>NW_006408570.1:18789053-18830914 GCF_000296735.1 Chrysochloris asiatica
CATGGTTTTGGTATGAGGGTTATCCTTGCTTCATTGAAAGTATTAGGTAGTTTTCCATCCTCTTTTGTGTTCTGGAATAATTTGAGTAGAATTGGTGACAGTTCTTCTCTCAATGTTAGGTAGAACTCAGCCGTGAAGCCATCTGGGCCTGGGCTTTTGTTGTTCGGGAGTTTTATGATGACCTGGTCAATTTCTTCTTTTGTTATGGATTTGTTCAAATTTTCTACTTCAGTCTGAGTAAGTTTAGGTAGGTTGTGTTTTTCTAGAAATGTACCCATCTCGTCCAAAGTTTTGAATTTGTTGGAGTACAACTGTTCGTAGTATTCTGTTCCTATCTTTTTGATTTCGTTTGGTTCTGTCCCCTCTGTGGTTTCCAATGCGGTGTATTTGTGTCCTCTCTCTCCTTTCTTTAGTTAGTTTTGCCAGTGGTTTGTCAATTTTATTAATCCTTTCAAAGAACCAGCTTCTTGTCTTGTTGATTCTTTCTTCTTTTACCCAGTCGCTTTTCAGCAGAGTGTTGTTCCGTTTCCATGTATTCTATTTGAATGTTTTGGCCTACTTATTGTTGACTTCTAGTTTTATAACATTATGGTCTGAGATGATGCTCTGTATAATTTTGATGGTTGTGAATTTATTTATGGAGGCTTGCTTTGTGACCTAACACGTGGTCAATTCTGGAGACTGTGCACTGGATACTGTGGATTTATCTATTTCTTTCTTCAGTTCCATTAAGGTTTGCATCATGTATCGTGGTACTCTTTCGTTGGGGGCGTTTATGTTTATTATAGTTATATGTCGTCTTGCTTGATTGACCCTTTGATTGCCTGTCTCCAACTCTCTGAGCCCTGAGTAAAATATCCTGCCTTAAGAACGCACTGAGATCTTAAGCCAGGGCAAGGAGATTTTGGGGGGAGATAGTTATGTCACTTCTTGCAGCTATGTTTTTTCTGGTTCACCCCATTAATCTATCTATCCATCTATCATGTATCCATCCATCCATCCATCCATCTATCCAATTTTTCTTCTTCCTCCTGCTGGAAATGCTGCTTTCCCAACAGCCTGGCCTTAGCCCCACCCTCTAACCTCTGCAGTCGCTGGAGCGACCCGGTGTCCCGCTGGGAAGAATTCCAAAATGCCTTTTTTTTTTTTTGCTTAGCAGCGTGATTCCTCAAAAACGTGAGTTCAGGAGACCGAAATATTAGAACTTATAATAGAACTTACGATAGTTTAGAAAAGAACATACCATGATTCTCTTTCCTGATGACATGTCCAAAAAAGTAAGAGAGCTGAAATATCACCATCTTTGCTTCTTAGGAACATTCTGGTTATCATTTTTCTAAGACTGATTTGTTTGTTCCTTTTGGCAGTCCTTGGTTTTTTCAGTATTCTTGACTAATAGCACAGTTGGAATACATCAATTCTGTCTTTTTTGTTTATTTTCATTTTCCATATTTGGTGCACATGCATTGTTATTTGACTCATAGCGATCCTCTATCAGGCTTTCAAGGAGCGGCTGGTGAGTTTGAACTGTTGATCTTGCATTTCAAATTGACCTTTTGGTTGAGTGTTCATCCTATAGAACCAAACCAGGTCTGCATATGAGGGTATGGAAAATACCAGAGCTTGGGTCAGTTGCACCTTAGTCATTAAAATGACATCTTTCCCTTTTAAATGTTCAAAGAAATTTTTGTATCTAGTAGTCAGTAGTCCATGGTTCATTGGTGATTGTGATGTTGTGTCTTATCTCATTCCATAAATGCTGGCTTGTTTCCTTGTCTGTGGTGTTCTTTATGTCACTCAGAAGTGAAGAAGTTTAGAACACAACTGACACCAAATAGGATTACATCCACAAGTATAGGGGTAATACCTCTGATATTTTAGGGGAACACAACTTAATCCATGACTCCTGGCAGTAGTTATTTTAATTTTTTATTTTGGGGCAGTAGCTATCCTTGTGAGCATAAAGTGGTATAACATTGTGATTTTTGACTTGTGTTTTTCTAAATATTAGTGATGTTAAATATGCTTTTATGTGCTTGTTATTAATCTGTGTAGTATCTTCTTTGGAGAAATACTCAAATCATTTGCCTACTTTTTAGTTTTGTTGAAGTCCAATTTATCTATTGTTTTCTTTTGTTGCTTGTAATTTTGTTGACATATGTAGAAAACTTGACCAATACAGTATGAGCATCGTAGTAGTATTAGCTTTTCAATTCATAAATGGTGTTTTCCATTCATTTAGGTCTTTAATTTCTTTCAGCTTTGTTATATAGTTTTTAGCAAACAAGTCTTTTACCTCCCTTGTTAAATTTATTTCCCTACATATTTTATTTCTTTAAATATCATTTTAAAACTAATTATTTAAATTTTTCCTTGAATTTGTTCAGTCTGTTTATCGCTGACAGTGTAGACACTGAGTTGGTTTTTGTGTGTTGTTACTGTACCCTGCAACCTGTTTCTTTTGGTATATTCGTAGGGATGGAATTGTCTTTTAATTTTGATGAACCAAACACAGCTGATTCTTGGACACCACAAATCCACATATAACTGACTCCCCCCGAACTTAACTACTAATAGCCTATTGTTAACTGGCAGACTTACCAATAACATAGTTAATGGATATATACTTTATTTTATTTGTATTATTACAGCACCCAGATAAAATCTACATTTTTAATTATAAAAAGTGCAAGGTTTGCATAGCTGCGGTGATGACTTCACAAATTTTCTCTCCCTTCCCCCCTCACTGCCATTTTTTTTATATTGGTTCTTATCCTGGCTTCATTTGTCTTGAAATGGTGAGCAACCACAGCTATAGACTATTAAGCAATTAAACTTTTTCTTGTAATGTTATGACTTATCTCTACTTCTTGGGAGCACTTCCAGTTTCACTGGTGACATTTCATATGGGTCTCCTGGCATTTTTCAAGTTTCATGGTGTTAGAAATGAATCCCGATGTCGCATAAAAGACACTCAGTGAGACTAAATTACCTTGGCAAAGTAAAATTTACTCTTGCAAGAGGGTGCCTGCGCATAGCTGTACATACACAAACAGGCTAGCGAGCACACCGAGTGGGCAGTCCACTCGGGTTTTTAATCCCTGACGTGCGTCTCAAGGCTGTGTCTCACCCTATTGGCTAGGGTTTTGACCGCACAATCTATTCCCTTACTCGGTTGGCTAGTTCAAATTTTTAAGGCGCACATTCCTACTTTAGGAAAAGAAGAGAGGGGTCAGTCTTTGTTCCAGGAAGTAGTTTAAGGAAAAAGAAAGTTATCATAAATTCCTTACTCCAGGAAGTGGTTTAAATAAAAAGAAAGGGACTATAAATTCTTTACTCACTTCAGGAAGTAACCAAAGAAAAAGAGAGAGATCATAAAGTCTTTACTTCAGGAAATAAAAAAAAGTTACCTGAATATTACAATAAACAGGATTATAATTTTTTTCCACAATGGTATTTGCAGTAAACACAATGAAAAATGTGAAAGAATGGTGAAAGATCACTCTTTACTGCAATACACGAATTTACTGGAGAGATGAACTATAAACATGGAGATGATTAGCATCACATGACATTTAAATAAAAGATCTGCAGTTAAAGAAAGTTATGTGGATAAATGGACCCTCATAGTTCAAACTTGTGTTGCTAAGGGTTAACAATATATCTTTTTCTTGTCTTTTGTGTGTGCTTTTGCTGTCATATGTAAGAAACTATCGTCAAATCAAAGATTTGTCAAATAACTGCTTTCTTCTAAAAGTCTTAAAATTTTCCTTCATTGGTTTATTGTTAAAAATTATGTTTTATATATGGTATAAAAGACTACATTAAAGGGTATTGACACCTTTGTTAAAAATCACAGATATAGATGTATTTATTTCAGTTCTCCATTCTGTTCCATTGGTATTTTGGGCTATCTTTCTTTCATACTATACTGTTTTGATTTAGTGCAGGTTTGTAAGTGCTATCTTCCTACTTTGTTCTTCTTTTTGATGAATGCATTGCCTATTCTGGGTCCCTTGAAATTCTACATGAATTTCAGGAGGGGAATTTGCATTTCTGCCAACAAAAATACAATTGGAGTTTTGGACAGTTGAGAGTAGTACTATTATCTTAACAATAATAAGTCTTCGATCATGACAAATGGATATATTTCCATGTATTTTGGGTTTCTTTACTTTTCCTTAGCCCATGGTTCAATATGTAAACAAAATTAGGTAATTGGGAAGTACGATACTTGGCAAATTGGTAAATAGAAGCTCTTGCTAAAGTTTATTTCCTAGTTTTACTTTTCCATGTGATTTTATCTTTTGCCCATACACCGGTGTTAGTGTATATGAATATGTTAAATATAGAAGTTCTTAATTGCCCCATTCTTGTAAATATTAGTTGTCTTTTAAATTATATATTAAGCAAGTTTTTCATCATTAAATATTGTTGATGACAATTAAATAACTTCTCGTTATGCTGGAATCTTTAAAAAATATCCTTAAATGAATTTATGTTAAAAAAAAAAGGTAAATTTCTGAAAATTTAACTTTATGCGTAAATGCTGGACTGCAGTCGGTTTGAGCAACAAGGTCTGTGCTTCAGGCTCACCACCCACTCCTTGGAAACCCTATACAGGGTCGCTATGGTTCGGAACAACATTTACTTCATATTTTATTTTAGTTATATTTCTACTGCTCTTGTCAGTTAAAAGAAAATACTCTTAGTTATCTACCAGAAGCAGTTAAGAAGTAAAATCAATCTAAACATTCCATATACTAGGGGATTTCGGTCTAACTTAAGTTAAATAGTATATGAATTGAATCATCATAATTAAAGAAATTTGGAGTGTACTATTTCTGTATGCCAACGGAATCCTGCTACTTTCGTTATTCATTGCTTATAATTGTCAGTTATAATTGTATTTCATTTACTTCTGAAATAAACCATTTAATAAAAATTTTCTAGCAAGTATACTTGACCTTACAATTTACTAGAAAGTTTTGTTTTCATATGCATGTATTTGTATATGTATATATCTTGCTAATAGAATATATTTTAGCATAGCATTTATGGTTAGTTATTTGTATACCATTCTCCACTTACTATTTTTAATGGCTTGGTGGCTAGCTATGGTAAAATTATGCCACACATTATTATGGATAATTTACTTTAATAGAATAGACAATATCACAAGTAAAGGACTTTTGTTGTTGTGGTTATGTGCCGGGGAGTCAGTTCCGAATCATAGTGACCCTGAACAGGGTTTCCGAGGCTGTAAATTTTTACGAGAGCAGAAAGGCTCATCTTTATCCCACTGAACAGCTGGTAGTTTTGAACTGCTGACCTTGTGGTTCGCAGCCCAATTCATTACTGCTAAGCTACCAGAGTTCCTTAAAGGACTTTTACTTGTGGTCAATAAAATCTAGAGCAGTTTGGGAGTTGTTAAAAATACACAAGTTCTGTACAATCCAGCCATTATTTTTCTTGGTAGGTATTTACCCAATGTCTGTCATTAGATCACTGGATAAACAAAATGTGGTTTATCTAGACAATAAAGTATTACTCAGCAGTAAAAAGGTATGGACTGTTGATATACATAGCAATATGGATGACTTTTATGCTAAGTGAAATTAGCTAGATAAAAGATGCATATAACTATATGTAGTAGGACTAAAATTTTTGAGAAAATTCAGACTGAAATAGTTATTATTACTAATTGTAGCCACTATAAGTGACAAGAAGCAGCTTGGTGGTTGCCTAGGGAATGGGATGTGGAAGATGGAGAGGACTGGATTGCAACGTGCCTCAAGTAAACTTTTGGGGGTTTAGTATGCGTTCATTATCTTGATGGTGGTATGGATTCACAGATAGATATGCATTGTTAAACTCATCAAATTGTACATGCATCAGAAAGTATCAGTTTTTTGTACGTCCTGTGTCTCAGGGCTCTAAAGAGAACTCACTGATAAATCCAAAGTATCTTATAGAGTCCTGGTATGGCACTGTGGGTTAATATGCTGGACTGTAAAGTCAATTTGGACTGCAAGGTCGTTGGTTCAAGATCACCAGCTGAGCCGCTTCTTGAAAACCCTATACAGAGTCACTGTGGGGTGGAACCGACTTGATGGCACTTAACAACTTATTTTATTATGGTTAGTTTTAAAATTAGAGGTTAGTTTTTATGCCAGTGAGTTATTCTAAAAGATCATTAGTAGCTTGCTCTTCATAAAAAAAACATACTGGTGTTTCCGAGGACATGATGGTAGGTTTGAACCACCAACCTTGTGGTTAGCATTCCAGTGCTTATCCTACAGAACCACACTAGGACTCCTGTGGGACTGTCTGTTTAAACCAAACAATCAAAACCACTTGCCATAAAGTCATTTCAGGTTCATGGCAACAGTTTGAGTAGAAATGCGCTCAAGTAGGGTTTTCAGTGGCTGACTTTTGATAAGAGGATAGCCAGGCCTTTTTTCTTCCAAAGTACCTGAATAGACTTTAACAGCGTTTCAGTCAGAGACTGAGTATATTGACTGCTTACGCCACCCAGAGACTTTAGTCAGTGCTTTTTAAAAATAAAGTTAACATTTGAAAAGATGAAGAATTCAGTACTAATAAGTATAACTAAGTTGCTCTGAATAGCCCATTGGTATCTTAAAGACCACCTTATTGGAGTCTTTGTTAGTATCAGGCAGGAGACTTGCGGTTTGGTTTTCCTTTTTAAATTCTTTTTGTAACCGGTTTTCCTATGTCATCCTCATAGAAGGTGTTTTGGGAAATCTGTCTTGTGAGAAGGGAAGTTCTTGAAGAGGAAAATATATCACTAAATAGGTTTTCCACTGATGTTCTCATCTGTGTTCCTGGTTGACATTGTTATCCTTAGTCTTTAGTTATTTACTGCTTATGTTAAGACACAAAATATTAGAATTTCTTACATTTCATTATTGTTATTGTTTGTGATACTTTGAACAGCTAATTGTGTGTAGTCACTTCTTTTGATGAATTAATTTAGGTTTTTAACAGAATCTGCCTTTTATACAGGGGAACGGATAGTAACAGTTTGAAAATCTCACCAATACCCCCACCCCCAGCTTTTCTTTTTCTTTTTTAATGTAGTAACTGTTTTTATTATTTGACTTTAGGTCCATTGCAAAAGAACTTGCAGACTGGCTTATTAGCAACAATGTGGTAGAACATATATTTGGACCAAATTTACATATTGAGGTTTGTAGATTACATGGCTTCTCTGCTTTATTGAGAATGAAGAATATTTAAATAAAGTATAATAACATTTTCTCTTCCAGATTATCAAGCAGTGCCAAGTGATTTTGAATTTTTTGGCAGCAGAAGGACGACTGAGTACTCAGCATATTGACTGCATTTGGGCTGCAGCACAGGTAACAACAACTCACATTTATTGATTGCTTCCTAATTGTGAATTGTGTCTTCTAAGTACTTTTGCGTCCCTCTGAGGTAAGTTCCATTATCATTTCCATTTTATAGATGACAACAAGACATGGGTCTGTAAATCTGGCTTTCGGAGTTCATGTCTAATACGTTCCTAGTATATCTGAGAGAAATCAAGAGTTGGAGGTTCTTCACAAAGCCACCTTGGTTTAATGAAAAGATGTTTCCTTGTTATTCTCATTCATGCAATTTACCCTTCCCATCCTGAGTGTTTGGATTGTTTTGTTTTTGACTAAGCATATATTCACATGGTTCCAGGTCCAAAACGTAAATGTAAAAGAATATATTACACATTTTTCTTTTTTTTTGGGGGGGGGGTGCATACAATTCTTCTTAATCCTTTCAAGTTACAAAGATTTTTTTTGTATAAATAACTAACTTGCGTACATTTCTCTTTCCTTTTCTTCCTGTTTTCCAAAAGTGTAGTATACTTGTCAGATTTGACTTTCTTCCGGTAACAATTTATTATGAAGATAATTTCTTGTATTTTTAAGACTGTTTCATTATATGTATGCGCCGTAATTTAACTAATGAACTGTGGACGGGCATATATTTTCCCCTTAATCTTTTCTTTTGTAAACAAGTCTACAATAACTTCTAATATAGTCATTTCACTCACATGCATTGTTACTATGTGGGATGAAATTCTACTTACAAGTAGAACTGATACATTAAAATATGTGGTTTATTTGTGATAGGTGTTGGTATGACAGTGCTGTTTATCTAATTGCATTATCAATAGAAAATATTGTTAGCACAAATGTTGATCTTTGTTAATCTGATTTTATCTGTACATATTATTGTTGTTGTTGTGAAATGCTATCTGGTCGGTTCCGACCCATAGCGACCCTGTATAGGGTTTCAGAGGAGTAGCTGGTGAGCTTGAACTGCCTACCTTGCAGTTCAAATGGCTTTGCAGTATGGCACATTAACCCACAGCCGCACACCAGGACTCCATTGTTAAGCACTGTGGAGACTCCATTGTTAAGCACTGTCGAGTTAGTTTTGACCTTAGAGACCCTGTACAGGGTTTTTGAGGCTGTAAATCTTTACGGGAGCAGAAAGCCACATCTTTCTCCTGCGGAACAGCTGGTAGTTTCGAATTGCTGACCTTAAGGTTCGCAGCCCAATTCGTAACCACTTTGCTACCAGGGCTCCTTATTTATACATATAGACACACATATATGTATTAAAGTTATGAACAAGGCTGGAAATCTTGTATTTGAGACCCAGTTTTGTATTTGCTGGGAATGTTGTTAAATAATCTGCCTTTTATTAGGTGGTTGGGTGTTGTTTTTTTGTTTTTTTGTTTGTTTGTTTGTTTTCTGAGAGCTCTTTTTGTATCAGTAAAATTGGTCTTTGGTCTGTGATGAGTTATGACTATTCTAATTGTGGTCTTTTGCTTAAGATGTATTTTCGCTGTGCAGTTTAAAATTTATGGTTGAATTTATAAATTTTTATGGACTATTTTGTATTATGATTTGAAATACCTTGTTTATATACCGTTATGATAATTTCCCTTTAGCTTCTTTCTGTATGCTTTCACTTTTTAATTTTGTATTGAATTTTGCCATCCAGTTTGAAGTTATCTTGGTTTAAGGGTTTATGTTTGGATCTAGCTAGTTTTCCACCTCTGTTTTATTTTCTGTCACCTATCTCAATTCCATTTGCTCAGTCCTCTTTTTTTTTTAATCACTCATCTGTAATATCACTGTTATGTTGATTATATCAATTCTTGTGCTTTCTAGACTGACATACTGATATATCTAGTCATGACTAGTACCAGAGAACGGTAAACCATGGCCATCAGGCTGGCTACCTGTTTTTGTAAATGAAGTTTTATTGCCACACAGCCATGCCTCCCTTCTATCTCTAGCCTTCCACTGCAATATGTTATTATCAAAAATCTTTTACCTATTTTAAATTAATTTATCATTACATTTTAAGGAGTTTTGCATAAATTCATGTAAATTATGGTGATAATGGTTATAATTTAAAAGGAGTGAATAGCTTTTTTAATGTAGATTTTCATGTCTCAATGGACAAGAGCCAAATTGCCAAATAATTACAGGGGAACTTAAATATCATCTGATAATGCATTTATTGTACAAATTTTTCTATGTACAAGAGGGTCATGAATTTGATGTCATTCAGAGAGGTTGTTGTAGTTATGTGTCATCTCGTTAGTTTGGACACATAGTGATGCCGTATGACAGAGTAGAATTACCCCATAGCATTTTCTTGACTGTAATCTTTATGGATGCTGATCACCAGGTCTTTTTACCGCTTGCTTGCTGGGTAGACTTAAACTGCTTATCTTTTGCTCCCTCAGAAAACTTGTATAGGGTCTCGGTGAGTCAGAACTGATTTTCAGCACTTAAAAACAACAACAACAAAACATCCAACAGGTTTTGGTTTCACTCGTCAGATGGTGCTGTAAGATAAACACAGAGTTTTTATCACAAGGTTGGTGGTTAAAACCCACCAGCTGCTCTTTGGAAAATCTATACAGAATCGCTGTGAGTCAGAACCGACTCCATGATACTTAATAGCAACAACTTTTGGTTAGCAGCAGAACATCTAACTGTTGTACTTTCAGGACTTCTTTCACATGCGAGTGATACCAAATTGTAGAATCACTGGTATATATTGTTGTAACTGTTAGCTTTTGCATGTCTGTTTGTAAAAGTATTTAGATTACTGCCTATGAGGCTTTGCATGTTAGCCTGTGAAATTTTATTAATATCACGTACAGGTAAAATTTTGTTGAAGATAATTCAAAATAGGCCACAACAGTACACTGACAGGGAACTGCCAAAACTGCCAGGACGTGGAACAAGAAATAGCATTAATGGCATCAGGTGGATTTTGTCTGAAAACAGAATACTTGTGCTTTATTGACTATGCAGAGGTTTCAGCTTTGTGGATCGTGACAAGTTATATGTAATATTGTGAAGCATGAGTATTCTAGAGCACATCACTGTGCTCATGAGAAAACTGTCCGTAGAACAAAAGGCAGTTTGTTCAAACAGTACAAGAGAATACTGAATGGATTTAATCAGGAAAGGTGAGCTGCTGGATTATATCTTTTAACCATACCTATTCAGTCTGTATGCTGAGCAAATAATCCAAGAAACTGGATTATGTGAAGAAGAACTTGACATCAAGATTGGAAGAAGACTCATTAATAGTCTGTGATATGCAAATGACACAACCTTCCTTGCTGAAAGTAAAAAGGACTTAAAATACATTCTGACGACAATCAAAGACTGCAGCCTTCGGTATCGATTGCACCTCAGTGTAAAGAAAGCAAAAATCCTCATGAATGGATGATCAATAAATGGTAAATGGAGAAAAGATTAAAGTTGTCAAAGACTTCATTTTACTTAGATCTACAATCAACTCTCATGGAAGCGGCAGTTAAGAAATCAGATGATATTTTGTGTTAGTCAAATCTGTTGTACAAGACCTCTTTAAAGTTTTAAAGAGTAAAAATATCAATTTGAGAACTAAAGTGCACCTTTACAATATACAGTATTTAAAAATATACAGTATTTTAAGTAACCTCATATGCTTTTGAAAGTTGGACAACGAATAAGAAAGACCCTAGAAGAATTGATGCATTTGAGTTGTGGTGTTGGAGAAGAATATTAAAAGTACCATGGACTGCCAGAAGAACAAACAAATCAGTGTTGGAAGAAATGCAGCCATTTTCGTCTCTCATACTTCAGACATGTTACCAGGAGGGACCAATCCCTGGAGAAGTTCGTCATGCTTGGTAAAGTGGAGGATCAGCGACAAAAGGGAAGACCACCAACGAAATAGGTTTGCACAGTGACAGCAGCATTGTACTCAGATGTAACAATAATTGTGAGGATGGTGGAGGTCCATGCAGCATTTTGTTCTGTTGTGCATAGGTTTGCTATGATTTGGAACTGACTTGATGGCATCCAACAATGTAGATGTTCTTGGGTGTTGTGAAATCTTTTTTCATTAGATGTTTTTGGTAAACTTTTTGTGGTTTGAGTGAAGGTTTCCACATAAGATAATCAGTTTTACATTCAATAAATCATATCCTTTGTTTCATCCAATTGCATTCCCTTCCACACAGTAACAACTATGCCACTTCCTCCCTTTTGTTCCTATTTCCATTCTACCCTCCTTCACATCCCTTCTCAACCTTGTCCTTAGGTAAATGTTGCCCTTTTGATTTTGAATCATTGAACAGAAGCAGCAGTGGTTGGGAAAGAAAAGCAGAATAAAAGAAGAAGAAATGATAGTGGAGATAGAAAGGATAGAAAGCAAGGGAGAGGAAGAAGAGGAAGAAAGAATAAACAAAAACAATGCAAGGAAAAAACCAGGGCAGGTGCCAGACCCAGAGAGGAGAAAATACTGGGTTCTTCTGCTAGTCAAGGACCTCACATTGTTCAAGGAATGAGAAGGTAACATTCTCAACCCTAGATGATGTTCCTTTCATGCTTGCTAGGTGTTATCTGTTCTGGGCACCCAATCTGAAGTAGTTCAGGCAGTCCTCAAAGCAGTGAGGTGGGTGGGGAGGTGATCAAGATGCTTCCTTCCCAGAGGGCAGGTGAGAGGAAGAGGTTTTGCTAGTCCAGGGCTGGCCAGGATCACCTCTGTATATCTGGAGCAGGCCACATCTAATTCCAGGTACTGTGGTTGATTCTGGTAGTTCTCCACTCCCTTTTATGCAGATCCAACCTCCTGGAAAGCAGAAACTACACTTGAAGTGTAAGCAAGTGGGGGCTGGCTTCACCTTTGGTCACCAGTGTAATGTGGGGTGGTGGCAACTGTGTGCCACTGAGTTGGTTCCGACGCTTAGTGACCATGTGTTGGGTTTCAGAGGCTGTAAATCTTTACGGGAGCAGAAAACTTCATTTTTCTCCCATGGAGCAAGTTGCAGATTCAAACTAAGTCTCTTTTAGTTAAAACCCAGCTCATAATCCATTGTGCTACCAGGTCTCCTAACTAATGTGTACAAGAAAAAAATTCACACCTTTCTCTCCCATCAATAAACAGTATGACTGTGAGCCACCTATTGTCTTCTTTCCCTCATAGTCAGCTGTTTAGGTTCAAGATGGCCACGCTGTACGTAGCCTGCTGATAAAAAGATTACCAGTCTCCTTTCCCCACCCTATGCATATACTCAGCTGCTTTTCCTTGTAAAGGCTAGTCCCAAGACTGGCCAGAGCTGGCTTTGCACATTAAGAACAGGACCAGCTTGAAAACGGGGTTAATGTGAATAGCCTCCCCTCCTTTAATGGTGCTCACATCTGAGGGTGCTCACCTCTGTGCCGCTCCGTCTTCTTTGAGAACTTGAGCTTCCAAGGAGTGGATGTGGGTGAGTGCCAGCCTCTCCCCTGGTTACAAGGAGAGTATGACAAACAAAAGAATAATTGAACCTTTATTTCCATGAACCACCAGTATGTTTTTGGCAATGCCAATATGTTTTCTTTTTTCTGAAGCTCACAAAAGTTTAAGATGGCGGCACCACATCTGGTCTGCTAGTGCAGGTCCTCCGTCTGCTTTTTCTTTTCGCCATGTCTGTTAAGCTTTCTTTCTTAGTAAACATTCACTTCATTTCTCTTTCCCCTTCTTCTGAAGCTCAGGCTTCCAGGATTATTGTCTGCATCTGTTATATTAGTTTTTTCGTATTTGGTTTTGTGGAGAACCTATATAGTTTTTCTGCCTAGTCCGCCATCTTGAGCCACTTTCCTCATTTGATTTCTATCTGACAACTTTTTCTAGGTGCATAGAAGCATAACAGCTTGTAGTCTTCTCTTTTATGTCACCAGGCTTTCAGTTTGTGGATCTTCTCGTTGAAAAGGTGAAAAAGGTGCCAGTACCTAGACTTCAAAGCTATGACTTTATACAGTTCTTCCTGCTAGGTAAGATTAAGTTGGCTGCTTGTATACTTGATTGATGGATGGACGACTGATAAAGTTATCTTCTGTAGAAAGATTACTTAAGTCTGTTCCTTTCTTTTCGTGTCTCTCTCTTGGCATTCATCAGCTTCACTACTTTTAGCGTAGAGCCTTTCCCATTTAAATTGAAAAGATACATTTCTACCTCTTCTGTAGGCACCCTACAAACTAATTTACTCAGAGCTACCCTTTTTTTTTTTTTTCCTGCCTATTATATTTTTTGAGGTATTCACATTCATTTTAATCTTTCAGAAATTTGTTGAAATCTTAACCTGTTTGTATAATTGTTTTTTGTGTGTGTGTGTGTGTGAGTTCTTTTTATTCATGACTGTTTTCAAGACTGAATTGTTTCCTGGTTTGAATTTTTTGTTGCCGTGTGTTTCATTAATGGAAAGCATTTTGAATGAAATGGGAGAAAAAAATTTTAATAGATAATATGACTTGTTGTTGTTAGGTGCCATCGAGTCGGTACTGACTTAGAATGACCGTGTGCACAACAGAACAAGACGCTGCCTGATCCTGGGGCAACCTCACAATTGTTGCTATGCTTGAGTGCATTGATGCTGCCACTGTGCCAAGCCATCTCATTGGGGGGGACCTCCCTCTTTTTCTCCAACCCACCACATTACCAAACATGATATCCTTCTCCAGTGTCTGTCTGGTCCCTCATGACAATATGCCCAAAGTATGAAAGTTAAAAGTCTGGCCATCCTGACTTCCAAGGAGCACTCTGGCTGTATTTCTTCTAACACGGATCTGTGTGTTCTTTTGGCAGTCCATGGTACTTTCAGTATTCTCCAATACCATAACTCAAATGCATGAATTCTTCTATGGTCTAACTTACTTACTTACGATCCAACTTTTGCATGTACATGAGGTCATTGAAAGTACCATGGCTTGCGTCAGGCGCACCTTAGTCCTTAAACTGACATCTTTGCGCTTCCAACACTTTAACGAGGTAATTTGAGGAGGCTTCAGAAAGGTTATTTGAAACATTCCATTGTCTATTAATGCTGTTTTTCCATGAACTTTATGAAGCCTGCTAGTCATTAAAGGTTCAAGTAATTGGTTTTCTTCAATGAAAGATAAGGAAATAAGCATTTTTTTTTTTTTTACCAATTTCCCATTTCCAACTCATAATTTTTATTATTTATTATTTGTACTTTTACCCATTTCATATTCCTGAAATTCTGTATTGTAAACCTAATCTCTGCAGTTGTTTAGTATTCATTTTGTATTTGAATATAGGACTCAATGCAAATTCTTTCTCATTCCTCTTTTTCTCATCCCTGAGTTATTTGTATTTACTTGTAAAATTCAGAGTGACCTTTTTCTTGTCAATAAAGAAATAGGTATGAATGTTATACTGTGGCTTTTTGCATACTTATGAATGTCTATATTCTTTATATTTGAAGAACTTGTCTGAATATAAAATACCTAATCACTTTTATTTTCCTTCAGAAATTTGCAGTAGATGTTATAAGTAATAATCTTGTTGTGTACCATCAAGTTGGTTCCAACTAATGGTAACCCTGTATGATAACAACATAACTCCCTTAAGCTTTTCCTTAGTGAAATTTTTGTAGGGGCAGATTTTTAGGTGCTTTTCCCCATGAATGGTGGGTTTGAACCACCCAACATTCTGGGTAGCATTCATGTGCTTCGCTATTGAGCCACCTGGGCTCTTAGTAGTCCATTGTGTTCTTACGAATGTGACTGTTCTGTTTTTCAACTTTTGCCAAGATATATAAGGAGCCCTAATAACATAGTGGGTTATAAGTTGGACTGCAAACCACAAAGTCAGCATTTTAAATCTACCAACTGGCTGCTCTGCAGGAGAAAGATGAGGCTTCCTGTAAAGATGTGTACAGCTCAGAAACCCTATATAGGGTTGCTGTGACTTGGAACCAACTCTGTGGCACATTACCACCACCAAGATATATATATTTATTTATTTATTTATGTTTTCCAGCTTGATATTTCTCATTTTTTTTTTTATAAGTTCATGAATAACATGAGGTTTTTATTTTTAATTTTTTTGAGCATTTTGGTTGATGGCTTTCAACATATACTATGTTGTTACGTGCTGACTTATAGCAACCCTGTATAGGGTTTCTGAGGAGCGACTGGTGAGTTTGAAACACTGACCTTGTGATTGAAACTGACCTTGCGATTGAGTACTTATCCGTCGGTTCCACAACAGGACTCCCAACATATATTACTGCATAATTTGTTATCTTTCTCTTTTTCATGATAAGTAGTGAACCAGTTTCCCGCTGCCATCATTACCTGGAACTCAAGTCATGCGCTCTTAAGAATATTTTTATGTACTTTTTGACTTTGCTTTCATAATACCCAAAACAAACCTAATCTGCTATCAAGTTGATTCCAACTCATAGTGACGCTTTAGGAGTAGAAGTACCCTTTGGAGTTTCTGACACTGTAAATGGTGCTCCCAGGGAATATCTACTAGGTTTGAACCACTGACCTAGAGGTTAGCAGCTCAGTATGTAGGTCATTGCACCCTTAGAGCACCTTGTCTTCATAAGATGAATGTCAAAAGCCTACCCAACAGTTTTCATTTCAGTTACAAAATTTCATTATTTTCCTTTAAGTGTCTTCTTACTTAGAGATAGCCAACAAAGTCATTGATGATCAAGATTACATCTACTTTCTTGAATGGTTAAATTGATAACAAATCAGTGTCATTTAAATACTGTGATCAGTTTTTAATTGGCAAAGTGTATTTTAATAGTTGTTTTCCACAAAGCAAGCTTATCAATGGTAATTGTAATGTAGTCTAGTTATAATGTTAACTAAGACTGTAAGAGCAGGGTTGGTGACCACAAGATTAATAGTTAACAGTCACTCTAAAGAAGAAAGGTGAGGCTTTCTGTTCCTATAAAGATTTACAGACTTGGAAACCCTATACAGAGTCACCATGAGTTGGAATCCACTCACTGGCACACAACTGCCTCCACCATATTATAATTATTGGTCCTGGTTTGACGCTAACCGCAGGGTCACCAGTTCAGACACACCAGCCACTCTTCACAATCCATATATGTGGTTGCTATCAGTTGCAACCCACTCAACAGCACTTAATAACTAAAATTAAGAAAGCACCCTGGTGGCACTGTGGGTTACGTGTTGGACTGCTAAGTACATGCTAGCAATACAGTCTCAGAAACCCCGTAAGAGAGGTTGCTAAGAGTCAGAATTGACTAGATAGCAGTGGGCTTGGCTTTGGGGTATGTTTAGGTTTTTTATATTAAAATTAACATTCCTAGAGAAGACTTACTAAAAGAGTCAACTTATAATTTGATGACTCACTTTTCTTTGAAATCAAATGTTTATAGTTTTGAAGTGCTAATTTATTTTTTAAATGGACAATTAATTTAGTAATATTATATTAAATAGGGGTGTTGAAGTAAATAGTATAGTTTGTAAGAACATAAAATTCCCAACATAAAATTCTTTGAATATGATTTTGTTGTTTTTATGCATATTTCATATTTTGTTTCAGAGCTAGGTTGTATATATTCATCCAAATGCAGAAGACAGCAGAAGACTGTATGTTTTGGATCCAACTATAAAATTCACTAGAAATACTTGTATTTTCTTATAACTCTTTGAAGTATTGAAAATAATTAGGATAATCCCCGCTTTTAACTTTTGAGAGTTCCTAAATTGAGAAACATGTTTGTTTGTTCTTTTAAAATATTGATTTTTTTACATAATAGCTTTATGGATATAAAAAACACAATTGCTTTATATGACATTGTAATGTTTACTAGTCATATCCTTGTAAATATGCTTTCCTCATGTTTTTGCATATTTGTTTTTTCATTAAACAGGTTTTTCTTTAACACTGGTTCTTTATTATGCAGACTTATAGAATTTTCTATGCTGTTCATTAGTAAAATAGAAGTGGTATATAAATACTTGTAAACATTTAATATAAGAGGCATGATACAATTAAAATATTTTAGTTTCCTCTCGAAATCGCAATTTATAGAATTCCTAATTGCCTCCATTTTTATTTTTTAGCTTATTTTTATATCACATGCACTTAACTGGAATCTTCTTTATATTGGGATTCTGAAAACTATCCATTGGAGGTTTTCTTTTTGTATGGTGGGCCTTTAAAAATATTTGTGGAAAAATTCCCTTATCTTTTAATTATATTTTACCATGAATATTTTGAAGCTCCCTCATAGTTAGAAAAGTAAAGTTGCAACTAATTTGATTATATTAAATATTTAAGATAATGATTTATTAAGTGGAATTTTACTTTTACAGTTTCATATAGTATCATTTATGATATTTAGTAACTAGCATATTATCAACAAATTTTAAGAATCAGCTAATTTATTTATGTTGGCTGTTTTTTTGACAATTATGTCTGCTTTTATTTTTTAGTTGAAGCATTGTAGTCGGTATATACATGACTTATTTCCTTCACTCATCAAGAATTTGGATCCTGTACCACTTAGACATCTCCTTAATCTGGTTTCAGCTCTTGAGCCCAGTGTTCATACTGAACAGGTAAAACGTTTAGTGGTGGTTTTTTTTGTAAAATGAAAATTTATCTGTGATTCATAATTGTAGTTTATTCCTTTTGGTATATATTTAAATTAGTCAAAAGTAAAAGACTCACTGCCATCAAGTTGATTTCAACTCATAGCAATCCTTTGGAACAGAGTAGAATTGCCCCGTAGGATTTACAGGGCTGTAATTCTTTCTCTTCTCCCCCCCACCCCCCGAAATAACCACAGTTTACATTTTAATGAATATTTCATCCTGATTGTTGCACTGTGGGATAAACGCTGGAGGGCATGGTTGATTTGAACCAGAAGGTCTGCAGAACAGACTCGATAGCACTTAACTAGACACACATACATTACTTCCCTGTTATACGTATTACTTCTAGTTCATCCCTTCCATTAAAGATGTTTTCTTTCCCTTTCATTTAAAGCTACTCTTTATTGATTTTAACAAACTCCATGAGATATTTTATCCTCAGGTCCACATTAGGACTAGCCTTTAATAATCTGAAGATAGAATTCATATGCTTAAAGGAAAACATTAATATGAAACCCTTCATAGAGCTAGATGTAGCAAGAAACATTACTTGGGTACAAAGTAGGTAAAGTTCAAATTTTTTAAAGTAGGTTTTTGGGGAGGAGGGCTGTAATTCTTTATGAAAGCAAACTACCACATCTTTCTTCTTTTGAACACCAACCTTTTGTTAAGCAGCTGATTTGTTTTACCCTCAGCATCACCAGGACTTGCTTTTAATTAGACAAAAGTTATACTAAATTTGTTAATGTTGTTGCCTTGAACTTCTGACTTCACCTTCTCCTTTTTTTTCAGACATTGTACTTGGCATCCATGCTAATTAAAGCATTATGGAATAATGCACTAGCAGCTAAAGCTCAGCTATCCAAACAGAGTTCTTTTGCGTCTTTGTTAAATACTAATCTTCCCATTGGAAATAAGAAAGGTTAGTAAAGTATAAGACATTATATTTATTAATGTTAAATTTGCAGTATTTTCTACTAAGTAGTTATAATTCAGCCTTAATTTAAAAGATAAGTGTTAGGTTTGGAGCCAGAATATGTGTGATCAAAGGGTAAACAAACTGGAATGGATGTTTTTGATTTACCGTTCAGATAAAATGAGGTAATAAAGTTTTAGTAGTCATTGGATTTTCTACATATTTAGTGGTCTTTGCCTTTCCTTTTTTTTTTTTTTAAGTTTCATGAAAATTTGGAGACTTTTTGTTTAGGGTGAATGAAGGTTTGTTTTGCAGCTAATTTTAAGAGCAGTATATAATGATACAATTCTTTTTTGTTTTAAAGTTTCCTAGCATATCAGTTGCTTTCTTGTATATCTTTTACATATATAGCTTTCAAGGGCTTTCTAAAACTTTATCTACTTTTACCCTTATTTTTCTCTCCTGACATCATATAGTACTCTTTTCTTAGACTTTTCTGTACCAGGCACCCATAGCAGCTAGTACAGTTGATGGGGACTTACATTATTGTAGGTTCCCCCACCTGTATCTCTGATGATTATGTAATATGAACAGTTGATAACCTGTCCCAAAGAAGCTCAGTCACTTAGAATGTTTCCCTCCTCTTTTTTTTTCATTTTCCTTCAGAAGAAGAAGAGCTCAGAAGAGCAGCTCCATCACCTTGTAAGTTAAGTCTTAGAAATGCATGACAACATGACTAATAGTTTTCTTTTGGTGATCATAGAGAGTTAATTGATTTTATATTTTAGTATACCTTACCAGAATCATAAAGTTCATTTGCAGAAGGGACCTGTGAACCTGTGCTAGTTACTCAGCTATGCTACTCATTTTACTTAAAATCATTATTTATCTTGACTTATTACAGAAATCATGTGTATCCTCTTAGAAATATGTTTAATCTGGAAATATTTCTGATAGTATAAGGTGTTGGCAAATGGTTCAGGGACTTAAGGGATAATGGCTTGGATCTTTGCTAACATAAATTAGAAGTAAAAACCAAAATTTTATTACATAGGGTCACCTGCAGCTAGTCCTCAAAGCAGTGATAACAGCGATACCCATCAAAGTGGAGGCAGTGACATTGAAATGGATGAGCAACTTATTAATAGAACCAAACATGTACAACAACGACTTTCAGACACTGAGGTATGAAAACAGCATTTCATCTGCCTTTTATAGGAATTTGTACACTTCTGCTGTAATTATCATTTTAACTTGGAATAGAAACATACTCCATGTTCAGGCTTTTCTTCTCTTCCTGACAGTACATTCAAGTAGTATTTTTAAGGTCCTTTACTTGCATTTGAGCTTTCCACTTTGTGTATTGTATAAAAGAATATGACAAGACCATGGCAGCCTTTTCAAAAAGAATAGTATGTTAATGTGTTAGTTACATTTTTCTTAATAGTTTAAATATTTATTTAAATGTGTTTCTAAATACAGGAATCCATGCAAGGAAGTTCAGATGAAACTGCCAATAGTGGTGAAGATGGAAGCAGTGGTCCTGGTAGCAGTAGTGGGCATAGTGATGGATCTAGCAATGAGGTGAATTCTAGCCATGCAAGCCAGTCTGCTGGAAGCCCAGGCAGTGAGGTACAGTCAGAAGACATTGCTGATATTGAAGCCCTTAAAGAGGAAGAGGAAGATGATGATCATGATCATAATCCTCCTAAAAGCAGTTGTGGTACAGATCTTCGGAATAGAAAGTTAGAAAGTCAAACAGGCATTTGTTTGGGAGACTCCCAAGGCCCATCAGAAAGAAGTGGAACTAGCAATGGAACAGGAACTGACCTGGTTTTTAACACTGAGTCAATGCCATCAGTAGATAATCGAATCCGAATGCTGGACACCTGTTCACACTCTGAAGATGTAGAACATGATATTTCAGGGGAAATGAATGCTGCTCATATAGCACAAGGTTCTCAGGATTCTTGTATCACACGAACTGGGGACTTCCTTGGGGAAACCATTGGAAATGAATTATTTAATTGTCGGCAGTTTATTGGGCCACAGCATCACCACCACCACCATCACCACCACCACCACCATGATGGGTAAGCGTACTTAAAAAACAAATAATCCAGTTTACACTTCCTACAGGGAGGTAATTGCAGCCTATATTTATTCATTGGCATATTGTTACTGGTTAGTGCTGTCCAGTAGCACTAGTGTGATGCTGTTGGAGAAGCACTGAGCCAAAGGTTGGGTTGAACTTCAAAGTTGGTGGTTTAAACTTAACAGTAGCTCTTGGAAATGCTATGCAGGCGCCCTATGAGTTGGAGCAGACTCTATGGCATGAGCAACAACAATAGCAATTTAATGTGAACTATAAGTATAAGCCAAAATAATTAACTATAAATTCCATAGTGGCCACATTTTAAAAAGCACCATGTAACTGGTGGAATTAGTTTTAGCAATATATTTTATTTAAACTTCTATATCTAAAATAGTACCATGTCTACATGGATTCAATATAAAATTAATAGGCCATTTTACTTCGTTGTACTAAGTCTTCGATGTCCAGTGTGTATTTTTCTACGTATAGCACTTTGTTTTTTGAACTATATGTGGCCATAAAATAATGTGGCCATAAAATATGAATATATGTGGTTTATCAGGATGATTTTTTTAAAAAGAAAAACAAGCAATTTTCATGGTCTTCTAGAATTCAATTTAGTGTCTTGGGAAACCATATGTCTGTACCTATTAACTCTCTTATTTTTGTTGCCATTGTGTCTTATTTGTATTGCTAACCTACAAGAGTACGGGTGTGGTACTGTAGGGTAAGTACTGGATTGCTCACCATAAGGTCAGCAGTTCACATCCACCAGCTGCTTCTTAGAAACCAATACAGAGGGTCACTATGACCCGGAAGCAACTTGATGGCACTTAACAACAAGAACCCAGGAAAGTTCATGGCAAGGTTTCTCCAACTGAGTACTTTTGACATTTTTTGACAGATAGTTAGTTCTTTGTTGTAAATGATGCCTTGTGAATGGTAGGATGCCTAGCGCCCTCTCGTCTCTAGCCTCAGATGTCAGGTGGTCAGGAGATTCCCCAAATTAATACCATCAAAAATGAATCCATTAAAAAAAAAATTAATCCACACACTGCCAAATGTCCTCTGGGAGCCAAAATCATCCTGATTGAGAACCACCAGTTTAAGGTAAATTAAGGGATATTGTTGTTAACTGCTGTCGAGTCGAATCTAATTTATAGTTATCCTGTATAGAGTTTCCTAGGAGCGTCTGGTGCATTTGAATAACCACCTTGCAGTTAGCACTCCATTGCTTATCCTGTTCCTCCAAACACACATATATTTCAAAGTTCTTGGCAACACAGGTAATATTCAAGACAAAAAATAATAGTTTATAAAGAACTCAGGTTGAATATATTCTTTGGGCACGTTGTAAGTCTCTTTTAGTCCTTAAGCCATATAGCCTCCTTATACCTTATATAACTTAATGTTTTATTCCTTTTGTGACCCTTGGAGTTTAGAGTGCCCACCTAACAGTTTCCAACTCTGAGGTTTAGAGGAAGCCACTATCTCAGTTTTCAGTGTGTACTGCCATCTGGTAGGTGCCTATGTAACTGTGAATCTGATAAAATCAGGCCTAATCTGACTATCCCAGCACAAATGATCCTTTTAGAGGCATATGTGTTCCAGTAATTGTATCGAAATCCTTATTACCTCCTCAATTTTTTCACGTCTTTCAAAATGCCCTCTGGTACTGAAAATACATTGTTTAAAAAAAGGCAGAAAAGTATTTCAGTTTTGAAAGGGTTAATTTTGCATTTTAGCCCTTACTAGCACTGGATTGCTAACTACAGCATTGACAGTTCAAACCCACCAGCCAATCCTCAGAAACCCTGCACAGGGTTGCTATGAATCAGAATGGATTCAACAGCAACTAATAACAACTTCCGTCTTTCTGTTGTTTGTCTTCCCATCTTTATGAGCGAAAGTTAAAAAAGTACTCTAATAGGATTCTAGTTTATTGCAGTCTGATTTATGGATTAGTTCCAAACAAAATATGTTTAAACATGTCTCTGATCAGAGGATCCCTGCAGATAATTTCTTTTGGTAACACGTCTTAGTTTCTTTAGAGTGCTGTTAAAAAAAAGAGAGAGAGAATCAAAACAATGGCTTCCTAGGGGGATCTGCTGGGCAACTTAATAAAAAGTTCTGATGTTGTAGGCTTTTTAATATTTGTAAAGCTATTAATATTCCTTATTGTTTTAAAAAATTCCTAATTGTTAAAATCAATAAAAGTTCTTGGCAACACAGCTAATGTTCAAGACAAAAAAATATTAATTTATGCAAAACTCAACAAAAGAAAAAAAACAAAACAAAAGATTTGTTGTTGAGTGTGTTACAACTTGTACCAGATATTGTAAGAATGACTCATTTGTGATTCAAAGAGTATGTTGAAATTTGAAATTACTAACATCCTCTTGGTTTCTATACAGGCATATGGTTGATGATATGCTTAGTGCAGATGATGTCAGCTGTAGTAGTTCCCAGGTCAGTGCAAAATCAGAAAAAAACATGGCTGATTTTGATGGTGAAGAGTCTGGATGTGAAGAGGAGCTAGTTCAGATAAATTCACATGCAGAGCTAACATCTCATCTTCAACAACATCTTCCCAATTTAGCATCTATTTATCACGAACATCTTAGTCAAGGTAAGATTTGTTGTATGTAGTACTTATTTGTAAAACAGAAGTAATGATATTACATTGTTAAGAGGAATTAATACTTAATGGATTGAAAACTTAACTACCATAGTTTTTGCAAAAACATTTTTCTTGCCAAAGGAGTGTTGTTAGGTGCCATCAAGTCGACTTCCACTGATAGCAACCCTACAAAAGTTGAAACACTGCCTGGTTCTGCACCATCCTCACAATTATTTTTACGCTTGAGCACATTGCTGCTGCCACTGTTCACTCCATCTCTTTGGGGTTCTTCCTCTTTGTCATTGACCCGTTACCAGGCATGATGGCCTTCTCCAGGGACTGGTTCGTGCCTGATAACGTGTTGGAAGTATGAGAGACGAAGTCTGGTCATCCTGGCTTCTAAGGAATATCATGGCTATACATTTTCCAACACAGATTTGTTAGTTCTTCTAGCAGTCCATGGAACTTTTAACATTCTCTTCCAGCACTATAATTCAAATGTATCAATTCTTATATATCATCATCCTTATTCATTGCCAAACTTTGACATGTATATGAGAATATTGAAAAGGGTATGGTATGAGTCAAGCACACCTTACTTAGTCCTCAAACTGACATTGTTGCTTTTGAACACTTTAAAGAGGTCTTGTGCAGCAGATTTGCCTAATGATAATATGTTGTTTGTTGTCCGAACTGCTACTTCAATGAATAATTGACTGCAGTGAAGTCTTTGACAACTTCAGTCTGTTCTCCATTTATCATTTATTGATTCATTTGTGAGGATTTTTTTGTTTTCTTTACATTGAGGTGCAACCCACACTGTAGGCTGTGGTCTTTGATCTTTATCAGGAAGTATTTTAAGTCCTCTTCACTTTCAGCAAGCAAGGTTGTATTGTTATCATTTGCATATTGCAGATTGTATTTATATTCTGTCAACGCCTTTTACCTTTGTTCACTCATGCTTTTATTGCCTTTAGTACCATAACTTTTTGATCATATGTACCTTTTTGATATGGTATATTATCAACTATTTCTATTTGATACAGTGACCCTGTACATTCCTTCCATCTTCTTTTAATATTTTCTGCATCATTCAGGGTTTTACTCCTATAATTTTTCTATATTGCAAATCAATGCTTGAATTTTTTACTCAGGTCTCTAACCTTGAGAAATGCTGAGCATGTTCTTTCCTTTATTGTTTTAAAACCTGAGGTCTTTGCACATTTCATAATAATATTTGACTTTGTCTTTTTGAGCTGCCCTTAGAAATTTATTGTTCAGCTCGTCATCATTTTTTCCATTTGCTTAAGCACCTCTACATTGTAGAGTAGGTTTCATTGTCTTTTTTTTTTTTTAAACTCTTTTATTGTGAATTATGTGATAGTTTACGTAGGAGAACATTAGCTTTACATTCATCCTGTTGTATGTAGTTTCATTGCCATGGTTACAGTCCCCTCCATGCATCATCAACCAACCAAAGGGTATAACCCACAAGCCTGCCCCTCAGTCATCAGTACACAGTCCCTCTCCCTCTCTAGGTCTAGAGTCCCCAGCCACTCCGTCTCTCCACGTCATTGTCTCTGCCTCTATCTCTGGTGTCACTGTTTCTCTGGGTAGGAGCTCACACTCTGCTCTACTCCCTTGATGGTCCCAGGGACCTCTGTTCCTGAACTGCAAAGTCAACCACTCTTCTCCTTTTACTACAAGACGTCTACCGTTACATTTCTAACCCCTCACTTTCTCATTGTCTTTTTGGCATCCATTTTGGTTTTTGCTTTCTTTCTTGTTTTTTAATGACCTTTTGGTTTCCTTCTGTATGATGTTCTTATTGTCATTCCAAAACTCTTCTGGTCTTTGCTAATTAGTGTCTAATGCATCAAATCTTTTCTTGGGATGATCTCTATAAATACAAGTGGGATATATCCAAGCTCGTGTTTTGGCTCCTATGGATTCGTTTTTTTTCTTCAGTTTAAGCATGAACTTGCATAAAAGCAATTGATAAATCTTGTCAACACTCTGCCCTTGTCCTTGTTTTGTTTGATGATAATTGGGCTTTTTCATGTTCTCTTCCACAAATGATCGTAAATGGAGAGAAAAGATTATGGTAGGCAAAGATTTCATTTTGTTTGGTTCCATTATCAACACTCATGTAAGCAGCAACCCAAGAAATCAAACGATATATTGCATTAGGGAAATCTGCTGCACAAGATTTCTGTAGTGTTCAAGAGCAAAGATGTCAGTTTGAGGACTAAGTTGCTCCTGACAAATGCCATGGTATTTTTATTAGCCTCATGTGCATGTGAAAGTTGGACAGTGAACAGAGAAAACCATTGAAGAATTGATGCATTTGTGTTAATGGTATTGGAAGAATATATGTCATCTTTAGTGTTAGAAATCTTAACAGTACATGCATAGAGTTTGTATGTGGGGATTGGTTATAAAGGGTCAATCTGAGTTGATGAGTTTATTTTGTATGTTGATTATGTAGTTTATGCTTCTGTAACAGTAGTTTTTTAAAGTAAACGCCAAAACATGCAAAAAAAGACAAGCCACACACAAAATATTTGTAATTCATGTATCATATAAAGGACCAGAACTTTACAACTCAATAGTAAGTCAGACAACCTAATTAAAAGTGTCAAGTGATTTATATTACCAGTGAAAATACATATTTATAAGTACATGAAAAGATATTCCTCTTCATTAGTAATTATGGAAATAGAAAATTCAAACAGTTATTGTACTATACATCATTTCTAGTGTCTGGAATTAGAGTGACTATATCAAGTGTGGAGTCCTGTTGTGGTGCTGTGGGTTAATGTGCTAGATTGCAAGGTTGATTTGAACCGCAAGGTCATTGGTTCACGCTCACTAACAGCTCCTCGGAAACCCTATACAGGGTCAGTGTGAGTCGGGGCATAATAACAACAAGTATTGAGAAACATAAAAGTATTGGATTTTGTATACTCATTTACTTCTTCTGGGTGTGTAAAATGGTACTGTCAGTTTGGTAGTTTTATAAAATGTTAAATATGCACTTACCATATGACCCAGCAGTTATACTCTTGAGTTATTTACACACTAGAGAGGAGAACATACATACATACATGGAAAGGCTTCTTAACACAAATGTTTATAGTAGCTAAAACTGGGAATAATCCAAACGTTCCTCCATCAGTGAGCAAATAAACATGGTATTTCCATATAGAAGAAAATTCTGTGCAATTGAAAGGAATATGCTACTGTTGTGTACGTCAGTATGTATGAACCTCAAAAAACATTTTTCGAATTTAAGGAAGCCAGACATAAAAGACCACATATTTTATGATTACATTAAAAAAAAAAAAAAAAAAAAATCCAGAAAAGTCAAATACAGGAGACCAAAACAGACTTTGACTGGGAAAGGTGATTGAGGTTGAACTAAAGAACTTTAGGAGATGATAAAGTGTTCTTTAACTTGAATATAGTGATAGGTGCTGCAAAGTTCTAAATTTAGCATTGTACATGTGCAATTCATTAGAAGTATTTAATAGTTGTTTTTAAAGGCTGTAGATTCCGACTCATAGTGACCCTGTTTATGGTTTCCATTGAGCAATTAGTGATTTTGAACCACTGACTTTGTGGTTTAAATTGACCTGTGGTCCAGTACTTATCCCACAGTGCCATACCAGGATTCCATATTTAATAATTGGTTGTTGGTTGGTTAGTTAACATGCCGTAGAGTCGGGTCCGACTCATTGCAACCCTGCATGGGGTTTCCGAGACTGTTAAGTCGTTACAGGAACAGAAAGCTTCATCTTTCTCCCATGAACCACCTGTTGGTTTCGAAGTGCTTACCTTGATGTTAGCAGCCAAACTTGTAACCACTATGCTACCAGAGCTCCTTGTATTTAATAGTAAAGCTGTTAAAATAAAAAGAAAGCATTTTGGGTTATTATACTGGAAGTAAGGAGCTCTGGTAGCATAGTGGTTACGAATTTGGCTGTTAACCTCAAGGTCAGCGGTTCGAAATTAACAGCTGTTCCTCGGGAGGTAGAGGAAGTTTTCTACTCTCGTAAAAATTTATAGCCTCGGAAACCCTGTATAGGGTTGCTGTGAGTCGGAACCGACTCCACGGCACACAACAACAACAATACTGGATGTAATCAGTCATAATCACATAATAAATACATTATATAGAATAGCCATAGAACTCTACTGGTAACCCCAGCGTCTGCAATTCAAACCCACCACTTGCTCTCCACACCCCATACCAATCTGTTATGAATTGGAACCGATTCAGTGTCACTTAATAACAGCAGCAACAGCAATTAAAGTATTTGTAGCCAGACACTCATTAAGATCCAATCGAATGTTTAGGGTAAATCACCATCTCCAATAAAAATCGGCTTATTGTTTATTTTTCTAAAGGTTGGGATTATATAAGATTATAAAGAAGGTAATTTCTAGAAAAACATATTGGTTAAATGCTTATTTTCTATGTGTTCTATAAGTTTGGAAAGGAGTTCAGGTAGTGTAGTAGTTACGAATCAGGCTCCTAACTTTCAAGGTCAGCAGTTTGAAACTACCAGTTGCTCCATGGAAGAAATGAGGCTTTCAGCTCCCATAAAGATTTACAGCCTCAGAGACCCTTTACAGGGTCGCTATGAATCAGAACCGACTCACCAACACACCCACACCACCACCATTCATTTGGAGTACTGGTGTGGCAGGTGTTGTAGGATAGGCACTAGACCTCATGGTCAGCTTAAACTGTGCAAGGTCAGTGGTTCAAACTCACCAGCAATTCCTCAGAAACCCTATACAGCGTTGCTATGAATTGAAATGAACTTGGCCACGTTTAATGACAACAATATGTTTTATTTAGGTGTCAAGTATTTGTATGCAGTTCTCTTAGTACTTGAAAAACACAAAATAATCATTAATTTGAATAGGGAAAAAGTCTGACTAGAACACTTATTTCCCTTTAGTTTTACCTAAATATGAACTGTGCTATTTTTTGCCTTTGATAAAGAATTGTTCTTATATATTGTATTTATTATATGATCAACAATGTTAGTGCTATATATGGATTTGTTAACTTTATAAATGATACAATGTACTTTACATCTACTGTCTTCTATAGTGTATTATGTTTTCTCCTTCAGGACCTGCAGTTCATAAACATCAATTTAACAGTAATGCTGTGACAGACATTAATTTGGATAACGTTTGCAAGAAAGGAAACACCTTGTTGTGGGATATAGTCCAAGATGATGATGCTGTAAGTTACTTAATGAAGCGAAAATATTACTCAATTTCAGCAAAATGAAATCCGTATAAACAGTAACTTGAATGTATATGTATTTTTTTGTAGGTCAATCTTTCTGAAGGATTAATAAATGAAGCAGAGAAACTTCTCTGTTCCTTAGTATGTTGGTTTACAGATAGACAGATTCGAATGAGATTCATTGAAGGTTGCCTTGAAAATTTAGGAAATAACAGGTAAATGGGAATTTTTAAATTCTTTATGAAGTAGTCAACATTCTTACTGTGTATTCTTACTATGTTGTGGCAATTTCGTAGCATATTTATGTACTATACATTATGGTTTATACATTAGATTCAAGGACTTTTCCTTCACAGGGTTAATATTTTGTTGCTTAGTGTTAATGTTTTCACCTCTATTGAGTAGAATCCCTCCAGCTGACACCAAACAAAACAAAACCCCTCCAGGAAATAAAAAATACTCTCTTGTCACAGGTACCATAATTGTAGCTAGTCTGTTTTCATATTACAATTAAATATTCTTAAACTGTGTCATTATATATAAAGGAAGCTAAGTAAGTTAAATGAAGTTAGAGGTGAAATATTGTAAACATCTCAATTTTGGTGTCATTTTTCTAATTCGGTTAATCTTGACTTTTATGTCTTGACCTTTGTAGTGCATAAGAATTTGGTGTTAGTTTTCCTATTAGCTCACACAGTATATTTTCATTGTGGTTTAGATAATTATCAGTTTCTTGATTTTCAATGCTATTCCATTGATAATACAATTTTAGGTTTCCTTGATAATATTCCATTCTCTGACATAGTCAAAACATGATTCTGGTGAATCTGTTGGCAATTCTATTAATAATACGGTATATTGTTTTCAGGTTGCGTTTGGCCAGGACTGTTAAACATGTCTCATTTTATTGCATATTTAAATGTTTCACAATGTGCTTTTCCAAATCATGTTGGAAAAAAACAAAAGGAATATTTCCTTTTTGTTTTGTTTTATTTTTGCTTTAAACCCACTGCCGTTTAATCTATTGCAACTCATAGCATACAATTTTAACAGCACAATGGAAAACATGTTTGTTCATGAAATCAAAACTTTTAATAGACTTTAGTTAATCAATTGTCTGATTTAGCCTGTTGTTTGAAAAGAATGCTCTTACTGTTTGGATGATACTTTATTATCTACATTGGCTTCATATCAGTTAAATATAAAATAATTTTCTTTTAAAAGTCTTTGTTAAACTCCTGAACAGTTTTAGAGTGGTTATACTCATTTATGTGCTGTCATATGTGCATCTGTATACCTTGTGACTCATTATTTCCACGCCTATGTATGTTGTTGTTAGGTGCCTGGCAAAAATAAATCCCGGCTGATCATGAAAAGATACTAATGCTCTTAGCAGCCCTATTAACATAGCTAAATACCCTTTGTTTAGCTATCCAAATGTTGTAGAATAGTAAAGTGATAAGTAAATTTTGGAATTTTATAGAGTAAAATGACTGACTAAGCTACAGTCACATGGAGCAATGTGGATAAACCTCAGTATCTTTGTTCTTGTTAAGTACATTCTGGTGGTAGATACTTAACAGAGAATATTACAAGTAGTGATGAATGAATCAGGGTAAGTGGGATAAAGAGACTTCAGGTTTGAGTAGAGATTTCTGTTTAAATATAGAATTGTCAGTCATTCACTGTGTTAAAGAAACCAGAGTAAAGTGAGGGAAGAATTTCTGTAGAACTTTACAGGTAGAAGTAGGGTAGCAGCTTTCAAGACCCTTAGGTAGAAAAATGCTCTGTGTGTTTTTGAGATACATAGCAAAAATGAAGATTGGGAGGAAATTTATACTGATCGGGGGATTGTTGGGGACAAATCACACAGGTCTCTGTAGTCCAGTTTAAGTGCTCTGGATATTATTCAGAAATAAAAGGTTGTCTTTTCTCTCTAACTTTTCCTACTGACTAAGTCTCACCACTGATTTCTGATACCTCTGGTATTTCTCCCAAAAAGAATAGGCAATTTTGGGTATTTACTTGTAACCACACTTGTGAGTAGAACTCCACTGTTTCTTATTAGAAATTCTCGTACATTCGTTTTGCCAAACATTGCTGTCTCCAGATCTGAAAAAGTTTGTTTTTCTCATTCAGATTTTCTTTACTTCTTTTAAATCATCTTTTCTACTAAGACTTTGGGAATTTATATGTGAAAATCTTGATACTTGTTCATTTCTGCGCATAAGCATGCTCTGATATACTCTTGGTTTTAAATGATTCCCTATGTTTTTTGTGTGTTCTTTCATTGTTAAGGGCTTGGCATGCTTCCACTATCACTATGGCGTATATGGACTTTCTGGTGTGGTGTTGTAGGTTAAGTGCAGGACTGCAAGGTCAGTTTGAACCATAAAATTGGCAGTTCATACTCAACAGTTGCTCCTCAGAAGCCCTATATAGGGTAACTATTAGTCAGAACCAACTTGACATCCCACAATAACAACAACAAATAAGGAGTCCTGTGTTGTTCTATAGGATAAGTATTCAGCTGACTGCTAACCTCAAGGTTGGGAGTTCAAAGCTACCAGCTGCTCCTTGGAAACCCAACACAGGATCGTTGAGTTAAAACCGACTTGATGGCACTTCACAACAACAATAAGGCAATTGGGAGCTTAATGGCTTTATATGGTAATCACCAGACTGTGAACCACAAGGTGTCCCTAGTTTGAGTCCGACATCTTCTCATGCAAAGATTTCAAGCTTTGGAATCCCTTTACCAGATTGTTATGAGTTGAAACTGACTTGACAGCACGTAACAAAAACAATAAGGCAATTAGTTATTTTCAACTAGAATATAAATCACATCTGGTGAGAATTGGGGAAATAGATATAATAGGTATAATTTACAATAACCCCTTAGATTCCTGCTCCTCAAAATGCTGTCCACAAAGCAGCAGTATGAGTATCACTTGTTGAGCTTGTTAGAAATGCAGAATCTCTGCCTCTACCCCAGACCTATTTAATCAGGATGTGCATTGTAAAAATTCCCTAGGTGAATGAATAGACCTTCAGATTTCCAAGACAACCTCTAAGCTGCTGCCCCTCATTTTCCTTGATTAGTTTTCAGAAGTTAAAGAATAAGTAAAAAAAAATTACCTTCAAATATTCTCCACTTGTTTTGTACCCAAAGATTTACAACATATTTTACTTTAAAAGTCTTGGATTTGAATTTTTTAAATTTTATTTCCTGTCCCAAAGTATAAGATAAATTGAACATTGAGAATAAATTTTTTATAAATGGTTAAGGATCTAAGATGTATGTATAGTCGAGTAAATCCTTTGTACCGATACTTTTTCCTTTCATCTTTAGTTTCTGTTAATACATAGAATAAAATAACCTTTCTTTACACTCAGTGAGTTAAAACTTAATATTATCAAAATAATCTAAAGAATATCACTCCTTAGTAATCTCTCCAAGAAAGGAGAAAGGTAAAAGAAGAAAGAGATAGAGGTGATAGGGAACAACAAATATATAGCAAATAAAGATGGAATTCCAAATTCTGGTTAATGCTGTTTCCTTAAATGCTTTGTGGTAATCAGAGTACTCACTTCCATTGATGAAGGACATATTAGGTACCATCATATTGCTATAAAAATAGATGGAAATTATAAAATAGGATCAGCAATAATAATATTTAAGTTGCTGTTGTTGTAAAGTGCCGTGGAGTCGGTTCCGACTCATAGCGACCCTGCACAGGGTTTCCGAGGCTGTAAATCTTTACGGGAGCAGAACGCTTCATCTTTCTCCCACAGAACCGCTGGTAGTTTCGATTGCTAACCTTGTGGTTCACAGCCCAATTCGTAACCACTACGCTACCAGAGCTCCTTAATATTTAAGTTACTGATATAAAAATTAATAACACTATCACGTATTTAAAATGCCAGGTACTGTTTTAAGTGGTTTCCCTTATTTAATTTTCACAGCATTTCTTTGACTTATATACAATCATTACCCCATACTGAGCAAACTGAGGGACAAAAAGATGTTACTTGATCTCATAGAAACATTAACAACCAAGGAACATTGCTTGTTTTAATCATGATAGAAATACTTAGGGGAGCCTTTTTTTTTAATCACCATTTTATAGTTACAGAAATATGTATATAGATAAATTTAGTAACTTGTCAAATGCATATTAAGGTTTTGATAGGTGCATTGCCTTGCAGTCTGTTCCAATTCAGAGCAATCCTATGAACAGTAGAGCTTAACACACCGCCCATTTCTGCACCATCCTCATAATTGTTCTTAGTTTGAGCACAACTGTTGCTGTCAACTGTGTCAGTCCATCTCATTGTTCTACTCTTTTTGGCTGATGCTCCACTTTACCAAGTATGCTGTCCTTCTTGAGGGCCTGGAATGAAGTCCTGCCCTCCTGGTTTCCAAGGTGCATTCTGGCTGTATTACTTCTAACACAGATTTGTTTGTTCTTCTGACAGTCCGTTCTTCTCCATCGCTATAACTCAAATGCATCAATTCTTCTGTGATCTTCCTTATTCATTATGTAACTTTGGCAAACATATGAGATGATTGAAAGTACCATGACCTGGGTCAGGTGCACCTTAGTCCTCAAACTGACACCTTTGCTCTTGAACACTTTAATGGTGTAAGGATACATTCCTGATGCACACTTTTTTTGATTTTAGACCATTCAGTATCTCCTTGTTCTGTTAGAATGACCTCCTCGTGGTGTATGTATATGTTCCTCAAAAGCACAATTAGATGTTCTGGAATAATCATCATTTGAATTGTTTGTTATCCGTAGTATGTAATGATCCATTCAGTCAAATGCCTTTGCATAGTCAGTATAGTACAAGTCAATGATTTTCTGGTATTCTCAGCTTTCAGCCAAGATTCGTTACTGTCAGAGTTTATATACCTCATTCTCAGTCCACATCCTTTTCTGAATCAAGCTTGAATTTATCGCAGCTCCCTGTTGTTGCGTACTGTTGCAGTCATTTTAAAAAAATGTTATTATCCTCAACAAAATTTTGCTTGCATGTAATATTACTCAGTGATTTACACATTTTGTTGAGCCACCTTTCTCTGGAGTGGGCACAAATATGGATCTCTTCCAATCAGTTGGCTAAGTTACTGTCTTCCCAATTTCTTGCCATAGTGAGTGCCTCCAGTACTGTGTCAGTTTGTTGAAACATTTCAACTTGTATTCTGTCATTCCTAGAGCTTAGTTTTTGCAGTTAAAATTTAAATACCCGAGATTAAAAAGCTAGAATCATTGAATATAGAGAGTATAGTTTCTTAAAATTCTACAAATGCCTCTTTTTGCATTTCAGATCAGTAGTAATTTCACTTCGTCTTCTTCCAAAACTGTTTGGTACTTTTCAGCAATTTGGGAGCAGTTATGATACACATTGGATTACAATGTAAGTAATTAGAGTATTTACATCAAGAATTTTTCAATTATGTTTAATAATTAAGACTTTAAATAATTACTTGTTTACCAACTTTTACAATGCTTCAATAAAAGTTTTCTCCTATGGTTTAAATCTTAGATTTCTCAGAGTGCTATCCTTACCCCTTGAAACTATCACTAGTACCTTAGAGAATCTAACTTTTTTTGTTTTCTCTTAGTTTGAAAACAACTGACCTTATAGTTCAGTCCCTTATTCCACATTGCCTCATAGGAAGCCTTTAATTTTTCCCATTAAGAGGACATTCCATCTATCATGTTAGGCATAATCTTGACACGCATTTACATTAAGAGAGAATTTATTTCAAAGTATTATTTTAAGGTACTGCTTTAATATAGAAGTGATCTGTTTTGGGGGTAATATTTTAGCGAATGTTGAATTTTACAAACATTTATAAATGTAAGAAAATGTTTCATTCTAAATATCCTTTTGGAGAGGTCTCAAAGACATAAGAGTTCAAGGGAAAATTGGATCTGCAGAAGGAATTTTTTGTGTGGTCAAGGAGGATGTCTTTTTTTTTTATCTGTTTCTTTCTCAAATCTCTGATTAGATAGTAAGACCATTTGTTTGCCTTCAAAATGATACCATTTGAAAACTTTTAAGATGTCTGCACTATAGTTCCAAATAGGATGACTTTAGGATTTGTGAGCTGTATCCCTTGCTGCATTTCTTGCCATGCTTAAGGACTTATGTTTAACCAGAGCCTCTTAAATATTTTTTTTTTTTTTTTTTTTAGAATTCTCTGTCATTGGTTAAGAAAACAATGTGAATTTAGTGATAGTTCTGTTTGTAAGTACAAAGAAGGTCTTTGATGTTAAAAAGAGTAAGAGAAAGCATTTAGTATTAGGAGCCCTGGTGATGTGCTATAGGTTAGGTGTGTTGGCTTTTTAACCTTAGGGTTAGCAGTTCAAATCCAACATCTGTTCCATGGGAGAAAGGTAGTCTGCTTTTGATGATTTGTAGTCCCAGACATTATATGGGACCACTTTGAGTCAGAATTGACTCAATGGCAGAAGATTTGGTTTTGATTAAGTAGAAAAGTAGTGTGAGGGCTCTTTCATTACTTTTTAATGCTGAATTGCAAATTGTAACTGCGGTAAAAGAATTCACTTGGCGCTAATTTAGGTCAGTTGAGAGTCCATACTCTTAGTGGAAGTGATTTTGTGAATACTGAACCACAAGGTCAGCAGTTTGAACTACCAGCTGCTTGACAGAAGAAAGATGAATCTTTCTGCTACCGTTAAGATTTACAGCCTCGGGAATCCTGTTCAGGGTCGCTATGGGTCGGAACCGACTCGACAGCACTTAACAACAACAGCAACAATATTTAGTACCTGAACTAAAGTATAAGGGGGCTTCAGAAAGTTTGTCAATCAATGGAATTAAAATATAATGGAATTCTTCCAAGAAGTTTTTGAAGTCCCTTGGCATATTGAATTGAAATATTTTTAGCTTGTAACTTTAAATATAAACAAGCTCAATTAAAAGCAGTTCCTAAAGTTTTCATTAGCACATGTAACTGGTATCCTACACCTAATAGATCATTTAAAAGAACTCTGAACTCTTAGGGTAGTTAATAAAAAAAACTTCCATTGATTGTAAATCTTTTGTGGGCTGGATATTGCACTCAATCTTTGATACATACTAATGGTTAAACTACTCTTAGCGCTCTAAGTTTTAAATTGGGAAATATTCTTAATTCTTTAAAAAACTCAAAACAGCAGACATGGTTTAAGTCTACTCACTTGAAACAGTGCCACAAGTATATTGCAGCTGGTTTCAAATCCATGACTTATCACTGAGGCTGGTTGCTACCTCTTGACCATCATTGAGTGATTGGCCAGGCAGAATTAGAGCAGATACATGATGTAATTGCATTAAAGTGTTTGGAATTGTAATTCTTCTACAGCTATACATTTAACTGATACATTGCTAATGTGTATCATGTGTACAGATGCTAACTATGAAAGCTATAGACCCTGGAGTCTTTGAACTTATGTATCACAATTTTTTTTGTTTTTAGATTATTTTGGAACTTAATACCTGAGTATATCTTTCTTTTTAAACATCTTTTAAAATTTCTTTTTCATAAGCAAATTATTGACAATGAAAATTAATTCAGTAAATTTATATTGCATGCCTTCTTAGCTGCTTAGAACTGTATTAAATTCTGCTAAATAACATTTAAGGCACATAGTCATTGTCTTACGTGTGTACTATATATTTTTAGTACTGCTAAGTGCTATCAAGTCATTTCCAACTTACAGGAACCTTGTGTAGGGCTTTTCAAGGAGCAGTTTTAACTTCTGACCTTTAGCAGTACAGTGCTTACCTAACAGCACCATACCAGGACCTCATTGTTGTTATTGTTAAGTGTCATTGAGTCAATTCCAACTCCTAGTGGCCCTGTGTAAGATTTCCAAGGAGTAACTGGTAGGTTTGAACCAGCTGTTCCTGACCTTAATAGTTTCGTAGTCCAGTGCTTATCCTACAGCACCACATTAGGACTGAATATGATACAGTATACATGTAAGACAGTAACTATGTGCCTTAATTGTTATTTATCATTTGTAATAGTAAATACCTTGTCAGGCATTTTAACCCCCTCAAAGAAATTTGAGTATTTTGAGACAAAAAGCAATAATTGTACTTTAAATTCATAAAAAAATAAAGAGCATTGCTCTTTTTATCATAGACATATAAGTAGAACTTGTAAGCTTTTGATACATATGAGGATCATATCTATATCTATTCCCAGTATAGATTTATTCTCTCACTCTGTTCCCTTAAAAATTTTTTTTCTTTTAATTGGACCAGGTGGGCAGAAAAAGAACTGAACATGATGAAACTTTTCTTTGACAATTTGGTATATTACATTCAAGCCGTTAGGGAAGGAAGACAAAAACATGCACTGTAAGTACCCCAGCCATGTTGAGTGTTAAAGAGTGGATCATCCTTCCTTTGAAAGATGACTTTCTCATGTTTTCTGCTCATGTAGTAAATAAACTTAACAGAGTATTGCAAATGTACAAATTGTAAGGAGAATAAAGGCTGACAGAAAATTTTCTAAGCTGAAAGATTTTTTTTTGAGGCTACTTTTGCAATTCATAATCTTATTTATGTAAGGTTATACTGCATTTTGGGGTGGATAGCCTTGACTCTTTTTTCTGTTGATAGATTATTGTTTTCAGAGATCAAGAGTAAATATCTTTTCTGAGTAAATAGTTGTTTCTAAATAATGTATTTAACATATAATTGATTTAAATATTTTATTATGCTTGGATGCTAGTGTTAGAAAGTTAAAATGTGTATGTGTGGAAGATTTAAAAATTAATAGGACTGATCAATATTTTCATTAAAATATTTTCTGCATATATTCAAGTGATGTTGGATAAAAGTTGGTGGAAATTAGTAGTGGTATAAACCTCTCTCTTGGCAGTTCCAGGTAACTCAGTACAGGGTTTCCAAGACTAAATCTCTATAGGAACAAGAAAGCCTTATCCTTCCCTGGTGTGGAGTGACTGCTGGGTTTGAACTTCCGGTCTTGGTTTTAACAGTCCAGTGCTTAATCCTACAGCACCACCAGCGCTCCTGAGTAGTAGTATGTTGTTGTGGTGATTGATAAGTGCTATTGAGTCAGTTCCGGGTCAGTGCAACCCTGTATAGGGTTTCCAAAGAGTGGCTGGTGGGTTTGAACTGCCAATCTTACTGTTCGTAGCCCAGTGCTTTTTCTACAGCACCACACCAAGACTATGAGTCATGGTAAAGTTGAGTGCAAGAAAGGGGAACCATGTCAGTTCACCCACAAGCCTCCAAGTTTAATACTAGCCATTGAATTTTTATACAAATGAATTATAATTACATTTGAAATAATATTTTACAAATGCCAATTTTGTGTTAGACCCCCCTGCATTAGAGTCCTGTATACCCTGTTTGCATGGTTGCACCCAATCATTTGGACTAGACATATATCACTGTAGGATCAGCACTGGGACTGCAATCCACAAGGTCAGCAGTTCAAACCCAACAGTTGCTCTTTGGAAACCCTGTAGGGTTGGTAGTGAATTGCAGTGGACTTGATGGCACTTAACAACAACATATTCATTATGTGATATTATGAAATAAATTCATAAAAATGGTATATTAGTGTGTCTTGTTTGAGGAATACGGTATCACTGTGGGCCATTGATAAAGCATGTAATTTTTAGATAGACATTAACTGCTTAGTTTATATGTATATTACATAATTTCAAGATGATATCTTATGCACTTTCTCATATTATTTGAAATTTATGCAATGATTTTCAAGTTTTTGAAATATATGAAACAACATAAATTTCAAATATAACACTTTGCCTTATGAATTTTTTTTTATGTAACCAAAGTTAATAAGAAGTCTGTGGTTCAAATCCAGGTGTCACCTAGTCTTTACTTTTAAAAACAAACTAATAACCCCTCATATGAACCCATATGCCTGCTTGGCAGGGCGAAAGCTATAAAGTTTCACAGCCTTTGCAAAACTGTGAGTGATGTAGTTCTGTAGGAAAAGCCCTGGACTACAAACAACTAGATGAGCATTTTGAGCCCACCAGCCGTCTATATGACAGAACACCTCATCTTTCTGTTTCTGAAACCCTATGCAAGGTCACTATAAGTCAGTGGCACTTAACAACAATGAAGTTAAATATTATTAAAACATTTCAGATTATGAAAATGAAAGTTTACTTACTTGCTGTAAGATATATTTGAGTTCATTAAATGTTTAAAAATAACTACGCAGTAGAATCTTTCAATTAACTGTTTTAATGACTTTTAAAAACATAGGTACAGCCATAGTGCTGAAGTTCAAGTTCGACTTCAATTCTTGACTTGTGTATTTTCAACTCTTGGATCACCTGATCATTTCAGTAAGTTTATTGGATTTTTAAAATTAGTATGCTTTGAAATTTTTATTGCAGTAGAGTCCTGCCAAATTTACTTGTGCCTTTAGATTTCTTTGGTGATTAAATTATTCTCAATATTTTTAAATTGTATCAACATTCAGACACTATATTAAAACATTTGAAAATGCCTATTTACATTCAAAAACATTATTGCATGAATTTGTTTTTAAAACTTTTGTAATACAGTCCTGGTATGGCACTGTAGTGTTGGACTGCTCTGGACTGCTGATCACAAGGTCGGCTGTTAAAACCCACCAGACAGTCCTCAGAAACCCTATGTAGGATTGCTATGAGTTGGAACTGATTCGACAGTAATTAGTAATAGTGTAGATCTCAGAAAAGTCATATCACTCAAATCTAATGGTCATATAAATATAATATTGAAAATACTCTTTTTTACAACTTCATTTTTCTTTAGCTCAAATTACTGAATGTTCTCTCAGTATGGTTTGGCAATAAGAGCATGACCCTGACACAGGTTACTTGCTTCATTCTGTGAAATAGCAGTCTGTCAATGGATAAGGGACTATTTGTAGGAGCAACTCCTTGGGATAGGAAGACTTAAGATAGGATCACTGCGTCTTTTAATATTTTTGGTTATAGTATCTTGCTGTGTGCCGCTATGGGTTAATGTGCCAGACTGCAAAGCCATTTGAACTGCAAGGTTGGCAGTTCGAACTCACCAGCCTCTCTTCAGAAACCCTATACGTGGTTGCTATGGGTCAGAACCAACTCGACGGCACTTAACAACATCTTGCTATCGCTTTGGTTAGAGATAGCGATTGTGAACTGTTATCACAGCTGTAGTTGGTAGGTGCTGTCGAATTGGTTGTGACTCGTGACAACCCTAAAGAAAACAGAATGAACTATTGACTACTATTCTTTTTCAAAATTTCCTGGCTGCAGAGATGATAACGATATTATTAAGATTGATCAGTTACATTAGTAGTTCATCTTTTATCTTTTTTAAAGAGAGATTGGTCTGGTATATGTCGAGTCTAGATTGTCAAATCCACATGATGGATATTCTCACAAGTGAGGAAGTTTGATTTCTGTTAGTCAAGTTCTTTTTCTCCTTCTAGGTTGATTGTATCAGTTTTAATTTTCCATACTTACGTGTGTGTGTCCATGTCTAACAGATCCTATTTCTTGAAGGACGTTCGCTTTCTTTAGCTTTGATTAATATAGTCAAACTAGTGAATATACCGCTAGCCTAGAGGTATCATCATGTCTCTCTCAAGTCAGTATCTATACTTGGTATTCACTGTATGTTTATCTTACTGTTTAATCTTATAATTTCTTCATGTTCAAACTATTTTTAACAGATATCTCATGTATTATCATGCCTAATAGATTTCAAAAGTAAGCTACCTGCTTTTGATAAGAAACATGTTTCATGCTATTAAGTCATTTACCATAACCATTATGACTAATAAAATAACATGCAATAAATAATAACATAACAAACCTGATCTTATATAGGACAAAGTAAAACCAAAGCAAATAATATAAGCATGAATAATTTTATATGGCTGTAAAGTTTATGTGTGTTTAATAGTATAGCTTCTCTTGTGTATTGGTTCACAGTGTCTGCTGTCCAAGTGGTATCAAATTGAAAACTTTGAGACCTCACAGTTATAGTTTCTGTCAGTTATCATGCGGTTATTCCAAAATTATATATGAGGGTGAGTCAAAAATTATCCTCACTCTGGCTGTAGAATTTATTTTTAAATGAATGTTTAGAAAAGACAAATACATCATTTTTTTATATGATCTCCTTGCTTTACAAGTCACTTTGTCCATCTGTCACCAGGCTTTCGTATTACCTTGTTTAAAAAATGTTTTAGGCTGAGCGGCGAGCCCAAATGCACAGATATCTTCATTTCTTCAGAGATGAATCTTCATCCTTAAAGGGCTGCTTTCAGGGGACCAGATGGGTCAAATTATGGTGGAGCATGAGTAGGACTACAGGGAGGATGCTTTAACACCTCATAACGATTTTTGCAGAGGGTCAACAGTGCAGACATGCATTGTCATGTAAGATCACAATGCCCTTGGATAGTTGTTATCCTCTGCATTTAATCCAGTTTAGGCTTCAGCTCTTCTGTGAGCAACTCACTGTAATGAACACGCTGATTGTTGAACCTTTTTCCTGATAGTATACTAATACTGGACTTTGAGAATTCCAGATAGTGGTAAGCATCAATTTTCCACTTAGTGGTGGACTTTTGAACATGTCCTTGGTCAGCAGTTGAGGATATTTCCATTTCATACTCTGCCATTTACTCTCAGGCTTATAGTGGTGAATCCATGTCTTTTCACCAGTAACGATTTTTTTGTAAGTGACTTTAACTTTCCTTTAAGTATGGGTCCAAAGTTTGTTTGCATATGTCCAAACTGTTTTGTTTGTGTATTTCCATGAGTTGGTTTGGTAACCATCTCGCACAAACTTTTTTTTTAGGGGGTTTTTATTGTGGATTGAGTGAAAGTTTACAGGGCATATCATCAGTTTTGCATTCAACAAATCATATACCTTGTTTCATTACATTGATTATAATCCCCTCC
>NW_006408570.1:18831014-18832292 GCF_000296735.1 Chrysochloris asiatica
AAAAAAAAATAATGTCCACACCTTTATCTCCTCGGTTCTGTCAGGCGTCAGTGGCTGCTCTGATACTTCCCCCACTGGGTCTTGCCCAAGATGGCAGCTCTGCGAGCAGCTGAGCATCTTGAATTAGAAAGCAGTGGATTTCTTCCTTCTGTTACAAATTCCCCTAGCTGTAAGCTTTCCAACCTTCTAAATATTCCTTGATAATGTGGTTCAGAGTTCTGGCACCATCCCCTTAGCCTGCTTGGTCCTGTATTCTGTGTTGTTGACGAAGCTCTTCACTGCACTTCCACCCGATCCACCATCTTGATTAATTCACGATGTTTTAATTATTATAGTTGTTTAGCATCTTGGAGAAACCATGGATGCATGGAAACAGCCACTCCCCTTAATAGGTTTAGAGATGTCCTGTGGCATCGATTCCACCAGATGGCAGGCTATCCACCCCAAGTGAATATTACAAGGGACATGTTATCCAGAGGGACCAGTCCTAGGAGAAGGACATGCTTAGTAAGTGAAGGGTCAGTGAAAAAGAGGAAGCCTTCCAAGGAGATGGACTGGCACTGTGGCAGCAGCAGTCCTAAGCCTAGTAAGAATTGTGAGGATGGTTCAGGAGCAGACAGTTTTTCATTCTGTTGTGCATAGGACCACTGTGAATCGGAACCAGTTCCATAGCACCTAACCACAACAACAACAAACATAGTGTTGCCCTGGGTTAGTCGTTGGACTGATAACCATAAGTTTAGCTGTTCAAAACCACCAGCTGCTACTCAGGAGACAGAAGAGGCTGCCTGCTCCCGCAAAGATTTACTGTCTTGGGAACCCTTCTATATAGGGTCACCCTGAGTTGGACTGATCCATGGCAGGGGGTCTGGTTTGGGGTTTTGGCTTAGCAGTGTCAACCATGAAAACAAGGTTGTCAAATGATATTTTTTTATGTTTTATTTAAAATAACAAATTTTAAATTATAAATATATTTTACACCTTCCATATAAATAACACAGTCCCATGATTTAAAGATTTTGGACACTTTAAAATTTTCTCATGTAAAAACAGCAATGCTTTAAAATTTTATACCATTTTAGACAACTCAGCAAAATGTCACAAATCTATTCAAGTTAATGAAAACTTCATACATAATCCTAAAATTCAGGTATTACATTAACATAATAAGTAAAAGTTCCTTGTAATGTGCTTTTTTCTATTAAAGATTTGTTTGTTTGTTTTTTTATTATCAAAACAAATGTTTTTTATTATAATGTAAGATACACAAATACAATA
>NW_006408570.1:18832392-18839489 GCF_000296735.1 Chrysochloris asiatica
TGTTGTGGATTATTTCATAAGCACAACGAACCATGTCTGATTTGCAAATTATTTGTCACATAATCAACTGTCACTCATCTGTTAAACAGAATCATTTCATGTGCACACTGAATGGTGTTGTGTTATCAGCCATGGGTATGAATGCATGTTTTCATATATAGCCAGAGTGTGGATAATTTTTGACTCATCTTCATATAATTGTACCAAATATGTTAATTCTATTGACTTGTGAGATATGATTGAACCATCTCTGAATACACTTCTGTTTTGTCATATTTGGTTGTTGGGTACTGCTGAGTCAATTTCAACTTGTAGTGACTCTGTATGACAGAGTAGAACTGCCGCTTAGGTTTTCTTAGGCTGTAATCTTTTGGGGAGATCTGCAGGCCTTTATCTGACTTTGAACATCCCTATACAGAGTTTCTGAGACTAAATCCTTACACAATCAGAAAGTTTCCTCCCATGGAGCAATTCATGCATTTGAACTGAACTGTCAGCCTTGGTGGTTAACAACCCAGTGCCTAACCCACAGTGCCACCAGGGCTTCTTATTTTATCATGTTGCTAAGTGAATATTTTCAAGCTTTTGTTGTTTTTGTGTTTCCATATTGTAGAATGTCATGTACTATTTTTTTATTTTTTTTTGTGAATTATGTGATAGTATACATGGAAGAATATTAGTTTTACATTCATCCTATGGCATATTGTTTCATTGCCATGGTTACAATCCCTTCCATGCATCATTAACTAAGTAAAGATTATTCCCTATAAGCCTGCGCCCCAGTCATCAGCACCTCTCCCTCTCTGAATCTAAAGTCTCCAGCTGCTCCATCTCTCCACATCATCGTCTCTTCCTCCATCTCAGGCATCACTGTTTCTCTGGGTAGGGTCCTGCTCTCCGCTCTTTTCCTTTGATGATTCCAGGGACCTCTGCTCCTAGACTGCAAAGTCAGAATGTCATGTACTTTTACAATATCTTTATGTTCCTTCAATTTCTGGGCTACCAGTCAGATCCTGGAATCTCGTATAATACGCTATCTTAGAGTATTATAAGTGGGTTCTCTAGAGGGGCAAACTAGTGTGTATACATACATAAAAGGTTTATTTCAGGGAAATAGCTCATGAAGTTCGGGAGACTGGAAGGTCCAAAATCTGTGTCAGGTGTAAGGCTGGAGGCTTCTCCTGACTCACATGATTTCAGTGACTTATTATCCTTAAATTTGTATGGTAGGCAGTAAACTGCTGGCTCACTGGATTGTAGAAATGGGTGAATCCAAAATCTTTAGTTAACATTATGTAATTTGCATAATACCTGCCAAACCACTGAGAAACATGGTCTAGCAAGTTGACATGTAACAGTAACTGTCACATATGCTTTAGAAGTCTCTGTCATTTTTATATTTTTGTAGCCATTACTGTGGTCTCTTTTATACGTATCCTTAACTGCTCTGAATCCTCAAACCTTAGAATTGACCGCTCAACTTTTGGGATTACCTCGCAATAATCATATTTTTTGTAATACAACCTCTTTTCATATTTTAAGGAGAATATTTTCAGACCAAATGGCTTTTTTAATATACTTTTAAGTTGTGTGCTTTTAGTGATTGGAGTCCTGGTGTGACGCTGTAGGATAAGGACTGGACTGCAAGATTGGTTTGAACTACAGGGTCTACGATTCAAACTCACTAACTGCACTTCAGAAATAGTAGACAGCGTTGCTGTGAGTTGTTATCGACTCGAGGGTACTTCACAACAACAATAATTTATCAAACAGAAAGGCACAGGAAGAATTGAGTTACTGTGGTAGTAGTACATATTTTAAATAAATAAGTTACATGTGTGTATACATGTAAACACTTAAAAGACTATCTGTAATTGTTTTTAATATTATTATTGTTAAATGCCGTCGAGTCAGTTCTGACTCATAGTGACCCTTTAAAATTAGCTTCTGAGGCTTTAAATCTTTAGAGAAGCATAAACCCTCATCTTGTTTCCCACAGTGCAGCTGGTAGATTTGAACTGGTGACATTAGGTTTATCAGCCCAGCTCCTAATATACTATATTGCCACACCTTTTTAAAAATATAATTAATGAAATATAAAACTTGTTGGTTTGTTTGTGTAGGATTAAGTTTAGAACAAGTCGACATTTTATGGCATTGCTTAGTAGAAGATTCTGAATGTTATGATGATGCACTCCATTGGTTTTTAAATCAAGTTCGAAGTAAAGATCAACATGCTATGGGAATGGAAACCTATAAACATCTTTTCCTAGAGAAGGTAATTTTATTTCTTGACAATTGTATTGTTATCTCAAATTACCTTTTTGTCTATTGAAATTGAACTCTATAATGTTCCTTTTTTCTTTGCATGTATAATTTAAAAAAAAATAGACGATGTATGCTTTTTAAAAAATTTTCTTCCTGAATATGTGTGTATGTTTATATATATGAATATTTTAGAGTTGGAAAATGTTTTATTTCTTAACTAACACACTTAAACTTACAGTAATTAGAATAACTCTTTAAACCAACACTTATTTGAAATATATGGGGTTTCTTATTTTTTGTTTGTACTGTCTTTAAGTCTGCAAGTACATTGTGTTCCAATATTCAGGGCATCCATTGTGATCCATTGTTCAGGAAAGTACACACACCAGAAGTGTGACAGCTGTATTCTGCTACTTTGCCTCAGTTAATTGACTGAGCCAATCTTCTGGGCCAGTCGTCAGATTGTAAAGATAGTAGTCAATCTCCACATTCTTAGGATAGCTTAAGAAAGGGGGCATTATCATGCTAGGAAAGACATTCTAATATCCAGTTTTTGTTCTGCTTTATCAGATACTACAGTTTGCAGGTGAAGTCTTTCCTAAATAAATTGAACCAGTTATTCCAGTTTTCTTAATCATTTGTACCTTTATTCCAGATAGAATTTTGAAAAACCAACAATAGTAAAGCAATAATTTAAGTATGCTTACTGTTTTTTTATCATAAAGATTATATACGGCTCTGACATTTTCTCTGTAGTTGAATTGAGTATATATATACACACAAGTTATATATAATATGTAATATACAGGTTTTGATAAATACAAGTGAAATCACTTCAATAAATCCAAGGTAAAACTACAGATAGATTAATTTAGCATATTCAGTAAATATCCCACTAAACTGGCTTTAATTTTTTTTTTTTTTTTTTTTAAAGATGCCCCAGCTAAAACCTGAAACAATTAGCATGACGGGCTTAAACCTGTTCCAGCATCTCTGTAATTTGGCTCGATTGGCTACCAGTGCCTATGATGGTGGTTCAAACTCTGAGGTAGGCATTTGGATTTGATATGGTAAAATTTTCTCTTTATTACGCAACTTAGAAGACCTAGTTATTACTTTAAAGAACTAAGGTGCTCCTGACCTAAGCCATGTTATTTTCAGTCGCCTCATTTGCATGTGAATGCTCGGCACTTATTAAGGAAGACTGAACAACAATTGATGCCTTTTAATTCAGTGTTGCTGAAGACTATTAAATAGACTATATGCCATAAGAACAAATAAATACTGAAATAAGTACAACCAGAATGCTCTATTGAAGCAAGGATGGCAAGAATTTGTTTCATGTACTTTGGACAAACATGTTATCAGGAAAGACCCCCACTAAAAAGGACATCAGAAATGAAGAAGCCCTTCAGTGAGATGGATTGACACAGTGGATGCAGCAGTGGGCTGAAACGTAGCAATGATTGTATGGTATGGATGGTGCCAGGACCAGGAAGTGTTGTTGCTGTTTTACATAGGGTTGCTATGAGTTGAAAGTGATTTGAAGGCACCTAATAACAACAATACTCTTATGTCCAAGGGATCTTCAGAAAGTATTTGTAAAAATTCTATCTTTTAATTTCATTTTCCCACACATTTTTTGAGGTTTCTGCATAGTCCACCAAATTTTACCCTTTGCAACTATGAAAACTGTTATTCTTAGGGGTTGGTTCTAAAAAATTTCAAACCAAGTTTTTGTAAGTTTCCATTACCAAAGATAACTTTGGTTTTTTTTATATGGGTTCCTTGATTTATATAGAATCGACCATAAATTGTGTTTTTTTTTTTTTTAGTGTCCCCTAAAAACTCCTAGGAATCCTGGTGTGGCGCTGTGGTTTAATGCGCCAGACTGCAAAGCCGTTTGAACCACAAGGTTGGCAGTTCAGGCTCACCATCTGCTCCTAGGAAACCCAATATTGGGTCACTGTGAGACGGAACTGACTCAATGGCACTTAATAACAACAGAAGCTCCTAGCTAGTACATTATGTCAGGTAGCAGGTTGATTTTTCTATAATCTGATTCTCTGGCCATTTGTGGTATATAAGCGTTTAGTTATTCTTGGAAAATTAGACTACAGTTACCTGTGGTAACTTTCTGTTCTGGAATATAATCTAACTAATTCAACTCGTATCATGAGTCATTATGATCATTTCACAAGTTTGAGTTGTTATTGGCGGTTTCTAGGTTTTGTTTTGACTCCTGGTGTGGTGGTGTAGGATCAGCACTGGACTTCAAACCACAAGGTTGGCAGTTTAAACCCACCACCTGCTCCTCAGAAACCCTATATAGGGTCGCTATGAGTCCTGACTGACTTAATGGTACTTTACAACAACAAAGTTTTGTTTAAATGCCTGATCCTTGGATTCTTTCAGCATAGTCTTACTGAACATTTTACTAGATTAATAATAGCTTTGATTTATGTGGTGTTCATTCATATTTTTTCATTGGTTTTCTTTAGAAGTTTCTGCAGTTAGCATGAGAAAGAAGAAAAGTCAATCTGTATGATAAAGAGTAATTTGATTTTTTATCTAGAATGTTTCCTTTGGTACCTTTCTGTTGCCTTTTTTTTTTCTTGTTGAAGCAATTCTGTTGAATTTTTTGGTTATGTGTTGTTGCTAAATGCCATTGAGCTAGTTCAGACTCACAGTGACCCTGTACGGGGTTTCTGAGGAGTGATGTAGGTAGGTTTGAACCGCTCGCTGGCCTTGCAGTTTGCAGTCTAGTCAGTGCTTATTCTATAGCGCCACACCCATTATTTTGTGTTGTTTGTGTTTAAGTCCGATCCAACTTAGGTTGTTGTTATGTGCTGTGGAGTCGTTTCCAACTCATAGCGACCCTGTACAGGGTTTCCGAGGCTGTAAATCTTTATGGGAGCAGAAAGCGTCATCTTTCTCCCATGGAACAGCTGGTAGTTTCAAACTGCTGACCTTGCGGTTTGCAGCCCGATTCTTAATAACTAAGTTTCCAGAGCTCCTTGATCCAACTTACAGCAACCCTGTATAGGGGTTCTGAGGAGGCACTGGTGGATTTGAACTGCCAACCTGGTTCATAGTCCAGTGCTTATCCTACAGCACCACACCAGGTGTCCCATCCTCTCCCCCCCCACACTTTATTATACTATAATAAATTTCAGTTTGGTAATTTAAGACAACTGAACAGAGTTTGATTACCTAAGAAGTAGCCATCCACTAATTCTGAGATAATACTGCATTTTTAGGAGATGTTGATTAACAGTGTAGATGTTCAGCCAGCTATCAGAATGGTCTTTCTTTACCCTGATGAACTTTTGAGAACTTTCACTCTCTCCTTTTTTATTGTTATTAATTAAAACATTATCTTTGTCATCTCATAACATGATAAGTTTAAGTGAGAACTTGCATTGGCATATTATTTTAATTTTCTGGGAATACCTGAAAGCAGTAACTTTGACAAGCCTTATTAAGTTGTGGTGTATCATATGGTTTTAGTGTCCTTATTGATGTGGTGATATTTTTTTCCCTTAGCTGTGTGGTATGGACCAATTTTGGGGCATTGCTTTAAGAGCGCAATCTGGTGATGTCAGTCGAGCAGCTATTCAATATATTAATTCCTATTATATTAATGGTGAGTAATTTGAAAATAGTGTCAAGTATGCAATTTTTTTATGTGACAGGTTTTTTTTTTTTAAAGTATAGTTGTTGTTTTTTTTAATGTAGTTGTACTAGAATGCTTGATTAATAAAGATGTTAACATCTGGCTTTCAGGTAAAACGGGTTTGGAGAAGGAGCAAGAATTTATTAGTAAGTGTATGGAGAGTCTTATGATAGCTTCTAGCAGTCTTGAACAAGAATCACACTCAAGCCTCACTGTTATAGAAAGAGGACTACTAATGCTGAAGACACACCTGGAAGCATTTAGGAGAAGGTAAATTTCTTTATCCAACATTGTTAGAGTGACTAAGTCTTTAAAAAATTCTGTTATTGAAGATATGTCCAAAATTACTGTTGAAATCAGGTTTAAACAAAGTTTTCTTGGGGTCAAGTAGAAAGTATAATTTACCAAAAACAAAGAGGTCAGCCATAGAAGTAGTTTCTTCAGCCAGAACAGGCCGTATACCACTAATAAAAATTTCACTAGAACTCTCACCAAAAACATCAAATAATAACAGTCATTTGTTTCATTTGCTGTTTTCTTGTTTTTCCTTTTTCCTTCCCAGAATAGGAGATAGTATTTTAATTTTGTATTTCCGTTTACCATGGAAATTTGACAAAAATTCTGTGTTAATGAATAGCTGTATAATTAATTTAGACATACCCTGTGTAATACAGAAATAATGCAAATTAACACTTATGAATATATTGGCTGAAATGAAAATAAGTAGGTAAGTTTGACTGTTAAAAAGTCTTTATGAGTAAATGTAAAAATACCAATACCTCTTGAAAAAAAGATGTTGAAATTAATAGTTTCTTTCAGCTTCAGGTCTTAGTTGATATTGAAGAGACTATTCAAATGATATATATCTATACACACACACACACAACACATTTTAGGTCATTTATTATAATTTCTTATCAAAGAAATTTTTAATGTTTTCGTCAAGAATAATTCATGATTTTTTTTTGTTTTTTAAGGTTTTTATTGTGAATTCAATGAACGTTTACAGGGCAGATCATTAGTTTCACATTCAACAAATCATACACCTTATTTCATTACAATGATTATAATCCCCTCCAGTGTAGTGGTTACGAATCGGGCTGCTAATCTCAAGGTTGGCAGTTCGAAACTACCAGCTGTTCCGAAGGAGAAA
>NW_006408570.1:18839589-18840169 GCF_000296735.1 Chrysochloris asiatica
TAGTCATGATAACATTTATTCACTATTGAATCTTACAAATCTTATCCCCATCTCTTTTCACCAGATCCATCTAGACAAGATGACAGCTATTCAGTCGGGACCCTTTCTTTCCCCCCATACTTTTAAACTAAACTCCCTCTTGAAACCTTGTAAGCCAGTCATTTTGTGCCTTTATTGCCCCCACATTTTAGGTAGCCAATGTGTAAGTTGCACATCCCTGTCTATCTTGTGTACAGAGCAGATAGCATTGATACTTGATTTGAAGACTCTTTTCCCTCTCTGTTGGTATTTAGAGTAACTACTGCTCTGAGTATAGGTGAGGTTCATTATGAAGATGTATCTTCTATCACTGTAGCTGTTCCAGTCAGCTTGTCCTTTCGAAGTGGGAATGTCTCACCTCATAAGGTTGTGGATGGAACTCAGGATTCCACCTAAGGTCCTATACTCTGTAAAGGCTTTGCATGAGGCCTGTATCACTGGGCAAGTTGTAGAACCCCTTTGAGGTATTCTAATCAGTTATAGGCTGAAGGCGGGCTTACAAGTTGTCTCTAATCATGTTTCCCAACATTCCTTTCTATCC
>NW_006408570.1:18840269-18867550 GCF_000296735.1 Chrysochloris asiatica
CCACCACCTGCTCTAAGGTGACCAAGCAGGATCACTATGCTGAGGTTCAGTCAAGTTCTTAGGGGATCTTACTCTCTAGCAGGGGTATTGTTTTTGTTTTTAAGCGCCACTGAATAGGTTCTGACTCATAGCAACCCTATATAGGATTTCCGGTGTTAAAAGTTTTTACAGGAACACAAAGCCTCGTCTTTCTCCTGAGGAGATCCTGGTGGGTTGAAATGTTACCCTGACAGTTTACACGCAGTCCTGTGCCTATCCTACAGTGTCACATCATGATTCTATATGTATATATATATTTATATGTATACAAGTGTACATACACATATGTATCATTTATGTTCCTTCTTCCAAAATTTTCTTTTCTGCAGCCTGCATTCAACAGACTGAATAGGACTTCTTGGTTCAAATCCTTAAACCTTACATGTTGTTGTTGTTGTTGTCATGTGCTGTGGAGTGGGTTCCCACTCATAGCGAACCCTGTACAGGGTTTCTGAGGCTGTAAATCTTTATGGGAGCAGAGAGCCTCATCTTTCTCCTGCGGAACAGCTGGTAGTTTCGAAGTGCTGACTGTGAGGTTAGCAGCCCAATTCGTAACCACTACACTACCATAGCTCCTGTAAACCTTACATTGTACTTGTGAAATAAGTATCTCAAAAGTTTATGAAATTTCTTGAAGTTGGTTAGTGCTTTTTTCAAGTTTAATGAGTTTTAATTAAAAATCACTTCCCATAGAAAATTTTTTTGCTTAGTGACTCTTAGCGAAAGTAGTAACAAAAAAGACTTGAATTTTAAAAAGTAAAGCTATAGTTTTAAATATTATCTAGATATCGTGTAGCATTTCCTTGTCCAATGTCATTGCATTGTATCATGGGTTTACTATGTCCAGTGCTACTAATTTTAAAACTGCTTTATATTTATAGATAGAAAAGATAAAATAATTGCTGTGTTTTTTATATTCCTTGTATTTAAAAAGTAAATAAAAATGTCATTTCACAATCTTAAAGTCTTGTCCTAAACCGAAAGATTTTATACCTGGGGAACTTTTTGATGATCGCAGTTGAAGTGAAAGACCACTGGCATCAAGTGGTTGTTGTTGCTACATTCTTTTGAGTCAGTTCTAGTTCTCAATGACCCTGTATAGGATTTTCAAGGAACCGCTGGTGGGTTTGAACAGCTGACATTGCAGTTATCAGTCAAGTTCTTACCTTACATTGCCACACCAGGATTCTGTGTAGTCATGTGTTGTTGTTAAGTGCTTTTGAGTTGGTTCTGACTTACAGTGACCATATACAGGGTTTCCGAGGTGCAACTGGTGTGTTTGAACTGCTGACCTTAGGGTTCACAGCCCAGTTCTGATCTAGAGTACCATACCAGGAGCATCTAATGATTAGAGAATATAAATATTCCAAACATCCTACAAATGTATAAGACAACTCCCCACAACAAAGAATTAATCCAGCACAAAATGTCAGTAGTGCTGAGGTTGAGAATGCCTCATCCTGAAATATATATCGTAAAAGATGGTTTTAAAGTTATTCTTATAATCATATATAGTTACGTTTTTGTTCCTATTCATGCTTTGTAATAGTAAACGTAGAAACTGATGTCTAGTCCCTCTAGGAAATAAAAGAAGTCCATTTATTATGACCAATTCTTCCATTCTAGAATCGTTTGTTTTAAAACATTCACTATTTTTCAGGGACCCAGATACTGTCTTTAGCAACAGAAAATAAGTTAGTGAGTTGTCATGCTGTAGCCTTGTCTCCTTGTACACATGAGTTTTTGTAATTCAGTTTATGATGTTAGTGGTCATGGAATTGACTGTTACAGATTTTGTTTAGTGATTAACATGTACCAGATTGTATTTACTAACTACAAAAATTTTTTTCCTTTCAAAAATAGTTTTAATGTCTTCATTTTTATTACCTGAATATTGCAATGACATCTTGCTATTTACCAGATTACTTTGTTTAAATTCCTCCACCTTTTCCTAGCCATCTCTATGCCCATTTAAAAATTACTGTTCTGAGTGAAATCTTTTTCCCAGTTTTGAGACTTTTATTTTAAGGAGCAGTTTTATTTATTTATTTAAGTTTGATTCAATATGAATCTAAATCTAGCTTGGTTTAGATTAGAGTGTGCTAGAATGTTATGTGGACTGTTTTTGGTTCATAAAACATAAAGAACTTATGCAACATTCAAATTGTTTAAAATGATATTTTTCCCATGTATGAATTTTATGTTGTTTCAGATTTGCCTATCATCTGAGACAGTGGCAAATTGAAGGCACTGGTATTAGTAGTCATTTGAAAGCACTGAGTGACAAACAGTCCCTGCCCCTAAGGGTTGTTTGCCAGCCAGCTGGACTTCCTGACAAGGTAGATACATAATTTTAATTTCCAATTTGATAACATTTCCCAGACCAAAAACCTGTTCTTTTCGTATTTTTAAATTGGTTGCATCTCATATTTCAGATGACTATTGAAATGTATCCTAGTGACCAGGTAGCAGATCTTAGGGCTGAAGTAACTCATTGGTATGAAAATTTACAGAAAGAACAAATAAACCAACAAGCTCAGCTTCAGGAGTTTGGTCAAAGCAGCAGAAAAGGAGACTTCCCTGGTAAGTTTATTTGTTCCAATTTTTGTGTATCACCTTTGAACCATGACTTCTTTGAAGGAGCCACTAACAATGTTAATGGCTCCCCTTTACTTTCTCCATTGCTTGGTTTGATACCTTGGTTCTTAATCTGCTTAGAATAGCTTGTATGTTATTTGGAAACTATTCTTCGTCATTTCTAAAAACAAAACAAATACCTATTTAGACTTTTAATGTGACTATGAAAAAACTTGTGTGATGTCAGTTGTCAAGAAATAAGTTTGAACTTCCAGATGCTACTCATTATCCAATTTTACTGAAATTTTTAAAACGTTTTGTTAAATAGTTTTCAGTATATTCGTATTTGTCTGAGCACATGAAAATTAAGAACCCCCGAAATCTCTCATGTGCATACCTTTTCCCTCCTAGAAGTAACATATTAAGAAAATCTTTACGCAGACCTGAAATGTCTATTTGATTCTTCCTTTAATAGTACCACTAGTGCATTTTCAGTGTCTTTCCATAGCACCTGAAGCATGAACTAATCAGAGAAATGACTATGAAAGAAATATGAAAGCTGTTAACTTTTTACATAGGATTTAAAGATTTACAATTATATGTAACAGGCTTTGTATCAAGAAGAAAAAAAATACAGTTCTAAAACCATTCTTCTGAGATCTTGAATTTACTATATGGAATGATCATTGTTTAGCATCTTGTAGTGAAGAGCTGAAGATTTGTCTATAGCATGCTAAAATGAAATTATATGTTTCATAAGACACTATAAATTAATTTTTCTGTAATTAATAGTTTTTTGTTCAAAATAACAATATTTTTTATTCAAAAATAATGAAAAGCCTTCCTTCTACCCCCATCTTTAAACTACCCATTTCTTTTACCTTGATGAGCAAACATTGCTACTGCTTTCTTAGATAGTCTTCAGGAGCTATTAATATATAATGGGAAATGTTTATATAATCTTTTGAACAAATGATAGCATTACATTTATATTCTTCTATTGTGTAACATTTATCTAAAGTATATTCTATAATAATATTTGCAGAAAGTTGCCTAATTAAGGGCTGCATGGACATACCAAACATTTTTAGTCTGTTCTCTATTAAGGGGCAGTTTGATTGTTTCCATTCTGTTGCTATTACAAACAGTGCTACAGAGAATATGCTTCTATATACATTATCTCATGTGTTAAATTCCTGGTTAATGGATTTCTAGATTCATATGTATCAGCTTTTGTTATATCTAAATGTTTTCTTGCATAAAGAAAAGTGCGTTAAAATGAATAATAAAAAAAATTGGAAACCCATTTATTATCACCTGGATTAAGAAGTAGAACGTTACTAGAAGCTACTTGTTTGTTTGTATTGTCCGAATATCATCCTTTCTATTCCCTCTTACACATTATCTGATTGAGGGAGTTGTTTTTATCTCCGCTGCATATATTTCGGAGCCCTGGTGGCACAGTAGCTAAAGCGCTGGCTAATTGTATGAGTAGTGTTTTGAACCCACCAGCTGCTCCCCAGGAGAAACATGGGCCAGTTCTTCGCTGTCTTACTGGGTTACTGTTAATTAGAATAGAACTGACTTGATAACAATGGGGTTTTGGTAGATATTTCTAGTAAATGTATTTAGATTTGTGACAATGATTAGCGTGCACAAACCTGGTAGAGAGTAGATCAAAGCAGAGTTTCTTCTATAGAATGAAACAAATGTCTCAGCTGAGCTCAGCAGCAGGATATGAAGTTGAGAGCAGCAACTTTACTATAACTTGGTAAAGATAGTCCAGATGTAAATAAGCCAGGTTTATGAACATTCTTACTCAGGTTGAAAAGATAGTCACAACAGTCTTCAATGATACTTCTCTGAAGTCGCACTGATCCTGATTGTTTTTCTATAAGCCATCTTTCTGAGTGATTGTCTTTGCGTCTCTGCTATGCTTCCAGTATCCCATGCATTCTTCTGTATTGGTTTATGGTTTTTGTTGGTTTAGAATAAAGTGTCCAGTTGTTTGAGAGAAAGTTGATAGGGTAAAGTTTTTCATTTTGTAAATGATTGAAAATACATTAATGGACTTCAAAAAGTTGTGGGGAAATTCCATTATCTTTCAGTGCCATTTTTTACATGAACCTTTTGAAGCCCTCTCGTATGTGTAATGTTAACCATAACCAGATGGTAATTTGATTTGGTAGAGAATTCTTAACTTGGAAATTTTGTTTCAGAATCTTAGAGGTATTGCTGCATTGTCTGCTTGTTTCTCTTCTGTTCTAATGAAGTTGAGAATGCTAAAGCTATTCTGATTTTTGGTATTTTTTACATATACTGTTTCTTTTGGTTTTGTTTTTTTCCTCTCTTGTAGAAATTAATCAATTTTTTCTTTGTTCTTAGTGTTTTAAAATTTTACCATATTTGTTAAGGTTGATTATAATGAGTATTTTCATCTATTGGGTATGCTTTGCTTAGCCTCTGTGATACTTTCTGTGAAGTAGGATGCTATGTGATTTGGACATCATACCAGCACTGTATTAAAACATTACAGGACCCTGCTTTCAGTCATTCGTATCACTGTTGCTGCTGGCAGTGTTGGCAAAGGCTGGAGGAAAGGGCAGCAGCTGTAGTGGTATCAAAACAAGAGGGAAGGAAACAGAACCTACCCAACCCTGCCCGCTTTTCCATCACTTGAGCAGCAGTACTAGCTAGGCCCCACAGCTCCAAGTACCACAGAATCTTGAGAGCCTGTGGGCCCATTGCCGGGACATCTGCTTCACCTGCCTGTGTCCCACCTGTGGTCCATTGCTGCACCACTCCGAACTTAAGAATTTTTAAGCCATCAGGGGAAAACAGTAGAGAAAAGGAGAGCTGATTTTAATGTTTAAAAAAGCAAATACCTAATGGGACCATAGATGTGTATGTGGTCGGTCACATGTTGCCCAAATGGTGTTAAGCAACCCATATCTGTGTTCTGAATGGGTAGTGTGAAAATATTTAAATATGTAGGTATTTAATGGACCCTTTCAGATTGCAATTCATAGCTTTCTCAATTTCTGTGAATTTTCATGCATTGTTTCATTGATTTCCTGTTTTCTATTTTATCTTTTCTCTAAAACTTATGATTTAGATGTTTTATCTCTTGAACTATTCTTAATTTCCTTCCTTTTAATCTCCTGTGTTTAATTTCTTTGTATTTTGACTCAGCTTACTGAGATATATTCTCAGTTTGCATCCTTCTGTTGAGATTTCTTTTCTGCTACCATGCTGTGAATATCTAAGATCTTTTTTTCCCCCCCTCGGAGTGACCGTACTTTCATGGTGAAAGTACTATTTTGAGACTTGTAGTGAGTTTTTAAAAATTTCTGAATTACGCTTTTTAAAATCTAGTCTGATAGTGCTGCATTTTAATTACTGTTTAGATTATTTACATTTAATGTAATTGTTTTTGTTTGTCTCCTCTCTTTTTTCCTCCCCTATTACTGGAGAGGAAATTACTGGAGAGACAAACTCACCTGGAAATTAATATCAAGCAACATTTTTTAAACAATGTACATATAAGTGGAACCATGCATTTCAATGGAAGAAAGAAGAAGCTTTGTGCTCCTGTAAAGATTTAGAGCCTCGGAAACCCTGTACAGGGTTGTTACTAGTTGGAACCAACAATATGGCACATGACCACCATGTAGTTCAAAAACCTTGTTAAAGGATCAACTGTACCTAACATGTTCTTCTTGTCCTGTATGCTAGTGAGTCAGACTTTTTTATTTTTTGTGTATAGATCTCAAACTAGAAATAAGTTCCATTGCTAAGTCTGTCTTTAAATGTAATTTGTATATCAGAACAGTTAAATATGGTACATATCTAGTATCAGTTAATGTTTGTCTTAATATAAAGTATATAGTATACTTTTCTATCTATAAATTTATTCACATAGTTACAACTTAGAGTCATGGTGTGGTGCTGTAGAATAAGCACAGGACTGCTAACCACAAAATCAGTGATTCAAACCACCCAGCCCACTTGCTCATAAACTGCTATACAGGGTTGCTGTCAGTTGGAACCAACTTGACAGCACTTAATAACAGCAACAGCTACAACTTACGATGTTTATCATTCTTTGTGTAGATCTGACTTCCCATTTTTAGTATTCTTTTTCTTTCAGATGAACTTTTTTTTCAAACTTTCTGTAGTGCATTTCTTCTGGTAATGTGTTTTTCCAAGATTTTTTTTGTCTGGAAAACCTGTTGCTTTGATTTTTGAAAGATATTTTCTAGGTCAATATGTTGTTGTTGTTATGTGCCGTGGAGTCGATTCCAACTCACAGCAACCCTGTACAGGGTTTCCAAGGCTGTAAATCTTGACGGAAACAGAAAGCCTCATGTTTCTCTCGTGGAACAGTTGGTAGTTTCGAATTGTTGACCTTGCTGTTTGCAGCCTGATTCGTAACCACTACGCTACCACATATCCTTAGGTCAATATATATATTCCCAACTGTCTGTCATTTTGTACTACTATGTAGTTTGTATGTTGCTATGATTTTGGAATCTCTGACTATGGTGTTTGAAATACCAGCAAGGTCATCTGGGGTGGACAGGTTTCAGTAGAACTTCCAAACTAAGAACAGACTAGGAAGAAAGAATAGGGGTTCCATTTCTTAGGGGTTATTGTTGTTAAGTGCCATCTGGTCGGATTCCGACTCCTAGCAACCCTGTATAGGATTTCCAAGGAGCAACTGGTGAGATTGAACCACCAATCTTGTGGTTCAAACCGACCTTACAGTCTAACACATTAATCTACAGTGCTAGCCAGGAGTTAGCCATTGAAAACATTTTACCAGCAGAACATTATCTGATACAGTACCAGAGGATGAATCGCTCAGGTTGGAAAGCAGTCAGAATACAGCTAAAGAAGAGCTGCCTCTTAAATGTCAAGTTGATTAATGAAATATGAGAGTAAATCTATCGAGATTTTCATTTGCTAATGTTGCATGACTCAAAATGAAAAAGAATAGCTGAAAACATTCATGAATAATGCAAACATGAAAAAAATAATGGAAATGTAAAATGTACAAAGTATGAATTTAGAAAAAAGTGGAAATTGCCAAAACTGAAATAAAATGCGTAAAGTCTGTCTCCTAGGCGTTAGTGAGCTGAAAAGGACAAGTGTTAACCATTTTGAAATGGTGAGTCATATTTTACTATGCCAGGAATGACATTGCGTTCATAAACAAAAAGAACATTTCAAGATCTGTCTTGAAGTACAATGCTGCCTGTGATAGGACAATATCCATATGCTTACAAGGAAGACTAGTTAATAAAGTTGTTTTTCTAACTTATACATTAAGGACTAAAGCCAGTGATGGTTAAATTGAAATTTTTTACAAACTTCTTCAGTCTGAAATTGATCAAACTTGCAATCAAGATGCATTGAAACATTACTTATGATTGGAATACAAAAGTTATAAATAAAGAGAAAGTATTGGTAGTTGGAAAATAAGGCCTTGGTCATAGAAATAAAACCAGTGATTGCATGGTAGAATTTTGCAAAACCAATGACTTATTTCAAATAACCTTTTTCAACGTAAACAGCAACTATGCATGTGTGTCTCACCAGATGAAATACAAGGAATCAAGTTGACTATATCTGTGGGAAAAGGCAGTGAAGAAGCTCAATATCATCAACCAAAACAAGGCCAGGGGCAGACTGTGGAATGCTGGGGCCAACTGCTGCATCCAGGAATTGGTTATGCTCTGCAACTCAAATGGGAGAAATTAAACCAGAAAGCAGGACCATAGAAGAATTGATGCTTTTGAGTTACGGTGTTGAAGGAGATTATTAAAAATGCCATGGGCTGATAAAAGAACCAATAGATCGGTGTTGGAAGAAGTGCAGCCAGAGTGCTCCTTGGAGGCCAAGTTGGCCAAACTTCATCTGTCATACTTTGGACATGTTGTCAGGAGGGACCAGTCACTGGAGAAGGATATCATGTTTTATAGGGAGGAGGGTCAGAGAAAAAGAGGAAGACCCCCAGCAAGATGGATTGGCAAAATGACAGCATCAGTGTGCTTAAACGTGACAGTGATAGTGAGGTTGGCCCAGGATTGGGCAGTGTTTTGTTCTGCTGTGCATAAGGTCGCTATGAGTCGGCACTTAACAACAACAGGGGCCATGGGATATTAGAAATAAAAGAAAGACACAAAATGAGATAAGAAAAGTTGGGACCAGGTGAGATACAGCACTCTGATGGAGATACTGTGACACTGACCTAAGTTCAGCTTGTTTTATTATATACACATCAAAGGAGGTGCTGGGGACAGGGAAAAGACTGCAAAAAGATTGTGGTGTATAGATGCAAGCAGTAAGGGGGACTTTATCAGAAGAATGTAGTTGCTAGGGAAACAGAGATAAGGCAGCTAGATGTTTTTGCAGACTAAACTGAAGGCCATGGCTCTGCACAAGGAAAGACTGCAAATTTTTTGTTCCCTGAGGCAGACTTTGCAAGTTTCTCAGGGGGCAGTCTGATCTGCGAGCAGCCCGATTTTTTGGACCACAACTGTTTAGTTGCAATGTTGTTGTTAAGTACTGTGGAGTAGGTTCTGACTCATAGTGACCCTGCACAGGGTTTCCGAGGCTGTAAATCTTTTCAGGAGCAGAATGCCTCATTGTTCTCCTGTGGAAGTGCTGGTAGTTTCAGACTGCTGACCTTGAGGTTGGCAGCCCGACTCATAACCACTACGCTACCAGGTCTCCTTTCAGTTAAACTGCCCGCAAGTCTGAGACCTTTGGTCTAGACACTCCCAACATCTCCATCTTCAGTTAAACTGCCCCCAAGTCTGAGACCTTCAGCTCAGATAGCTCACAACAGTGGAACAGTTGCTCATGTGTAAGTTGAGATTGAAGTGGAAGAAAATTAAAAGAAGCTCATGAGGACCAAATATGAGTATATCCTACTTGAAATTTAAAGACCCTCTCAAGATCAGATTTGGTGCATTAAACACTAATGACTAAAAGCCTGAGTAAAATACTAAAGTGGTTGTCAGAAGAGATTCTTAAACTTGATTTTGAAGATAGAGTGGTTAAAGCAAGTGGAAGAAATGATGAATGACGTAAAAGAGCCAAACAAAAATTTACTAAGGATAGTTTAAGAAGGCAAAGTTTTACAGTGAAATATATATAGACCTAGAATTACAAAACTAAAAGGGAAGAACACCCTCAGCATTTTTCAATGTGAAACAGCTGAATAAAATTTTCATGCCTCGATTTGCAATGCAATACTGAAGGGATCACTAGGCAAAACATTGAGTGAAGCGTCAAAAAATGATGAAAGGAATACATAGAGAACGGTGAAAAACAAGACTCCAAAAATTGTTGGAATACCAATTTAAATGTTTCAACAAACTAATGCTTCCTGGCTTCCAAGAAGCATTGCTGTACTTCTTCCAGCACAGGTTGTTTTGTTCTTTTGACAGTCCATAGAAATTTTAATATTCTCCCCCAACACCGTTAATTGGTGTGTGTGCAAGTGCTGTCGAGTTGGCATCAACCCATAGCGAGCCTGTATAGGGTTTCCCAGGAGCACCTAGTGAACATGAACTGGCAACCTGCAGATCAAACAACTTTACAGTCTGGCACATTAATCGACAGTTCTACAAGGACTCTTGGTATAGTATTAATATAATACAAGGAAAATTTTGCCGAAGATAGTTTAAAAATGGTTGCAATACAGTGACACGGGGAGTTGCTAAACATTTAATTGGGATGAGATAGATCATTGCTGACAGCAGGTGGATCGTGTCTGAAAGAGAATACCAATCTGTATGTTGAGCAAATAATCTGAGAATCCATGCTGTATGAAGAACAAGGCATCAAAATTGAAGGAAGAAAGTCTTCTTAACAACTTGTGATATACAGATGACACAAACTTGCTTGCTGAAAGTGAAGAGGCCTTGAAGTACTTAACTGATGAAGATCCAAGAATACAGCCTTCAGTATGGATTACAACTCAATGTAGAGAAAACAAAAATCCTCACAACTGGACCAGTAAATAACATCATGATGAACGGAGAAAAAATTGAACTTGTCAATGATTTTAAATTACTTGGTTCCATAATCAACAATCATAGGCAATTGAGTCAAGAAATCAAATGGCACATAGTGCATTGATAATTGATAGATTTTAATTAGGGGGTTAGTAAAGATTATTAAAAGTAACATGGACTGCTAAAACAACAAATAAATCTGTCCTGGAAGAAGTATAGCCAGAATGCCTATGAAGAGCCTTTGTCTAATGTTCTGTGGACATGCTATGATTAGGAAGCAGTCCCTGCAATAGGACATCATGCTGGGTAAAGTATACTTATCAGTGAAAAAGAGGAAGATCCCAACTAGATTAATTGACACACTGGGTGCAGCAACGAACTCTTAATATAACAGTAGTGATGATGGTGTGGGACTGGTTTGTTGTGTGTAAGCTTGTAATGAGTGGAGTCAATTCAACACCACCTTACAACAAACTATATGATACCTGGTGTGGCACTATGAGATAATATACTGGACTGCAAGGTTGCTTTGAACTGTTTGGTCAACAGTTCAAATTCACCAATCACTCCTCAGAAACCCGATGAGTTGGAACAGACTAAGCGGCTGTAAACAGTAACATATATGTGTGTATTTTTCTCTTACAACTTTACAGACTGATTTTATTATCATTTGACTGGAATTTTGTGGGTTTTCTTTTCTTTGTATTCATTGTGTCTGTTTTCCTGCTCAGTTCAGTTTCAGCATTTTATTATTGTTGTTATGTGCCATGGAGTCGGTTCCGACTCATAGCCACCCTACACAGGGTTTCCGAGGCTGTAAATCTTTACGGGAGCAGAAAGCCTCATCTTTCCCCCGAGGAACCGCTGGTAGTTTCAAACTGCTGACCTTGCGACTCGCAGCCTGATTCATAACCACTACGATACCAGAGATCCTTTCAGCATTTTATGGATGTTCTTTATTTTTGTGTACATGCAGTTCAAATGTCATTCAACTACTTGGATTTGCTATTTTATGATTTCTAGGAAATTTGGAAACATTCAGCAGTTGTATATTTCTACTTTCCTACCATTTTTTTTCATTTCAGATCTTCAGTTATATTTTTCCTTCTGCTTGTTAATGTTTCAAGTCGCTGAAACACTGTTCCTTTTGTTGGTTGGTTTTGTTCTGTTTTGTTTAAGTCAGGTATTGATACTGTTCTTATACCATGTAAGTACAAATAGGTTTTAATTTATAAGGTTACTTTACTTCTGTCTTGGGCATTGTCTTATTTTTCTTGATATTTCTAGGTACAGTTTCATATAATTCTTAGCTTGTAAACTTGATTTATATTGTCTCTTCCCTCTTTTGCCCCCCCCCCCCCTTTATGGCTTTAAATTTTTTTAAATTAAATTTTAGCAGATAAAAATTAGATGTGTATTCTTTACATAATCATAATTTTTGTGTTAAATTAGTATTTTCAATGATGTAATGCTGGGGGAATACATCTTTGGACAAAAAAAATCTGTGCCCTTGTGGAACTGGGTTTGTTTGTTTGTTTGTTTATGAAAGATAACAGTAACTCAGTGGCACTTAATGACAACACATTACCATTTGATGTATTTGTTAAGTGCCATCAAATCAGTTCTGACCCATAGTGACCCTTTACAGGTTTTCCAAGGAGCGGCTGGTGGATTTGAACTGCCAACCTTGGGGTTCAGATTCCTTGCAGTCCATTGTTTATCCTACATCGCCACACCAGGACTCCATAGTAATAAATGTTTTAAAAATAAAGCATATTAAACGGTTAGTAGTTAAAATAGATTCTTATATTGATTGTTTTGAGCAGGGTTGAAGAATCTTTTTTCTGCCAAGGACAATTTGGATACTTACAACATCATGTGCAGGTCATGCAAAATTGATCAACTTTGAAAATAACCTTATATTTGGTAAAACATTTAGGAGTGCTGATGTGGAACTATGGAATAATGCACTGGGCTGCAAAATTGGTTTAAACCACAAGTTCAACTGTTCAAGCTCACCAGCTGCTCCTCAGAAACCTTATACAGGGTCACTATGGATCACAACCAACTTGATGGCACATCACAACAACAGCATCACTATCTAACATTGTGTATTTCTTACCTGTCTGTGTTCTCTCAAAAAGGTAAATAGAAAACCCAGTTCTACAAGGGTGGAACAACAAACAGTGTGATGGCATATAAGCAATTGGTGGTCTGTTTCACAGTCTACCCCTGGCCTTGTTTTGTCTGATGATATGGATGGAGCTTTTCCACTGTCACTTTTCACTGATACAGTCAATTTTATTTTTGTGTATTCCATCTGGTGAGGTCTATGTATATAAATTGTCTGTATTTTATTTTGTTTTAAAAAGTCATTTATAATGAATTCTTTGGTCTTGCAAAATTCTAGCAACTGATCTCCAAAATTCTGTTGTTTCAATCACCAAGGCAATATATTCCGACTACTGATCGTTCCTCTCTGTTTCCAACCTTTGTATCCCAGTCACAATAATTAATACATCTTGATTTCATGTTTATTTAATTTCAGACAGAAGAAGTTGGTAAAATTCTTTAATTTCATCATCACTGGTTTTAGCGGTTGGTGTGTAAATTTGAATAATAGTGCTATTAACTGGTCTTCCTTGTAGGCATATGGATGTTACCCTATCATATATAGTGTTATATTTAAAGACAGATCCTGATACTGTTTTTTGTTAAGCATTTATTGTGAGTTGAGTGATAGTTTACATGGGAGAACATCGGTTTTGCACTCATACTATCATATTTTGTTTCCTTGCAATGATTATAATCCCCTCTATGGTAGTGTCATAGTTACGAATCGGGCTGTGAGCTGCACGGTCAGCAGTTCAAAACTACCAGCGGTTCTGCGTGAAAAAGATGAGGCGGTCTGCACCCATAAAGATTTACAGCCTCGGAAACCCTGTATAGGGTCGCTATGAGTCGGAACTGACTCCACGGCACATACCAACAGCAACAACAACATACATCATTTAATAGTATTTGCTTCTATTTCCTCTGTTTTTTGTAGTTGTTGTTTTGTTTTTTGATATATACAAAAACACTAAGGAATATGTAATTATTCAAGCTCACCAGCTGCTCCTTGGAAACCCTATAGAGGGTAGCTATGGGTCGGAATTTACTCGATGGCTCTTAACAACAACAAACAACCAACGCACATTTTGCAAGCCTGCCTCTTGGCCACCACATACAGCCTTTCTCTTTCCATGAGTCTAGAGTCCTCGGCTGCTCTTGCTCTTCATGTCCTCATCTCTTCCTCTATCTTTGGTGTCGCTTCTTTTCTGGTTAGGGTCCTAAGTTCCTCTGCTCATGTTCTTTCTCTCTTTAGGTCTTACTGTCTTGTGTACCTGGGATGTAAGATTACTCACTCTTTTTATTACAAAACTTGTATCTTTACAGTTGTGACAGTTGCAATTAGTCATGATAACAGTTACTATTGAATCAAAAGAATTGTATCCCCATCTCTTTTCACCACACCCATCTAGAAAGATGAGAACTATTCAGTGGGGATTCTAACTTCCCCTGCACACTCTGAAACTAAACTCCCTCTTAAAAATTTGTAAGCCAGCCATTCATGTTTCAACACCCTCCCCCTGGTCCCCCCCTCCCATTTTAGGTAGCCAATGTCTAATTTACCCTTCCCTATCAAAATTGTGTGGCACTGTGGGCTAATGGGTCAAACAGCAAAGTCGTTTGAACTGCAAGGTCAATGGTTCAAGCTCACCACCTGCTCCTTGGAAACCCTATATACAGGGCGCTATGGGTCGGAATTGACTCGATGGCTCTTAACAAGAACAACAACGTCAACATTGTATGCTGAGGGAACAGGCTTGATCCTTGATGTGAAGACTCCTTTTGGTTCGTATTTTGAGCTGCTGCATTCATAAGCATAGGTCAACTTCATCAAATTGTAGAGAGTTAGTTACATTTTCTTCCTTTATCAAATTTTTTTTATCTTCCTCTGGCCGACCTCTGGTCATCAAGCCATCAAAACTAGGTCAAATGAGTACTATCTGCTAATTTGGGTGTTCTTGTGCATCTCTCCCCCACTCCCACGCCCACCCCCACTTCATCTCAGCTGGATGCTTCACTCTTAGCTCTAGCCCTCTGTGACTAGGTCAGTACCCATGGGCTCAGGAGTTCCCAAGTCTCCCCAAACTTCAGACCAACCATTCCTACCTCTTGTCTCTTTCATCTCAGAGTCAATAGGAGTCTATGGAACATGGTTTATTTAAACTCATCCCATATCTTCATTACTGACTTTCCCCCACTTCCACTCACATGTAGACCAGTGTGGTTGCCAGTGAGCTTACATGCCTGCTTGTGTCTTCATCTCGGAGACGGGTTTGTCCTGAAGGGACATGAAGTATTTGCTGTTCCTCTAGCTGCTCTGGGCTGGTCTGCTTGTCCTTTCACATGGGAATGACTCACCTCAGAAGGTCCTGGATGGGGCTCAGATTCCATCTAAGGTCCTATACCTTATAAAGGCTCTGCAAAAAGCCTATTTCACTGGGCAGGTTCTAGAACCCCTTTTAGGTATTCCAATCAATTATAGGCTGAATATGAGATTACAAGCTTTATGTAAATGTGTTTCCCAGTATTCCTTTCAATCCTGCTCAGATGTCTGTCTTAACATTATTTCCCTTATTTACTCATTCAGGCTGTGCCTTGATACTGTATCCCAGAGCCCTGTTGTTCCAAAGTTGACCATACGTCATTGTTTACCTCTGTTCCATTTAACCCATGCAAACCTACCTACCTTGTTCTTGCATCCCCCTCCTCCTCCTTGTGTACTGCCCTACCCTCCCTACCCTTCCTTGTATATTGCGCTCTCCAACACTGGAACTATGATGTGACTATCCCCTAACCTGTGCTCTACCATCCCCTCCCAACCCTTGTTGTTGTTGTTGTTGTTAAGTGCCGTCGAGTCAGTTTCGACCCATAGCGACCCTGAAAGGGTTTCCGAGGCTGTAAATCTTTACGGGAGCAGAACGCCTCATCTTTCTCTTGCGGAGCAGCTGGTAGTTTTGAACTGCTGACCTTGCTGTTCGCAGCCCGATTCGTAACCACTACGCTACCAGAGCTCCTCTCCCAACCTTAGTAATGAACAAAGAATTTTTTTTTCTTTTCCTTCAGTATGGGTATCTTTTCTTAAGCTTTTACAATAATGGTCTTATGCAATATTTTTCCTTATGTGACTGACTGATTTCAGTCAGCATAGTATCCTCAAGGTATCTGATATGTTCTTTTTGATGATGAATGCTATACCATTTCTCTTCAATTTGTCATTTGTTACTTAATTGTGATTATGAGGATCCTATGCATAGACCAAGTGGCAGTTGTTTGAATAGAACAGGGGAACACTGAATGGTTTTAAATCAGAAAAGATATGTACCAGCGTTGTATTCTTTCACCATACGTATCAATCTGTATACTGGATCATATGAGGAAAAGCATGGCATCTGGATTCAAGGAAGACTAATTAAAAACCTACAATATGCTAATTATACAACTTGGCTTGCTGAAAGCGAAAGGACTTGAAATATTTACTGATGAAGACTGAAGACCACTACCTTTGATATGGGTTGCACCTCAATGTGAAGAAGACAAAAATCATTACCACTGGATCAGTAAATGTAGCGTAGTGGTTACGAATCGGGCTGCAAACCTAAAGGTCAGTGGATCGAAACTACCAGCTGCTCTGCAGGAGAAAGATGAGGCTTTCTACTCCCGTAAAAATTTACACCCTCGGAAACCCTGTACAAGGTCACTATGGGTCAGAACTGACTCGACGGCACTTAACAACATACAAACAAAGAAATGGCTGACGTTGTCAAAGACTTCGTTTTGCTTAGATCAACAATTAACACTTAGGGAAGCAGCAGTCAAGAAATTAAATGACTTACTGCTGCATTAGGCATGTCTACTGTACAAGACTTCTTTAAAGCGTTCAGATTTTTGTTTTCTATTCTTTAGTATATGCTTTGTTGGGGGGAGGGGAGGAAGGTTTGTGAATAATGGGATGAGAGAATTCAGTCATTAAGTATATATTAGTTTCTTCAGCAGTTAGTAATTAAAGAATGATTCCTTTGCATGTATTGTTGGAGGATTACTATAGGTTCCTAGAAAGCTTTGGAGGATTTTTTTATTTGTAGGATTTCGTATATAAAATAAGCAGACGTTGATCTAGTTTAGAGTGCTTGCTGTTAAAGAGAATTTTCTTGAAATTTCACTGCATAAGACTAATGTCAAGGAGTCCTGGTCATGCTGGACTGTTAACCACTAAGTACGGAGATGAAACTCACTAGCCTTTGTGCTCCATCAAAGAAGTACAGACTCTGCAACCCTATACAGGGTCACTTGTTGGCACTTTGTTTTGAAGGCTAATGTCAGACAACAGAAATTCATTTCTCAAGAAATTCTTAAGTTTAATATTCAGTGAAATTAACTGTTATAATAATGTTTGGGTTTTTTTTAGATAATAATAATGTATTTTTGTCAGAAAAGAAATTAAGTATTATTTAAAATATTTACTTCAGTTTTCTTTGCTTTTTCAGGAGGCCTCATGGGACCTGTCAGGATGATATCTTCTGGTCATGAATTAACAACAGATTATGATGAAAAGGCACTTCATGAGCTTGGTTTTAAGGATATGCAGGTACGCATATAAAACATCATTTGAATTTTAATCATATATTAATTTATATTAAGCAGTAGAAGGTACAGTTTTAAACAAGTTCTCAATTTTGTTATATTATAAGATACGTAATGAGGTTACTTTCTAAAGAGATTTATTGGCTTTATTGTGTTTTAAACCAAAAGCTTGATATGTGTAATTGTTCTCTTTCACCCACCCCCACCCCCTCCTATTTTTTAGATGGTGTTTGTATCATTGGGTGCACCAAGAAGAGAACGAAAAGGGGAAGGTGTTCAGCTGCCAGCATCTTGCCTCCCACCTCCTCAGAAGGACAACATTCCTATGCTTTTGCTTTTACAAGAACCTCACCTAACTACTCTTTTTGATTTGTTAGAGATGCTTGCATCATTTAAACCACCCTCAGGAAAAGTGGCAGTGGAAGATAGTGAGGTGACTATATTTTAGATTTAATTTTCAGTCTTGTCTCTTTGTTAAGAACAAAACTGTTTTCATTTCTTTAGAACTATAAGACCTAGGAATCCATGTATTTATGAATTATTTAAATGCCTAATATGATCCAGGCATACTGTTTCAAAAGGTTGATCGTGGTTGAACAGTGCTGTGAACCAGTTTTTCCCAGTTCAGTCATAGCTGGCCAAACAAAACCAGAATGCACTAAAGTATGTCAGATGGAAAAGGAAAAATTGCAGATTGACGTCCTACTAGAAATACAAACTCCCTCTTAGAAAACAAGGACAGCATGTGTGTTGCAACTTAGTAACAAAATCTTATAACTGGCAGAAACAGTAGTGCCCAGTGTACTAACTACTTCAAATATGTGTCAGAAAGGCCTCACTATACCTCTTCCAAGTCTCCTCTTACAGGATACCCATTCTACTTATGATTTTATTACACCCATAATTTTACAAATTGGGGTCTGTTCCATTTCTATGTTGCCCGTGACTGAACCATTCAAAGCTCTGAAAAAGATAATACAGTTACAGCATTCATCGAGTTTAGACGGGGGCCAAATAATCAGCATGCCTAACCATGAAATAATTTCAAGTAAGCTATCAGATAATTCTTTAATATGTCAATAATTGCTATGATTGAAACATGCCATACCCGTATTAAGGGTTTGAGGTGGATAGAGACACATTTTTTAGTGGTTTGTAAGGGTTCTTTGAAGAAACCTTATATAATGGTTTGGAAAGCTGAACAAGCGTCAGCTAAGTGAAGAGGATGAGGAATGATCTGGTTAGAGCAACCTGATTCCTGAAGTTTTTGACTTTCAAATGTAGGAAGTGACAGGATTAATGAGTAGAATGGGAGGAAGTTGAAGAATGATATAGAAAGGTAGACAGTCAAATCATGTAAGCCTTTTCGACCATGATAAGACAGTTCCATTTTACTCTGAAATGAAAAAGAGGAATTTTAAGAAGGAGGGACTCTAAACATGGTTTGATATTTGTTTCTTAGGTAATAAGTTTGTCAGGAATAGAGAAAATGTTAAGGAACCTAATGTGTTAGTCCTTGAAGCGTTAATGATGCTCTGCAATAGAATGGTGGCAGTGGAAATAAATTTGTGAACAGTAGATTGAAGCAACTGTAGAACGAGGGTAGTAATGGTAGCCTCAGAACTTACCTTCCTTCAGGGATATTGAGAATCAAGATTAGCCTATGGCTGGTTTCTGTGTAATGAAGGTGGTAAACACATCTCTCAAACTTTTGTGTGTGTGTGTGTGTGTGTGTGTGTGTGTGTGTGTGCCAATTCTGACACCATTGTCAGTCTACTTTTCTGCTAGGTTCAGTAATCAGTTACTGTGTACATAAAACTCACAGATTGTAGTTAAGTGATTTATTAAGGATGTAACACAGTATATGTATCCATACACCTGAAGATGAGGTTCAACAGGTAACAACTTGGTTTGTGAATTAGGAAGCATGTAAGCAAAGTCTGAAAGGTAATCCCCAAGTGCCAAATAGAGGGCATAGCTCTCCACTTGCTACGTTTTTTTTTTTGCTTTGCTTTGTTTTGTTTTGCTACTTTTGGCCATTCAAGCAAAGAGCTCATCTATGTGCCTTGCATGTCCCCTCTCAACTGTATAGTCTTCCTCTCTGCTCCCTGGAAGCGCAGGACTCTTTGCCTTTGGTCTCCTTGCCATCAATCTCTCCACTGGTAACTGACCCAGCTTAGAGCCATTGGAGCAGTTTTATTAAACTGTCTTAACTGCATACCTAAAAGCAGATTTCTGCCATCACCATTGACAATGCTACTGAGCTCCTTCAGGCCTCTTGTTATCCTCAATGTTACAGCCCTTGATCCATGCTATAGCTTTTTTTAGGGTATTCTTGTATCCTCTCTTCTCTGCTTCTCTTGTAACTCTTCCTTCTGCTGCTATTTGTCCACCTCTGTAAGTAAGATTGGCTGTATCTACAAGTGGTGGTAGTTGTTGCTATGTGCTGTCGAGTCAGTTCCAACTCACAGTGATGCTGTATAGGGTTTTTGAGGTTGCAAGTCTATACAGGAACAGAAAGCCTCATCTTTCTTTGACGGGAGTGGCTGGTGGATTTCAATGACCAACCTTGTGGTTATAAGTCCAGAGCTTATCGTGTAGTGCCAACCCAACTTTTATGACATAATTGAGTTCTCAAAATATGTTCTTTGATCATCCTTTTTTGGGGGTACATCTTCTCATTAGTAACAGGTTGCAGCACATAATTTGTTGATGCTGTCATTCTCAGATATTCACATGCAGATGGATTTATAAAGGGTAATAGTGAAAAATAACAGTAAAGTATTCATCTTCCATTAGAACCAACTTAATGATAGAGTCATCAGATTGGAACCCCAGTTAAGTTTAACTACAGTCAAATTCCCCATCAATTTCAAAGCAAGACCCTCTAATCAGGTTGACAAATTAGCCAAGCTTCTCTAAGTAGGCCACAAGATACTTTATTTCCATAGTGGGCTGTTGTCACTTCATTTGTGTAAATATATTGAGTAATCCCTGCAAGGTCTTTGAAATGGACTTATCTCTGGACAGGCTGGATTCCAGAATAAGATAGACTAAGAAGAAGGAGAGTAGATTACTACTAAGTGTTTGTTGTAAAGTGCCATCGAGGCGGTTCTGACCCATACCAACCTTGTACCGGGTTTCCGAGGAGCAACTGATGAGCTTAAGTCATCAACTTTGTGGTTCAAATTGACCTTGCAGTCTAGCACATTAACCCATGGCTCCACACCAGGCATTTAGTAGCCACTGAAAATCTTATGTATAGCAGTGAACAGTGTCAGGTACAGTTCTCGAAGATGAAAACATTCCAAGTAGAATCAGAATGTTATCAGATACAGTGCCAAAAGATGAACCCCTCAGGTTGGGAGGCACTCAAAATATGACTGTGGAACAGTTAACGCCTCAAAGTAGAGTTGACTGTGATGACAGGAATGGAATAAAGCTTTTGGGATCTTCACTTTGATGGGGCACCGCTAAAAATGAAGCAAAACATCTGAAAATATCCATTGGTAATCAGAACGTAGAATGTACGAAGTATGAATCTAGGAAAATTGGAAGTTGTCAACAATAAGACGGAACACATAAATATTAACATCGTAGACATTAATAAGCTGAAATGGACTGGTATTGGCCATTTTGAATCTCACAGTGATGTGGTTTACTGTCCTGGAAAGAGCAAATTTAAGAGGCATGGCATAGCATTCATCAATATAAAGAACATTTCAAGATTTATCTGTAAGTACAGCACTGTCAGTGATAACGATAATATCATACACCTATAAGGAAGACCAATTTAATACTACTAATAATCAAATTCATGCAACACCACTAAATCCAGTGATGATGAAATTCAGTTCTACCAACTTTTTCAATCTGAAAATTGGACCATCTCTTTGATAATCCCACGTGAGTAAAGTTTTGCTAAAGGTAATATAGAAATGGCTACAATCATACATTGACAGAGAACTTCCAGAGGTTCAAGCTGGATTCAGAAGAGGCCGTAGAACGAGAGATATCATTGCTGATGTCTGATGGATCTTGGCTGAAAGCAGAGAATATCAGAAAGATGTTTACCTATGCTTTATTGACTACGCAAAGGCTTTCGATTGTGTGGATCATGACAAGCTATGGACAACATTGCAAAGTATGAGTGTTCCAGAACACTTCATTGTGCTCCTGAGGAAGCTGTACCTGGACCAAGAAGCAGTTGTTCGAAAAGCGTATGGGAACACTGAATGGTTTAAAATTTAAAAATGTGTGCGACACTTAATTGTGCTCACGAGGAATCTGTACCTGGACCAAGAGGCAGTTGTTCGAATAGAACATGGGAACACTGAATGGTTTAAACTTTTAAAAGGTGTGAGACAAGGTTGTATTCTTTGGCCAAATTAAGTTCCTAGGGCATTTAAAAGAAGCCTCCTGCCCAGTCATTCAGCTTTCCTTGCTTCCTGACCTGGAAAGTCCACTCCTCTGTCTCATGCTGTGGCTCTTCGCTCTGCTGTACTGCTCCTCTGGTATCATACCTTTTTTTGCCTGAGTTAAGAAGGTTCAATGCACAGGAATCTCAGTGTCAGAGGATGCCCTCCACTCTTGATTTTTTCTTCTTATGTGATTGTCAGATCCCCTCTCCCGTTTCTGAGATGATTCATTTTGTACCCATGCTAGAATTTCAAGGTTTTTCTATTACAGTGAACTCTGCTAAAATTCGCAGTTGAATCATGTAACCTGTATCTTCTCCCCTCTTCTCTTACTCAGACCCATCAGGAAAAGAATCATTAGATGGGAGTTATAGAGTAAGGCTAGAAGAGACTTATAAAATAAGTCATTACACCACACTCTATATCTTTGGTAAAAGTTTTGTGATTTGTCTTGGGGTTCTGTTGATAACAAATTTTTGAGAGAAGCAGAAAAGTTTATTACCAGAAATAGGCACTATGAGACCAAGAATTTATGGAGAGTAGAGACTAAACCAAAACACTAGACTTCACAATCAATTACATAAGGAGCTAAGCCTTATGAGTGGTGCTGTTAACTGCTGTTGAGTCTGTCCCACCTCATAAGGATCCTATAGATAAGAGGGTTTCTGAGGATCGGATGGTGGGCTTGAATGAACTTCAATCTTGCAGTTAGCATTTTAGTGTTTATCCTACAGTGCTGTAGTCAGAAATTAATTTGTTCCCTCTTGGGTTTAGTGAGGTTAAAAGGGGAGTCACATTGGCCCATGTGAATCAAAGGAAAGGAATTATGGAGCATGCAGCCCTGGCTTGACTTTCTTAGGCCTTAAATCCATGATATTGAGAATCCTTGAGGCAGGAAAATGGCAAATTTAAGAAAACTATAACAGAAATAGAATATGGATTTGATTGGTGGCTCCCTTCAGACAAATTTCTTAAAAAATCAAATTTAGTAGATTATAGTGGCAGAGACCTATATGGAATCCTAGTTTTTAGCATTACTCACAAGTGTGCTCTGAATACAAGGTGGTTGCATGAACTTAAATAAAAATATCTTAATAGAAGTCAAAGTGTTGGGAAAGGAAGACATAATCGCTTAAGTCTACATAGTTTAGAATCACATCTAAATTGGATTGGGTACTAGGGGCATTCCTTTGCAAACCAATAGCAAATACATACTGGTGTGTTGAGCTTGAACCACCAACCTTTCAGTTCAAGCCGACTTTTCTGTTAAATTCATTAAACCACAGTGCCACACCCAATAGCTCCTAGGGAGAAAATGATTTTTTCCTTCTTCCAACACACTCTTTTAAACTTTCGCTATATGATTTGTACTGTGTTGCTATTATGTTTCTGTATTTGCCTTCCACAGTAGACTTAAAAATACTTTACATTGTGTGGATTTGTATCTCTTAGATTCGTGATGTTTTGTATTCAATAGATTGTGACCAGTGCTTTTCTTTTTCATATAAATTCTTTTTTCTAAGCTTTTTTTTTTTTTTTTTACTGTGAATTGAGTGAAGGTTTGCAGAGCATATCATCAGTTTTACATTCAGCAAATCATATAGTGATATTTTTATTTAGTAAAGGTTTTTATTTCATAACAATACATTTTGACTTAACCCTCATTTTAATGTTTCTTGAGGAACATGACCTCAGGGAAGTCTATAATATTACGTGACAAGGTTTTAGAAGCCACTGCTTTGATGTAACTAGTAATTTATTCATAACTTGTATTTATCAGTGTAACAAAAGTTTTAGTTCTCACTTTTGTGAAAACAAGACTCAGAAATACCAAATTTAATAATTATGCATAAAAGTTGAAGTTTAGATTATTTTTACTTTTCTTCTTGTAAATATTTTTTTATTTTTATAGAGCTTAAGATGTGAAGAACTTCATCTTCATGCAGAAAATCTCTCTAGGCGTGTTTGGGAGCTACTGATGCTTCTTCCTACATGTCCTAACATGTTAATGGCATTCCAGAGTATCTCAGATGAACAGGTAAGCCCATTAAAGAAGCTGCATTGTATTTAGAGACTTCATTTGATATTTTGCTGTTTTTCAAGTGTTTCTCAAATTCTTGGCTGCTTCTAATTCACAAAAATGTTGATAAGACACCAAGTTTAACATCAAGTCGGTACAGACTCACAGTGACCTTATACAACAGAACGAAACAGTGCCCTGTCCTGGGCCACCCTCACCATCGTTGCCATACTTAAGCCCATTGATGCCGCCACTTTGCCAGTTCCTCTCGCTGGTGTCTTCCTCTTTTTATTTGACCCTTCATCTTACCAAGCATGATATCCTTTTTCCAGCGACTGGTCCCTCCTGACAGTATGTCCGAAGAATGAGAGACGAAGTTTGGCCATCCTGGCCTCCAAGGAGCACTCTGGCTGCACTTCTTCCAACACAGATATGTTGGCTCTTTTGGCAGCCCATGGCACTTTCAGTATTCTTCTGCAAAATCCATAATTTTAAAGTATCAGTTCTTCTGTGGTCTTCCTTTATTCACTGTCCAGCTTTCATATGCATATGAGATTATTGAAAATACCATGGCTTGGGTCAGGAACCACTTTAATCCTGACATCTTTGCCCTTCAACACTTTAAAAAGGTCTTGTGCAGCGAATTTGCCAAATGCATTACGTCTTTAAATTTCTTGACTGTTGCCTCCATGAGTGTTGATTGTTGATCTAAGAAGAATGAAGTCCTTAACAACTTCAACTTTTCTCCGTTGATAAGAATACTGTTTATTGATCCAGTGATGAGGATTTTTGTTTTGTTTACATTGAGATGCAATCCATACTGAAGGCTGTGGTCTTTGATCTTCATCAATAATACTTTTAGTCCACTTCACTTTCATTTATTCAAGTTGTTGTTGTTGAGTGCCGTTGAGTTGGTTCCAACCCATAGCGACCGAGGACAGGGTTTCTGAGGCTGTAAATCTTTACGGGAGCAGAAAGTCTCATCTTTGTCCCGCAGAACAGCTGTTGGTTTTGGACTGCTGACCTGGCGGTTCACAGCCCGATTCGTTACCACTACTCTTTTATTCTGAGCTTTTCTTTTTTTGCATTTAAATATACTTCCTGTAATGTCATTAAAAAAATATATCCTTTTTTTTTTTTTTTTTTTTTTGTGTGTGTGTGTGTGTTATGGGTTTGCTACAGTTTTCTATTTCATTCTGTGTTAGTTTTGAAAGATTGTATTTTTTTTAAATATCTATCTTTTTTTTTTTTTGTAGATTTTCAAATTTGTTGGAGTGCAACTCTTCATAGTATTGTTATTATCCTTTTTTAATTTCCGTTGGTTATGTTGTGAAATCCCCCTAATTGTGTCTTATGCATGTTATTTATGTCTTCTCCCTTTTTCCTTGTTAGTTTTGCCAGTGGTTTGTCGATTTTATTTATCTTTTCAAAGAACCAGTTCTCTGACTTGTTGTTTCTATTTTTCTGTTTTCTGTTTCATTTATTGTGTCTCTAGTCTTTATTATTTATTATAGTAACTGTAGGCTTGTTTCTCTGGCCTGTTTCAAATTGTTGATGTTGTGGTAATGTGTTGGACTTGGTTCTTCTGTTTGGATGTGTGTTGCTATAAATTGCTCTTTTCTTGCTTTCTTGCTATAATGTCATTAAGATGGTAGCTTTTCAGGAAACTTTTTATATTGTACAATTTCAAATTGTTAACCATATATTCAGCTTTATGGATTGGGTTGCTGGATCCTAGAAATCTGAGCCACACTGTTTTAGTCATCTCATTTAGTGGATTATTCAACCTGTCGCCATCAGGTTAGTTCATAGTCATAACCACACTATTGGAAAGGAATTCCAAAGCTGTAATCTTTACAGAACAGACTGCTGCTATATCTTTCTTTCATAGAGCGATCTTTTGGTTAACCCCTGAGCACTTTTAACCAGTATGCTGCTGCTGCTGCTGTACCGTCGAGTCGGTTCTGACTCATACTGATCCTGTATATGGTTTCCAAAGGCTGGCTGATGAGTTTGAACCTCTGACCTCACAGTCCAGTGCTTTATCGTACATTGCCACATCAGGACTTCACATTTTGTGCATATTAATTATTGTCTGTCATTGATGGTGGTGGTGGTTATGTTCCATTCATAGTGGCCCAAGGCTATAAATCTTGATGGGAGCAGAAAGCCTCATCTTTCTTCCACACAGCAACAGGTAGATTTGAACTATTCACCTTGTGTTTAGCAGCCCAGTGCATATAGTACTGTATACTAATAGGACTTGTTATTGTCTGTCATTAATACAAATTGTATACAGTGTGTATTACATTATAAATCATACTTGAAGTAAGTAGTCATTTTTACAATTATGAGTTTGAGTTTTTTGTTTATTTTTTTGCTTCTATTAATCAGTTATGTAATTGTGGTATATTCAGCTATGCATGTTTTTACATGCTTTCAAGTCAGTTCCGACCCATAATGACCTTGTGTAGGGTTTCCAAGGAGCAGCTAGAGAATTTGAACTGCCGACCTTGCAGTTCAGATGGCCTTGCAGTCTGGTGTATTTACCCACAGCGCCACACCAGGACTCGACTCCAGTTATGCACACATACCACATACCTATTTATATCCTTATGATAGATTTATGTAAGTTGTATCGTAGAGCCAAAAGACGTGCACATTTTATGACTTTTTATTCTCCTAGAGGATAGTTGTAGCATATATTTCTCCTGGAAATATATGAGATTGCCTGTTGAAGCATGCTGTAATGTGCTGTCAAGTCTGTTCCGACTCTTAAAGCAACCATATATGGCGTTTCCAAGATTGTAGATCTTTCTGGAAACAGAAAGCCTCATCTTTCTCCCACGGAGAAACTGGTGTGTTTGAATTGCCAACCTTGTGGTTACCAATCCTGTGCTTTTCCTGCAGTGCTGTTAGTGTTCTCTGTTGCCCCATAACAATGTTAGCTCTGAACATTGCTTAATCTGTAGCTATAAAAATTAATATTTTGAGAGAATCTACTAGTGTGAAATAAAGTCTGCTGACAGAATTAGGGGGAAATACGAAGAACTAGTTTAAAATATATTTGGTAATTTTCCCATCTGAACATCACCTTACATATATAAGTATTGAAGACCTTTGTAAACAGGTCCTTAAAGATACATGTTAAAAGCTACATTATAAGACGTTTCTTTGTGGATATTAACATTAGAACATTTAGTAAGATGAATACAAAACAAATATCCTAATTTTATGTTAACGGTTACCTGTGATTTGGGACACTATCTTGCACTGTCAGACAACCTTTAAGCTGAAAACTGGACTTTACTATACATAAATACTATTTTGTAAATTGAGATAGAAAAGAGCAGTACTTACAAATTCATGTATTTTATGACTGGTATGTGGGTGTAGTGGAGTCCTGGTGTGGCACTTTGGGTTAATGCGCCAGACTGCAAAGCCATTTGAGCTGCAAGGTTGGTGGGTCAAGCTCACCAGAAGCTCCTTGGAAACCCTATACTGGGT
>NW_006408570.1:18873849-18875571 GCF_000296735.1 Chrysochloris asiatica
CCACTGTTGGTCATTTTGACGTAATTTACAATTTAATTTTCGGCCTATTTCCTTTTTTGTCTGCTTGTCCCGCTCCACAACCCCCCCACCCCCACCCCACCCCCATTCAGGCCTTTTTTCTAGTTGTAAACAGTTCAGGGCCAGCTGTGGCTGTTTGGTTTTAATTGGAAACTCTTTTTAAATTTCAAGGAAATCTGTGCACATGCGTAGTAGAACTCTCCGAGGGTGGGGCTGGGGTGCCCAGTAGCTCAGGCACCCCTGTAGTCACCCGAATGGAGGTGCACAAACAGCAAGGGACCAATGAACAGCTACCAAAAGAGAAGAATGTCCACACTTTATCTCTGTGGTTCTGCCAGGCGTCTGTGGCCGCTCTGATCCTTCCTCCGTTTGGTCTTATCTAAGATGGTGGCTCCTTGAGCAGCTGAGCGTCTCGAATTAGAAAGCAATAGATTTCTTGCTTCTGCCACAAATTCCCCTAGCTGTAAAGCTTCCAACCTTCTAAATATTCCTTTATATGTGGTTCTGAGTTCTGGGACCATCCCCTGAGCCTGCTTGGTCGGGTATTCTGTGTTGTTGCTGGCAGAGCTCCTTTATTGCACTTCTACCTGATCTGGCATCTTGTTCTCTCAAATATCTTCTTTAGACAGCATAAGAGATGACTATACACATGGCCCTCACCAGATGGAATACGTAGAAATCAAATTGACTACGTCTGCGCAAATTGACTACATGGAAAAACTCCGTATCACCAGTGAAAACAAGACCAGGGGCAGACTGTGGAACATACCATCAATTGCTCATATGCAAATTCAAACTGAAGCTGAAGAAAATGAAAACAAGTCCACAAGAGCAAAAATATGACCTTGAATATATCCAACCTGAATTTAGAGATCATCTGAAGGAACAGATTTGATACATTAAACGCTAAAGACCGAAGACCAGAAAAGTTGTGGGATGGCATCAAAAACATCATACATGAAGAGAGGATAAAGTCATTAAGAAGACAGGGAAGAAGGAAGAGGTCAAAATGGATGCCAGAAGAGACACTGAAACTTGCTCTCCAGTGTAGAGATGCTAAAGCAAATGGAAGAAAGAGGAGGTCCAAGAGCTGAACAGAAAATTTCAAAGATTAGTTTGATAAGATAAAGCCAAATATTATAATAAAATGGGCAAAGATCTGGAGTCAGAAAACCAAAAAGGAAGTACATGCTCAGCACTTCTCAAGCTGGGGGAACTGAAGACAAAATTCAAGCCTTGACTTTCGTTATTGAAGGATTCTCTTGGCAAATTATTGAATGATGCAGAAAGCATCTAAAGAAGATGGAAGGAATACACAGAGTCACTGTATCAAAAGGTCATGGTTCATGTTCAGCTGTTTCAAGAGGTAGCATATGATCAAGAGCCAATGATACTGAAGGAGAAAGTCCAAGGTGCACTGAAGGAATTGTCAAAGAACAAGATACCAGGAATTGATGGGACAGAAATTGAAATCTTTCAAGAAAGTGAGGCAGCACAGGAGGCAGTCACTCATCTACACCAAGAAATTTGGAAGACAGCTATCTTACCAACTGATTGGAAGAGACCCATATTTATGCTCATTCCAGAGAGGTGACCCAATGGAATGTGGCAATCATAGGACAATCTCTTTGATATCCCATGCGAGTAAAGTTTTACTAATGGTAATACGGAAACAGCTGCAAGCATACATTGATAGATAACTTT
>NW_006408570.1:18875671-18890673 GCF_000296735.1 Chrysochloris asiatica
TATTAATAAAATAATAAAGATTAATCATTTTTAAGTTGTTAAGTGACATCGAGTTGGTTCCAACTCATTGAGACCCTATATGTGGTTTTTGAGGAGCAATGGGGCGTATTAGCTAGAACTTCATAGCTTTGCTTCAAATTGACCTTGTGGGTACAGTGCCTAATCCTGCAGCATCATACCAGGCGTCCTTTTCATAGTAGTATTTATATATTACTTTTATATTTTTTAAGCTTAATGAATACTAATTGCTCTTTGAAGTATTTCATTGTGCTAGTTTTAATAATTGGCCATATGTTTCAAGGTTTCACAGTATGTAAATGTGGGCTAATGCGTCAGACTGTAAGGTTGTTTGAACTACAAATTTGGTGGTTCAAGCATACCAACTGCTCCTTGGAAACCCTATACAGTGTTGCTTTTGATCGTAATCTACTCGATGACACTTTACAACAACAACAAAATACTTGAATTTTATGAAATGTTAATTTCTTTGAAGTTCTTCTAAGTTTTCCATTAATGGAATAGCTTGAGAATTTTTTTCTTTACTTTTTTAAATTTTAGAATATCGATGGACTTAATTGGAAAGACCTTTTAAGAATTAAGAGTGCCCACAAATTGTTGTATGCCCTGGAAATTATTGAGGCACTGGGAAAACCTAACAGACGAATACGGAGAGAGTCCACGGTAAACACATTTACATTATTATTTAATGTTTATTTTATTCTCTCAAACTAGTTTGCAGAGTTTGTTTTATTTTCATTCTAGAATCATTGTTTTCTCTCACACGCTCTCCCTTATTATTTTGCCTTTCCACAGGGAAGTTACAGTGATCTTTATCCAGATTCAGATGATTCAAGTGAGGATCAAGTAGAAAATAGTAAAAATTCCTGGAGTTGCAAGGTTTGATCACATTACATGTTTTACAGAGTCTTGATAAAAAGTTTATCTTTAATTTTTCAGAATAGATACCAAAGTTACTGTTCTTAATTTACTATTAAAACATAGTTAAAAATCAGGTTATGTGTTTAAATTATGTAATCCTTGGAGGGTCTACTTTGATAACATAGTTTGTTTTTTTTCCATTGAAATACTTTAATAACATCCTGGTGTCTGGGATTAAATGGTAAAGATATGCTTGTAGATACAAATAAGTATATATAATATAAAGATTTGTTTATAGATTTTTGTAAGAATCTTAAAAAATTGAGATTTTCTGAAAGCAGGATTCATTTTTCTTCTAAAAAAAGTTATTTTGGTGATTCCATAAATTCAAATAATTTTGTAAATGAAAAATACATAATATTACATATAAGTCCAAAAGTATTGTTACTAGGATTCTAGTTCAAACGTGCACAGGTTTATTATAAGCAGAATGCGTTTAAACACTTCTCTGCTGTAAGTGGATTGCTCAAGATGTTTCAGTAATACATTTGTCTTAGTCTTATTGTTAAAGAATCTGAATCATAGCGACCCTGTGTAGGGTTTCCAAGGCTCGTGGGTTTGAACTGCTGACTTTGGTGCCTTAAAAAAAATTAGATTCTAAAAGAAAGTATTTACACAAAGATCAGCTAGCTACTACAACAGGTGGATCTTTCCATCAGTCTTTTAAACAACACTGAAGGTAGATTATATTATGGAACGAATCATAACTGGACAACAGTCTTGGATTTACCAGTATGATCTGGAGAGCAAAGTCCAATTAAAACTAGTGGCTTCTGCAGGAAAGTGTTGGACCAGTTAAGTCCAAGAACGAGAAGTCAACTCTGGGGTGTGATCTTAATAGATTTTGTTTTTTTTAAACGTTTTTATTTTGAATTGAATGATAGTTTACGTGGGCGAGCATCAATTTTACAGTCATTTCATTGCAGTGTTTACAGTCTCCTCCATGCATCATCATTCAGCAGTATTTGCTTCTATTCCCTCTGATGTCTTTTTGGCAGGGAAGTGTACACAAAACCACTGAGGAGTTTTTTTCAGGGGGCTTGTGTTCACAAAACCACTCAGGAATACGTAATCTTTTAAACAACCAAAGGGCGTGTTCTGCAAGCCTACCTCCTGGCTGCCAGCACTCAGTTTTTCTCTTTTTATGAGCCTAGAGTCCTCAACTGCTCTGTCTCTCCATGTCATCATCTCTGCTTCCATCTCTGGTTTTGATGCTTGTCTGGATAGGGTCCTGCATTCCTCTTGCTCTTCTCTTTGTAGCCTGTAAGATAATCTTAATAGATTTTATAGAAGGACACTCGACAATCACAGGGGCTTATTAACGGGGAACCTTTAAGAAAGGTGAAAATTGCATTGGTGAGAAAAAGACCAGGAAACTTTCCCTGAGGATTTTTCTTTTATCATGGTTATTCTATGAAGATGATGTTGTTGTTAGTCGGTTCCAACCCATAGGGACCCTGTACAGGGTCTCTGAGGGTGTAAATCTTTATGGGAGTAGAAAGCCTCGTCTTTCTCCTGCAGAGCGGCTGGTAGTTTTGAACCGCTGACCTTAAGGTTCGCAACCCGATTTGTAACCACTATGCTACCAGAGCTCCTTAGTAAGGTTATTCTAGAAGAATTTCATTGGGAAACTTTACCCCTTTTACTTTACAGTCCTGATCTTACTCCTTCAGTCTTCTTTTTTTCCCTCAAACTCAAAGAACATTGGAAAGGAACAAAATTGGAGCACCTCAGGGTGCCAAAGCTGCTGTTTTGTTGTGTAAATTTAAGAGCTCAGAATTCTTTTGGAAAAGATTGTTGTTGTTGTTGTTGTTGTTAAGTACCCTTGAGTCATTTCTGACCCATAACGACCCTGTATAGGTTTTCCAAGGAGCAGCTGGTGAGCTTGAAGGGCCAACCTTACAGTTCAAAAGGCTTATGCAGTCTGGTGCATTAAGCCAAGCACCACAGAGATAGAAACACTACCTGTAGACCTGTTGTTGCTATGTAGTGCCGTGAAGTTGCTTCCAACCCATAGCGTCCCTGATAGGATTTCCCAGGCGTGGTTGGTGAGCTTGAACTGCTGAACCTGAGGTTCAAACTGACTTTGCATTCCAGCGTATTAACCCACACACTTGCACTCCACCTATAGACTTAGGGAGATATGTCAAGAAACGGTATCTTTGCATTTTTATTTTTGTTTCTTAAAGTTGTCTATGATTTTGTAGCAATACTTTTTTACTTACCTTTGTATGTTTATGTGTGTGAGTTACTGAATCAACAAGCAGATTATTAACGTTGTATTATGTAGCTGCTTTTTTTCTTATCATTGATATTATAATTGTTTACAGTTTGTGACTGCTGGAGGACTTCAACAGTTGTTAGAAATTTTTAATTCAGGAATTCTAGAGCCTAAAGAACAGGAATCATGGACTGTGGTAAGTGAAAATTCACTCTTTCACCATTAAAATAGTATTCTATTTTAAACACTTAAATTTCCAGCAGCAAGTAACTAATAAGGAACTAGCAAGTATCTAGTAAGGAACCTTGGTGCCACAGTGGGCAAGTGCTTAACTGGTAACTAAAGGTCGATGGTTTGAACCTACCCCTACCATCGTCTTCTCCAAAGAAAGATGTAACAGTCTGCTTCTGTAAAGGTTTACTGACTTGCAAACTCTTTGATAGTTCTGCTCTGTCCTATAGGGTCACTATGAGTAAGGATTGGCTCTCTGACAATGGGTTTTGTCAAGTATGGTTGATGGTAGTTATGTGCTGTGGAGTTGGTTCAGACTCATAGTGACCCTGCATAGTGTTTCCGAGGCTGTACATCTTTACGGGAGCAGAAACCTCATTTTTCTCTGTGGAACAGCTGGTAGTTTCGAACTGCTGACCTTGTGGTTCACAACCCAATTCATAACCTCTACGCTACCAGAGCTCCTTTGTCAAGCATAGTAGAAATAAAATGGAAACGATATAGTATTATAAATAATTGTAGAAGGAAAGTTCCAGTAATCTCAATTATTTAAAAATATATTTGATTGCTAAAAGTTATGGCTCTGAACTGGCTTTTTTATAAACATTGTACTGTTATTATTAAGTCAGTTCCAATTCATAGCGACCCTGTCTAGGATTTCTGAGGTGCAGAGACTGTGATAAAATTATATTTGTATTTATATGATCTTAAAGTTTTGTGTTTTTTTCCATTGGTTGACATTTTAAATGAATTTTCTGTCGACACTTTTTTCCTCATTTATAGTGAGACTATTTGCTTTCAGTCTGGTTCCGTTTTTTATTTTATTGATAGTGTCTTTTAAATAAATTTCAGTTAAGTCCAATATATTGTTTTTCTTTTGTGGCTTATATTGCCTATGTAAAGAAACATGGTGATTTTCTTTTGTACATTTTATGTTTTTCCTCTAATTTTCTGGTCCATTTTGTATATTTTGTATATGTTAGGCAAGGGTTGACTTTTGTTTTTCATGTGTCAGGGCTTTGACGTGATCATTTACTCCACGGGAGAAAGAGAAAACTTTCTGTCTCTGTAAAGATGTACAGTCTTGGAGACCCACCCTATAAATGGTTGCTATGAGTTGGAACAGCAACCAGAAATCTAATTTTTCTAGCACTATTTGGTGAAAACACTGTCCTTTCATCACTGAACTATCTCCTATGTTTATTGAAAATCAGTTGTATGTTTACCTGTGAGTCAGTTACTTGACACACTGTTCTGTCCTCAAACCAGTACTACATAATTCGATTAATTGTAATTTTATAGTAAGTCTTGTGATCCCTCTATCCATATGTATACATGGTCATGGTACTAGCAAATAAGACAGTTTTACTTCTTACTTTCCAATCTGTATGAGTTTTACTCCTGTCGTTTTTGACTGATTGTGACTTGTTAGATTTCCTGCATGATGTGAATACAGATGTTAAGAGTGGACATTGTTGTCGTCATTAAGTGCCATCCAGTCAGTTTCAACTCAGAGCGATCCTGTATAGGATTTCTGAAGAACAGCTGGTGTGCTTGAACCACCAACTGTATGGTTCAAAGTGACATTATCCTGCAGCACCCCATCAGGACTTCAGCCACAAAGTAGAGGACATAATGCCTTGTTAATTCTTGTTCCCTTCTAACTTCATTCATGGTTATTCCCTTGAGGGGTGTTTAGGGTGATCTTTTAGGGGGGTGTTGAAGGTAAAAGTCTGACAAAGCATATATAGAAAAATCTAGTGTCTCTACTATTTCTAAAAGATGATTGCAGTTTGGTTTTGATTCTTAGCGACCCCATACATAACAGAATGAAACACTGCCTCGTCCTTGGGCCATCCTCATAACTGTTCAATTTGAGCCCATTATTACTGCCACTGTGTCGATCCTTCTCATGGGGGGTCTTTGTGTTTTTCACTGATCCTTCACTTTGCCAAGCACTGTATCCTTCTCCAGAGACTAGTCCCTCCTAGTAACATGTTCAAAGTATGATAGATGATATCTCATCGTCCACTTTTCTAAAGAGCATTCTAGCTTTACTTCTTCCAAGACAGATTGATTTGTTTTTCTGGCAGTCCATGGTACTTTTAATATTCTTCACCATTACCGTAATTCAAATGCATTGATTCTTCTATAGTCTTTATTTATAGTCTACTTTTCACATGCGCAATTGAAAATACCATGGTTTGGGTCATGCATACACCTTAGTCCTCAAAGTGTAACATCTTTGCTCTTTAACACTTTGAAAGTGAGTCTTTTCCGGAGATTTGCCAAAAGCAGTGCATGTTAGGTTTCTTGACTTCAGCTTCTACTGAATGTAGATTGTAGATCCAAGCAAAATGAAATGTTTGACAACTTTTGTCTTTATCACGATACTATTTTCTGGTCCATTTATGAGTTTGTTTGTTTGTTTGTTTACAATGAGATGCAATGTATAATGAAGGCTATAGCTTTTGATCTCCATCAGTAAATATTTTAAGTATTCTTTGCTTCCAACTAGCAAGTTTGTATCATCTGCACATCACATGTCGTTGATGAGTCTTCTTCCAATCCTGATGCCACTTTCTACATATAATCCAGCTTCTCAGATCATTTCTTCAACATATAGATTGAATATGTATGGTAAATAGATAAATCTCTGATTGTAAACCTTTCTGTATCCCCTTGTTCTGTTTTAACAACCGCCTCTTTGTCTATGTACAGGTTCTGAATGAGCACAATTAAGTATTTAGAATACCCTTTCTGTGTAATGTTAACCATAGTTTGTTATGATCCACATAGTTGAATGCCTTTGCACAGTCAGTACAGCACAAGTAAACATTTTTCTGGCATTCTCTGTTGTTAGCCAAGATCCATGCCCTTGTAAATCCAGCTTGAATTTCTGGCAGTTCTCTTGTCGATGCGCTGTTGCAACAGTTTTTTAAATTATCTTCAGCACAATTTCATTTGCATGTGGTATTAATGGTACTGTTTGATGATTTCCACATTCTGTCGGGTTTCCTTTCTTTGGAATTGGCACAAATATGGATCTTTTACAATCAGTTAACCAGGTAGCTGTCTTCCAGATTTCCTGGCTTAGATTAATGAGCCTGATAAGGCACTGTAAGATAAGGACAAGACTGCTAACCATAAGGTTAGTTGTTGAAATCCACTAGCTGCTCCTTGGAAACCCTCTGCAGGCTTGCTATGAATCAGAAGTGATTCGATGGAACTTAAACAGCAAACACCACTTAGGCTGTATCAGTTTGTAGAAAGATTTCAATTTGTATTCCGTCAATTTCTGAAGCTTTAAGAACTTTTTTTTTGCCGGGGGATGTGTTAGGAGTAAAGAGTGAAGGTTATAGCTGGGACTGTGACTAGGTCTTCCTTAGGCATTGGATGTGGTTTTACTGTTACTTACGGTTATAGTTAGGATTAGGATTAATGCTGGGGAAGGGTTGGACTAGGCCTCAGAGTAAATTTTTTTGTCTAGTTTTTTGCGTTACAGTTAGGTTTATTTTTATTAATTTTTTCCTGGAAGTTTATTAAATTTCCTCTTCATTTGGAATTTCTGTAACTGGATTATCCTCTTTTTACTTCATGGTTTTGTTGTTGTTGTTGCAACTGGATATCTCTGATTCTCTCTTTTTAGTCTTTTTGGTCTGTTTTATTTTGCATATTTCTTTTCTATATCTGGGTTAAGTATAAGTAATATTGTCATGTATGTTAGTCTCATGTCTTTTAACTATTGATTGTTCTCTGTCCAAAGAATTCTGTTTAGTATTTTTTGTAAGGTTGGTCTGGTTTCCACAGGTTCTTTTAATTTCTGTTTGTCTGAAAACGACCTAATTTTTCATCTTTCTATTTGTTGTATAATTTCACTGGATTTATAATTCTTGGTTGGCAATTTTTTCTCTTAGTTTGTCTTAATTGTCTGCATGGTTTCTGCTAAGAAATTAGAGCTTAGTCTTAGTAGTTCTCCTTTGTAGTAACTTTTCATTTTTGTTGAGCTGCTCTCAGGATTATTTTCTTATCTGTAGTTTTGAAAAGTTGGCTTATAATATGTCTTGGTGTTTTTCTTTTGGGGTCTGTTGGAGGTTGCTTAACTTCTTCAACAGTTATCTTCTCATCTTTCACAATATTAGGGAAGTTTTCTTCCAACAACCTTGGACACTATTCTCTATGGATATTTTTGGTCTCTTCCTGTTCTAGAATACCTATTACTGGTATGCTGTTCTTCTTGGTTTGTTGTTGTTGTTAGGTGCCATCGAGTCGGTACCAACTCTTAGCAACCTATGCACAACAGAATGAAACACTGCCCGATCCTGGGCCAACCTCACTATCGTTGTCACGCTTGAGTCCATTGATGCTGCCACTTTGACAATCCGTGTCGCTGGGGGTCTTCCTCTTTTTCTCTGACCCTCCACCTTACCAATCATGATATCCTTCTCCAGCGACTGGTCCCTCCTGACAATATGTCCGAAGTATGAGATGCGAAATTTGGCCATCCTGGCCTCCAAGGAGCACTCTGGCTGCAGTTCTTCCAACACAGATCTGTTGGTTCATTTGGCAGCCCATCGCACTTTCAATAGTCTCTTCCCACACCATAACTCAAAAGCATCAGTTCTTCTACAGTCTTCCTTATTCACTGTTCAGCTTTTTTGTCCATACCTATTTTGGAGTGCACAAACTTCCAGGTGCAGGGAACAAGCCAGGGACATGCGTCCAGCACCCAACCCTAGACAGAACACAGACTGCTCAGGAGCAGGTACCAGTGGCCACTGGGTCAATTCAGAAGGCCTAATTTTCATCAATGCCTTCCATATATCTTGGGCTTAATTCCTTCAGTACCATCAGTTATTGATCATACACAGTGTCTTGAAATGGTTGAACATGGACCAAGTCTTTTTAATACTTTGACTTTGTATTTTCCTTTCTTTGTTTGATGCTTTTTGTATCATTCAATATTTTGCCCGTTGTTGTTGTTAAGTGCCATCAAGTTGATTCCGACCCTTAGCGACCCTATATAGGGTTTCTGAGGAGCAGCTGGTGAGCTTGAACCGCCGACCTTGCAGTCCAAATGGCTTTTCCGTCTGGCGGCATTAACCCACAGCACCACACCAGGACTCCATTTTGCCCATAGAATTCTTAAAATATTGTAACCCAAGGTTTGAAATTTTTCTTTAGTTCTTTTAGCTGGAGAAATGCTAAGTATATTTTTCTCCTTTAGTTTTTTAACTGTAGGTGTTTGCACATTTATTATAATATTTGACTTTGTCTTTTCAAGTAGCCCTTTGAATTTTTTCTTTGTCTTCTCTAGCTACCTTTTGAAATTTTCTGTGCAGCTCTTTTACATCATCATTTCTACCAATTGCTTTTGCTTCTCTATGCTCAGGAGCAAGTTTTCAGACTCTCTTGTGACATCTATCCTACTCAACAGCACTTAACAACGACTTAGTGTCTAGTTGGAGTTCTTGTGGTGCAGTGAGTTATGTGTTGGGCTGCTAACTGAGAGGTCAGCAGTTCAAATCCACCAACTGCTCATTGGGAGAAAGATGAAGCGTTCTCCTCCTATAAAGAGCCTCAGCAGCCCTATATAGGGGCTATGAGTCAGAATTGACTTATTGGCATACGACCACCACCATTACCAGCAGTGTTTACCTATTTTTTCTTCATTTTTTATAAGATTGGATTGTTACCATAATATGTGAGCAGCAAAATTCCTGTAGTACATAATTTAATTACTACCTATAATTTATTTGGAGCCATGGTGCAGCAATACAGGATAAGCTCTGGAGTGCCCACTGCCAAGTCGACAGTTGAAACCCAATAGCTGCTCTTGAGAAAATCCTGTACAAGGTCACTATGAGTGGGAACAGAATCAATGGTACTTAGCACCAACTTAGTTTGTTTTTTGATCTTTTGATTTCAAATTGTGTAGTGGTCATAATAATTTAATGTAACTAGGAAAATGACAGTTTCTCTCTATCTGCAGTGGCAGCTGGACTGTCTTGCTTGCTTGCTGAAGTTAATATGCCAGTTTGCAGTAGACCCGTCTGATTTGGATTTAGCTTATCATGATGTCTTTGCCTGGTCTGGTATAGCAGAAAGTCATCGGAAAAGAACCTGGCCTGGGAAATCAAGGAAGGCTGCTGGAGATCATGCCAAAGGTCTTCACATACCACGATTAACAGAGGTAAAGTCAGAAATTACCTTTAAATAATACTGATAAAATCCATTTATGTTTTAAGAGATGTTGTATATTTTGTTTTTTTACAAAGTATGTAAATATAATATACAAGCTCTTGAGAAATGGTAGACTAGATTATCACAATATGACCTAGCTGAAGTAATACTATCATATTAAAGCAGTAGTAATTTTGATTCATACATAACATTCATCATTCAAAATAAAGGAATGAATTATATGCCATTTTAATATGTTATGCTTAGCTGTAGAATTGAGTAGTTTAAATTACTGAGTGTATTGAGGTCTTAAAACTAAAATCTCTAAAATTAAAATCTCTAAACTAAAATCACACTGGGTATTTCTACAGAAGATTTAAAATAAGGAATTGGTGTTTCTATGGAGTCCTGGTGTGGCACTGCAGGATAATGCAGTAGACCAGAACGCTGGTTTAAATCTCAAGGTTGGTGGTTCAAATCCACCATCTTCTCCTTGGAAACTCTACTCAGGGTTACTATGAGTCAGAACTGGCTTGATGGCACTTAACTACAACAACAATATATATCTTAGTAGACTAAAGTAGTCAAAAAGGGAAGGCTGAAGTTATCCAGAGATAATAACTGCATCAACCATCCTCTACTTGTAGGGCTTGAGGAGCACAGAGAAGAGGAGGCTGGGGTTATCAGAAACTAGAAGCTTATAGGAAAGATTATTTCAAAGTTAACTTTAGGCCTCTAAGAAAGGACTGTGGCTCAGATGCTATTGGCTTCTGAGGGGACTTGGCAAAACTGATTCTACAGGTGCCTGAGGAAGGTAAAGGCTGAAATCAGCTGCTACTTCATGGTGTAAAATATGTTTGAAACAATGCTCACAGTAAAAGGAAGAAAGCCTCTCAGGTATCTTAGTTAGCAAAACCTAATATGAAGTTTTCTGAGAGAGGAGGAATTTAGTTTGCCGTGTCCCAGTCCTAGCACAGCAGAGAAAGTAAATTGAAGCTGGAAAAATTTTTTAAGCTTATGAACTAGCACACCAGCAATATAAATAGAATTCTTTTTTACTTTAATTATCTAGCATATTTGGAAGTTTCATCTAGTCAACTATTTGCTTTTCCAATGTCTACTTCAGTGAGACTGTGACGCGTTGAAGGATAGAGATAAGTTTTGATTAAAATCTTTTCCATGTTCTGTAACCTTTAGAAAATTATGCATCTACTAACTACATGCTCAGGAAATGCTAGAGTAAAGGAGTTATTCCTGACAAAAGAATATTGTAGTGAACATAAGTTTGAAAAGTACTGATATAAACGGAATTTCAAAACATGTATTTTTTATATAAATGTTTGTTTAAGTAGCTCTGGCAGCGTAGTGGTTACGAGTTGGACTGCTAACCTCAAGGTCAGCAGTTTGAAACTACCAGCTGTTCTGTGGGAGAAAGATGAAGGCTTCTGCTCCCAAAAAGATTTACAGCCTTGAAAACCTTATGCAGGGTTGCTATGAGTTGGAATTGAATCCACGACACATAACCACCACTATAATATATATAATTTTTCCACTTAATTCCATATATGTATATTTGGAATTAGGTGCAATTATCTCTGTTAGTATTCTAGGTAATTCACGCCTAGTAAAATTTAAAGTATTGTATTGGGTAGACAGTATACTGTTACATCACTGAATTAATTTTTTTCTACAATATGGATTAAGGACTCAAGCTTAAAAATTGTGTATCAGGATGAGGTAATGTTCAACTTAGCAAATTAAATTGAACTTCAAGATTTTCACTGTAGAGTGCATGCAAATACCCATAGTATAATATGTTGCTTTAAAAAAATACTTATTTCAGGATAATAGAAGAGTCTGCTTCGTTCTTAGTACTATTTAAAAGTGGAAAGTGTTTTAATTCCTCACCAACCCCTAATCACTGACCTTGGTAAAATATCATTTCTTACTTACTGATTGATGACATGCAGAGAATCTGTAGATCATTGTAAATATTGTTAAGTTGCTACTTTAAGGTATGGCTACAGATTTTTGTTTTCTGATCTGTAATATCTAATCTATAATAATATATTCAAAAAATCATTAGGATATTCCTTGTCACTGATGAAAAAGTAATTTGGAATCCTGTGGTAAAAATACAGGTTTGGGATATTGCTGTATAATTAAAACTTTTATTGTTCTTGTTTTAAAGGTTTTTCTTGTTCTTGTCCAAGGAACCAGTTTAATTCAGCGGCTTATATCTGTTGCTTATACATATGATAATCTGGCTCCTAGGTATGAATTTTATTTTATTAATATACTTGGAGTAAGAATATAGTGTTCTAAAACTTTATTTTGAAAATTTTTAAGTAAGTAATAGAAAAATTCTTAGGATAATGAACTCATATACTTTCACCTAAATTAACAAATTGTTCCTAATATTTTGCCATATTTATTTTACAGCACACTCAGGAGGAGGCATTTTCTGTGTATATGTGCCAGGTGTATGTAGGTGTGCATATTCATATGCATAGTTGCCTGAATTTGGTTTAAAGCAAATTGTAGACTACATGACCACTTACCCATGAATACTTTAATATCTGTCTTTCAAAACCAAAATTTTCTTAGTAACTGGAATACATTTTTCAAACATGAAAATCTTTACCATTGATATAGTAATCTAATACATGCTCCATATTCACATTGTCCCATTGATATTCTTTACAACAAATTTTCCTGGTACAGAATCATGTATTATATTTAATTGTCAAATTTCTAAATTGGGAGCAGTTAAGTCTTTATTCTAGGTAGTGCACAGTTTCAAATACAGTCTTTTGTTTTTTTTTTTGTATAATACTTGAAGACATGTTTTAAAATCTGTAATAACATTTACAAATCAAAATAAAAGACATCTACTCAGATACAAAAAAACTCAGAATATATGGGTTAAAAAAAAAAATGTGTTAGAAATTTCCATATGTTGTCTGTATTTGAGTAGGACTTTGGTCCTTACTGTCATAACTATTTTAAAGCTATCAGACTAGTGCCAAGTAAATTTAAATAAAGGAGCATTTGCTAAATAAGATGAATAACTATAGCTTCCTTATTAAAAATATACTAGATAGTGCATAGGGGAATGCAAATAATCATTTTAGACACAGACCTTAATTACCGATAAACCACAGGAAAAAGACATCAGTTAAAGACAGTAATATTTGGTAATGTTTTCATCTAATCCTCAATCAGTCCTTATGCAGAATTCTCAGAAAAAAGAAAAAACATATCTCAAATGACAATTGTGTGTGAAGGTCATGTATAATATATAAATCTACAATATAATATATAGACCTACATACAGTCTGACCAAGGCACAAGTTCAAGTGACTTATCAGATCTCATGGTTCATTTAAACTCAGGTTTTTTTCTCAAAACATCCAGCTCATTTCTGTTACTATGAGCCACTCTGGCTTTTTAAGGCTTTTTTGCCTTCTTTTCTAGACAGAAACTACAAGAAAGAAGGCAAACAAAAGAGCACATTGCAGTAGTTCATTTCTTTTGTAGAACATCTTTCATCTTGTGTTTTTCTTAGCCTCATGATTAGATCCAGATTATAAATTTTATACATTAATATTACGTTAGTAATATGTCTTTCCCAATATATCCCAGTGATGTCAATTTCTCCCATTATTGGTAATGTTCATTTTGGTCAGTTGGTTAATCTAGGTTTCCCTGAAAGTTTCTAATTTTCATTTGTAATTTAAAAACCTTCTTTGGGAATATACTTTGTAATTGCCTAAATGTTTTGATACACATTATATTTTTCATTCATTGATTTTACCCTTCATTGATGATTCTTGCCTAAATTAAAAGTTAGTATGATGCTGGTAAATGGCAATTTTTCTAATTCATTATTCGTTTTACCTTTATTTGCTTAGATAGTTCATATCCATTTGGATTCATAGATTTTTTTTTTTTAGTTCATTGAATTAGATTATAATTTATTACTCTTATTATTTGCTTTCTCAGGGTTTATATAAAACTTGGCTGATAGAAGCCCCCTTTAGTATGTTCATGTGTTCTTTTGACATATTCCCTTGTATTTGGAGGTGGGAAACCCTTTTTTTCTGCCAGTCTTACAGATGTTCCAGACTCATCTAGTAATTTACATGCCCTAGTGCTGGAATTAATCATTTCTCTGTGAAGCCCTAGACTTTGTGAATGAGGAACCTCTAAAATATGGGTACTTGGGTGTTCTTATTGGTAATGAGTTACTTCTTAGGAAGTCCACGGTGGACAGTACTAGAAAACACATGTTTAAGAAAGTCATTTAAATGTGCAGTATGATCTAATTTATTTGGGATACATTGATTTTTTTTTTTAAATTATACAGTTCTTAATATTTAAATAAAATTTTAATAATAAAGATATTTGTAAGTAAGATAATACCTGGCTAAGAGTGTGATTTCTCTCTGTACCTTAAAAAATCATACAAGTTTTGTTATGTGCATTTGAAATTAAATTCTGAATATTCCATAAGTGCAATATTGGGCTCAAATTTGCCATTGCACTCAAACTGATTTATAAACATATTTAAAAACATCTTTAAATGAGCTTATTTATGGCTAGCAGCTAATTTGCTGTTTTTATATTGTTTTAAAACGTGTCTTCATAGGCTATTGTTGTTAAGTGCCATAGAGTTAGTTCCAATTTATAGCGACGTTTTGTAGGGTTTACTAAAAGTGGTTGGTGAGTTTGAACTGCTGACCTTGCAGTTCAAAACGACCTTGTGGTCCAGAGCATTATCCTGCAGCACTACACCAGTATTCCTCATAAGGCAATGGTTATATACAAATAGCATGATTGCAGGATATTATTTTGTGGAGTGTACCTATCTGTAATTTCTGTTTCAGTTGAGTTCACATTCCTTTCATTATTTGATTAAGATCTTTTATCCTACTAGACTCAAATTCTGTAAGCATTGTGATTTTGCTCACCATTGTTTTCAGCGCCAGGCACCTTCCCTCCTTGTCTATCAAACTTAAGAATTGAGAATGTGGAAGAATGAAAAAAGTACTATACCATGGCCTTGATTTATGTGATCAAAATATATTTTACATTACAACCACTAAATATTTTACAATGAAATACTCTTAATTATTCTTCCTTGTCCTATAATTACCTCTACCATGACATCCCACACTTCACAATATATTGAATTAGTAAAGTAATTAATTCAGTGAATGCTGTAGTCTACCTTTATTTCTTCAAAATTAAGAAATGTTTGCTGACTCTTCATACAGTGAAAAAGAAGTTGTTGTTGTCAGGTGCCATCGAGTCAGAATCAACTCATAGCGACCCCATGCACAGCAGAACAAAACAATGTCGATCCTGGGCCAACCTCACTACTGCTGCCACACTTGACGCCATCAATGATGCCACCTAGCTGATG
>NW_006408570.1:18893355-18895434 GCF_000296735.1 Chrysochloris asiatica
TCTTCATTTTGATTTGTGGCCCATTAGCAAATAAAGGTTCTGTGAGCCTTTCTCTACTTGGAGGAGGCATTTTTTTTCCCCAGTGGCATTCTGAGTACCTTCCCACCTTCCTGTCCTGTATCTGACAGTGTTTCTCTGCTATTCATAGAGTTTTCAGTGACTTGCGATTCGGAAGTAGTTTGTCACTCTTTCTTCTTTGTCTTTGTTTGGAAGCTCATCTGAAACCTGTCCTCTATGGGTGACCCTGCTGGTTATTTAAAATACCTGTGGCATAGCCCTCAGAATCACAGTAATTCAAACCACCACAGCACAACAGACAGACGAGTAGTGGTTATATGGTCGCTGTTAAACACGAATCTCCTTGCGCTAAGGCCCTTAAGTCCGGCTCAGAGGTGGGATTTCCGTCCTCAGATGTCATATCAGTCAAGAGGTGGAAGCGCAGCAGGGGCGACAGGGTTGTAATGAGACTCTTTGGGCTGCGCTTGTGGGTCTCTATGGGTCTCTAAGTTGTTCAACCCCGCCTCAGAGCCACAAGTACACAAGTTTAATACCAGCTGCTGATATCCAAACGAGTTCAATCTGTGTAATTTCTTTACTTTCATACTATTTCATTCTTATGCTTTTTATTGTAATAAGGGTTTGTACCCATACTTCTCATTAGAGTTTTCTCCTCTCTATTCCTGCTCCATCGTCTTTTTAGTTACCTTCAGTTCATACAGTGCGGAGAGATGAGTATCAGTTAAGGAAGCTAGAATGGACTTTTTGCTCTTAAAAATCTAGGAGTCCTGGTGTGGCACTATAGGATAAGCACTGGACTCCTAATCAAAGTTCATACCCACCAATTGTTCCTTACAAACTCCAAATGAGGTCACTGTGAGTTGGACTTGATTCAATGGCACTTAACAACAACAATTAAAAATAGTATCTATAGATTTAAATGTAGATAGATTGTTCTTGGTAAAGTTAATTATACTAGTGTAATAAAATTTGACTCTTAGTATCATTTACTGTAAACTAGCAGTATGAAAGGAGCTTTGCTTTTAGATTTCAGTAGGTATTTGTTTTAAGTTTTTATTGTGAAGTAAATGAAGGTTTACATGGAAGATGATCAGTTTTACATTCAACAAATCATACTTCGTTTCATTGCAATGATTACAATCCCCTCCAGATACCTTCAGTTAACAGTATTTTCCGTGAGTCAGTCCCCCCCCTCTTTTTTTGATGTACATATACAAAACAATATATATCCATTTTCATGTCCAATGGGCACATTTAGTGAGCCAGCCTCCTGCCTGCAGGCACACAGGCATTTTCAGTCCATAGGCCTAGATTCCTAAACTGCTATATGTCTCTCTGTCATTACCTGTTGTTTCAGGTTTTCTGGTTATGATCTACACTCCACTCATTACGCCTTGAAGATCTAGGGTTCTCTGTTCCTGAAATGAAAGACGAATCACTCTCCTTTTAGTTACACTTCAACATGTCCAGTTGTGACACTCACAGTCCTGATAACAGTTATACTCACAGTTGAATCATAAAAACCTATTACCATCACCCGCCATCCCTGTTCACCAGAATCATCTTAATAAGAGGAAGACTGTTTAGTGGGGATTCTACGTTACCCCTTCATTCTGAAAATAAGCACACTCATGAAAGCCTGTAAGCCAGCCACTTGGTGCCTTTATTGCCCCCATTTTTGATAGCCAATGTCTAAGATACCTGTCCCTATCACTCCCTATTGAGGAGACAAGCTTGATCCTTGATAGGAAGAATCCTTCCATATCGGTTGGAATTTTGAGCAACTGCATCCATAACCAAAGATTCAGTCCATCAATTTGTAGCAATTTATACTTGCTCCTTGTATCAAACTTCTTTATCTTCATCTGGTCAAGTTCTGGTTAGGTAGCCATCAAATGGATACTACCTTCAAGTTTGGGATACACACACTCTATTTCCGCTTCAGACCAGATGGCTCTTTCTTCTCTTGCCCCCAGTGGTTAGGTCAGTGCCCATGGGCTTAGGAGTTTGCTTCATTTCTCCCACTTAAACTTACAAGTAGACCAGGGTGCTCTCCAGCAA
>NW_006408570.1:18895619-18898999 GCF_000296735.1 Chrysochloris asiatica
ACGGGGAAGTGTCCCACCTTAAAAAGTACTGGGTCTGGCTGAGGATTCTACATAAGGCCCCGTGCCCCACAAAGGCTTAACAAGAAGCCTATTTCGCTGAGGAAATTCTAATTCCCCTTTCAGCTAATCCAATCATTTATAGGCTAAAGATGGACATGCTTCCCGTAATCACAGTTCCCGATATACAGTCTATAATTTTAGATAGGAGAAACCAATATTTAGAAAATAGGCCCCTTAACATTATTTCTCCAAACTACCAGCAGTTCCATGGGAGAAAGATGAGGCTTTCTGTTCCCGTAAAGATTTACAGCCTCAGGAACCCTCTGTACAGGGTCGCTATGAGTCGGAAGTGACTGCATTGCACATAACCACCACCCATTCAGACTATGTTTCAGTCCCCGTGTCACAGATTCAATCCCCGTATCACCAAGGCTGTGTATACTTCAATATTTACCTCTATCCTGTTTAGCCCATTCATACCTCCCTAAGTCTTCCACTATCTTCATTGTTTGGCTACCACCCTCCTACTTCTTGTGTATTGTCCTTCCCCTCCTGGTAATGTTGCCCTCCCAGTCACCTGAGCTATCATGTCTCTTCGCCCTAACCTGTGAATTACTGTCCCCACTCTTCCACCCCGGTAACCAACAAAGAATTACTTTTAGTATGGAAATCTTTTCTTAAGCTTTTACAGTAATGGTCTTATGCAGTATTTGTCCTTGAAAGGTGTTTTTTGCTTATAAAAAAGTATAGGTTCTTGGTATCATCTAGACTTTTTCAGTGGGGTTTATTTGTAAAGCAAGTAATTCGTTTGTATGGTGCCATAGGATAAGCACTCTACCTGGGGGTTGGTTTGAACCACAAGCTGCTCAAACTCAACAGCTGCTCCTCGGAAACCCTGTTGAGGGTGGCACTTAAAAAAAACAAGCTGAAATAATACAGAATTGAACTGTTCATTTTCCCCTGTTTTTAGAAATAATTTACTTCAAACCATGTTCGTTTCCTAGGAACACTGTAACAAAATACTATAAAAATTTGGTTCTAAAGTTCAAAATTTTTATTGTTTCAGAGCTTTGGAGGTTAGAAATCCAAATGAGGGCATCAGCTCTCTGGGCCCTGTCTTTGCTTGACAGTAACCCCAAGGATTCCTTGTCATTCCTTGGCTCGTTTGTGGTTTCTCACATGGTTTCTTCCCCTCGTGTGTCTCCTTTAAAAAAGTTTTTTAAATGGACACTACTTTAAAAGCTTTGGGGGTCTTGGTATAGCACTGTATGATTAGCACTGGACTGTGTAACCACAGGATTTGGCAGTTCAAACCCACCAACCATTCCTCGGACACCCTATGCAAGATCTCTATATGAGTCAGAACCTACTTCAAGGCACTTAATGATGATAACAACCTAAGGGTTTATCACCCATGAACATTAACATTTAACATAACAAAAGAAAATTCTGTTTCTAAACAACAAAAGTCTTTTTCAAAGGTCAGTGGGTTAATAGTACAACTTATCTTTGAAGGCTTAAGGGGACAGACTGATTTCAATCCATAAAAGATCAGGTCAGATAGAAATTGACTATATGTACAGAAGGTAAAGCCTTTTGTGTCAAAGTATAATTCTGACAAAAGCCTGAAGTTTAGAATGTAACCTATTACAATCTATGTTTTTCATAAAACATAATCTATTTGATAACTAAAGAAACCTTTTCTGAAGGTTCACTTCAATTAGTGTTATATTAAGATTTACCATATCTGAACTGTAATTTGTTGTTTGCCATAGTAAGATTTTGTCTGCAGTTCTTTAAATTTGATAAATTATATAAAGGCCATTCATGTTGTTGTTAAGTGCTGTTGAGTCAGTGCTGACCATAGCAACCCTGTATAGGGTTTCCAGGGAGCAGCTGGTGAGCTTGAATCACCAACCTTATGTTGCAGACCACTCGGATTCCATATAAAGGCAGTGTTGGTGGTGGTGTACCATGGAGTTGGTTCTGACTCTTAGTGACCCTGCGTAGGGTTTCCAAGGCTGTGAATCTTTACAGGAACAGAAAGTCTTAAATACATAACTTTCATAAAATGTAATCCTTTTTTGGAAGTGACGTTATATAAATATTAAAGGATATATGTTAATAAATTTGATTATTTTAAGTTCGTTGTTGAGTTTAATTGGGTGGTGGTATTTTGTGTTCTCGTTTTACAGAGTTTTAAAAGCTCAGTCTGATCACAGATCTAGACATGAAGGTAAGGATTCTACAAAGTTAATTTTTAATAGATGAAAGATTGAAATATGTTACACATTTTATCTTTAATGAACATTGTAGTTCCTTTATAGCATAAACCTTTGTAGTAATTCTCTTTTCTGATTTTTGTTTAGTCTCACATTATTCAATGTGGCTATTGGTGAGTTGGGCTCACTGCTGTTCACTAGTGAAATCTAGTCTTGCAGATAGTGATCATTTACAAGATTGGCTAAAGAAATTGACCCTCCTTATTCCTGAGGTAAGATACAGATTTTGAAAATTAATCGTATTGCTCTTCATATATTTTTATATTATAACCATAGACAAAAAAGGGCTGCTGGAAACCATTGGGCACACTGGTAAAAAGACACATTCCAAACAATGCCTAAGTATAATACATTGTTTGGAATGTGCCTTTTTAATCTTTCATGGTTTATAATGTTTTGTACCACTAAGAGGTATGAACAATATGTATTCTGTCGTTTTCATATTTTTTAAAAAATTTTTTCATTGTTATATTTGAGAAGAGCTTGAACATTTATTTTGGCCATTTAAGTTTAGTGAAGTTTCTTCTGTTAAATATTTTTTATTGGAGTGTATCATTCGAGACCACTACTCATCTGTCGGTTTATTGTACTGTGGTGGCTTGTGAGTTGCTGTGATTCTGAAAGCTATGCCACCAGTATTTTAAATACCAGCAGGGTCACTCATGGTGGACACGTTTCAGATGATATTCCAGATGAAGGCAAACTAGGAAGAAGGAGTGACGAACAACTTCCGAATATTTAGTCACTGGAAACCTTATGAATAGCAGAGAAACACTGTCAGATATAGTGCCAGGGATGAGCCCCTCAGGGTGGAAGGCACTCAGAATGTGACTGGGGAAGAGCTGCCTCCTCAGAGTAGAGTTGACCATGATGATACGAATAGAGTAAAGCCCGTGGAAGACAAGCCCACAGGACCTTCATTTACTGATGGGGCATAACTCAAAATGAAGAGAATCAGTTCTAAACATCCATTGAAAATTGGAACACGGAATGTACAAAGTATGAATCTAGGAAAATTGGAAGTTGTCATAAATGAAATGGAACACATAAACATCGATATCTTAGGCATTAGTGAGCTGAAATGGACTGGTATTTGCC
>NW_006408570.1:18902259-18936043 GCF_000296735.1 Chrysochloris asiatica
CGGAACACTTAATTGTGCTCATGAGGAATCTGTACCTGGACCAAGAGGCAGTTGTTCGAACAGAACATGGGAACACTGAATGTTTTAAAATTAGTAAAGTTGTACGACAAGGTTGTATTCTTTCACCATATTTATTCAACCTGTATACTGATCAAATAATCCAAGAATATGGGTTATATGAAGAAAAACGTGGCATCAGGATTGGAGGAAGACTCACTAACAACCTGCGATATGCAGATGATACAATCTTGCTTGCTGAAAGTGAAAAGGATTTAAAACATTTACTGATGAATATCAAACAGCACAGCCTTTGGTTTGGGTTACATCTTAATGTAAAAAAAACAAAAATCCTCACCACTAAACCAGTCAACAACATTCTTATAAATGAAGATTGAAGTTGTCAAGGATTTCTTTCTTCTTGGATCAACTATCAACACTGACAGAAATCAAGAAATCAAACGATATATTTATTGCATTAGGTGAACCTGCTGCACAAGACCTTTTTGAAGTGTTGAAGAGCAAAGATGTCAGCTTGAGGACTAAGGTGCGCCCGACCCAAGCCATGGTATTTTGAGTAACCTCATATGGATGTGAAAGCTGGACAGTGAATAAGGAAGACCGTAGAAGAATTGACGCGTTTGAATTATGGTGTTGGAGGAGAATATTGAAAGTGCCATGGGCTGCCAAAAGAACCAACAGATCCATGTTCAGAGAAGTGCATCCAGAGTGCACCTTGGAGGTTAGGATGACCAAACTTTATCTCTCATACTAAGGACATGTTGTCAGGAGGGACCAGTCGCTGGAGAAGGATTTCATGTTTGGTAGGGTGGAGGGTCAGAGAAAAAGAAGACCCCCAATGAGATGGATTGGCAAAATGGCAGCATCATTCAGCTCAAGTGTGGCAACAATAGTGAGTTTGGCCCTGGATCGGGCATTGTTTCGTTCTGTTGTGCATAGGGTCACTATTAGCCAGTACCGACTCGGCACCTAACAACAACATTTTTCGAGATACTTGTTGTTAAGTGCCCATCAAGTCTGGTTTGACTTGTGGTGGTATACCGTGGGGTCTGTCCCAACTCATAGTAACCCTGTGTAGGATTTACAGGAGTTGAAAGCTTCATCGTAACGGCTGGTAATTTTGAGCTGCTGACCTTGAGATTAGCAGCCCAACTCATAATCAGTATGCTGCCAGAGCTCTTTGGTATGACTTAATAGTGACCCTGTATAGAGTTTCTGAGGGTTGGCTGGTGGGCTTGCGCGACTACCCTTTTCTGACTCGGCGACCGTGTAGAATGTTTCTGAGGAGCAGCTGATGGGTTTTGAGTTGTCCTTTCAGTTAGTAGTCCAGTGCTTATCCTGCAGTGCTACACCAGCATTCCCTAATCATTTATACATGTATGTAAATAATACATGATCAGAGCCAACTTCAGTGCACGTAGCAACAGCATAGATGATGAGAACACTGCATTTCAAACTAGGTTACTAGAGAAATACACTAACGTTATTACTGTTCAGTGCTACCATTAGCTGTCATGTTGAGGCTTCCTTTGAAATTGGCTTTTTCTCCTAGACTGCTGTTCGTCATGAGTCTTGCAATGGTCTCTATAAGTTATCTCTCTCAGGACTAGATGGCGGAGACTCAATTAATCGCTCTTTTCTACTACTGGCTGCCTCAACATTATTGAAATTTCTCCCTGATGCCCAAGCACTGAAACCAATTAGGGTAAGTTCTCAAAACTTTACTTTGTTCAGGAATAGTTTGTCTATATTTTCCTTTGCTACATGTTTATTGTGAAACTAAATGTATCCCTGCAGTAATTTTGAGCATTTGGTTACTGTATATAGTACTTTCTATGGAGGTAGGAGTTATATAGTTATTACTGTGCCACTTTTGTGACACATTACATCCCTGTAACAGTTAGCAAGAGAAGAGGATCTCTGCACTTAGGTGTCATCTCTGTGTAGCTCTCAAAGTATTCTGTCTTGAAAATAGCAGTTCTTACTAGGTTTTAGGATTTGCATTAATAATGTGAAGAAAAGAAACAGCAAATGTAGCTTTCTTGTCATTCTTTGTTTGTTTTGCTTTTATTTTTAGGATATTCTTAATTTCCTATTTTAATTCCTACCTGGGTATACATACCTTAAGCCTTGTAAAAACCTGCTACCATATGATAAATCCAGAAACTATTAGTAAAGAATTTGTACTCATCTCAGAAATGTTTTAAGATTTGCATCGTTTTTCTTCACATTTAATTATCTGTCTTAATCTTTGTTAAGAATAAAATATGTTTTCTTAATTTTTCAAATATCAAAACTAAAAGATCATTGCATTTGGGTAGATTAATATATGCTCATGTTCTGTGGGTTTCTTTTGTTCCCACATTTTTGTTGTATTCTTAGCTTACAGCATACCAATGTAGCGTTATATATTATTTCTATCTTTCTCTAGTAGAGTGTAAACAATTTGAGAGAAGTGTTTTTCTAAGAATTCTGATACAAGTCATTTATTTTCATAGTTTTAATTTTAACAAATTAGTAGAGCTCTGTTTTTATAAAAATTTTAAATTGTTTTATATAGGTTTAATTTCATAAACTTTGTAGTTTCTTAATGTAATTTCAAGTTGTTACTCTGTTAAAAAAAAGTTTTCATAATGTTAAAATTTTCTTTCTATAGATAGATGATTATGAGGAAGAACCAATGTTAAAACCTGGATGTAAAGAGTATTTTTGGTTATTATGCAAACTAGTTGACAACATACATATAAAAGATGCTGGCCAGGTATGTCAAGCTAACTATGCATTAGCTTGTTTATTGATAGGAATTATGTATATAAATGTAGATGACTATGTATATCCTTATTCATGGCACTTTGTGTCAGTCTATAACTAGTTGAGAACTAACAGTTTTTCTACTCACTTTGTACCTCTCTCTCCTGGCTTGAATAATTCCCTTCTATTCTTCCTTTAATCTTAGTTAAGATGTTATTATCTACTCCCTATAAGTAGTTTCCTTATCTTTTCTGAGTAAAATTTGTGGATATGAAATAATATTTAGAAAGTGAAGTATAGATTTTAAGCTTAATATATAGCTGTTTTTAATCATTAAGGCTTCCTGGTGTGGTGCTATAGGATCAGTACTGGACTGTGAACCACAAGGTCTATAGTTCAAACCCACCAGTTGCTCTTCAGAAACCCTATATAGGGTCGCTATAATCTGGACTGGTCGGTATAATTGAGAACTGACTTGACCACAACTAGTCAATAATGGGTTTGGAGTTCTGAACATGTGAAACAAAATCACGATTCAAATAGAAGTTATATTTTAAGATTTGGAAAAAAAAAAAAAAAAAGGATGGCTAGTTTTTGCTGATCTACTAATTTGCTTGTACTATGCTAAAATTATGTTTCCTATCCAAACAAAAAAGAAATGTTAAAACAAGTCCTGTATTTTCCCACAGAAAAAAACATATGCATTATATTTTATTTTGCACACCATGCAAACTCCCCTTCCATATTAACTTCCTGTCTGCATTATGGGTGTTATATGTGTGTGCACATTATTTACATGAGCTTGTTATATTTGAAAAATATTGTCGAAGGTGTGTACTTAATTGTTCTAAACAGGAAAGACTTGGTTATTTTTCTTTATGGATTTACTAACCTATGATACTGTGGCACTGTAAACACCGGACTACTGCTAATCATAAGGTCAGTAGTTCAAAGTCGGACATCCTATTGAAGGGTTGCCATGAATCAGAACTGACTCTATGACACACCACAGCAGTAATGGCTTTTTGTTCTTAAATGCCGTAGAATCAGTTCCAACTTACAGTGACCTTGTGTAAGGTTTCCGAGGAGCAGCTGGTGAATTTGAATTGCCGACCTTCTGGTTCACAATCCAATACAACAATATGGCTTAGTAATGCTTAAAGAAATGAAAACCACTGGGAAAACATATTTTAATATTCAGCAAACACTCTTTTCTATTTATATATGATGCGTACACTTCCCATGAAATATCCTGCAGTGCTTGTATTTCCTATGCTCAAGGTACAATTTAGACCTGAAATCAAAAATTATTCTGCTTTTCATTTGGGAAACAATTATAAAAATATTATTGAACGTGTTTAATTTTCTTGATTATTTAATAATTATTGATGATCGAATTTTTTAGGAAAAAAAAGTGTTTGCTCAAATAAGCTTAAGTAAGAAACTATTCTTTCTCACTTAAAAGTAGGAGAAATTTCCCTTCTTGGAGATAATACTAGGTTTTTTCCCCCAAGTCTTAAATAAGTTCTATTCGTAAAGTATTTTTATTTTGTTGCTTACTTACAAGAACTGAAGCTTAAATATAGGGTTGGTTATTTTTTTATTTTGTTTTGTTTAGGATGACTTTTCCCACCAACTTTTTAGAGTTACGTTTATTTTGAAAACATAGTTTAAAGGGTGTATTAAAAACAAGCTTTATGTGGTTTATATCGTAAAAATGATTTTGTAAAAAATGGAAACAACATTGTCTTGATCAATTTTAGTGGCTGTCATAAATTCTTAACATCTGTTGTGGGAATCTCAGTTTAGGTACTCTAATTTTCAAAATTGAGAGCTCTTATAAAAGTAGCTATATGAAGTTTACTATTTATTAATGAATTTGGAGAAGCAAAACCGTTAATTAAAAAGAAAGATTCTGTTGTTTTAATGAATTGTGCTACAAATAAAATCTTCATTTGCATTTTGTGATTTCCCTTTGTATTAAGACAACACTCCTTGACCTGGATGCTTTGGCAAGACATTTGGCTGACTGCATTCGAAGGTAAAATTTGATAAGAACTGAACTTTTATTATAGAGGAAAGTGTTAATTATGTGAACAATCCAATTTTCTGATCTTGTTTTTTGTAGCCGGGAGATCCTTGATCATCAAGATGGTAACATAGAAGATGATGGACTTACAGGACTCTTAAGGCTTGCAACAAGTGTTATTAAACACAAACCACCCTTTAAGTTTTCAAGGGAAGGACAGGTAGGTACAAAAATGTCCACATGTCTCTTTGAAAGATAATTGAACCTTTTTGTTTTGTATTGTATATGGATATGCTGTATTTTTTTAAACAGATTTTGCTAGAATCTTCTTATAGCAGTAAAAGTGAACATTGAATAAATTAAACCCTCAATATAAAAATATTGGATTTCTGTTTGAGTACAAAAAAACAAATCCTAATTCTTATGACTATGTATAGAAAAGTAACATCTAGAAGGAACTCTGGTAGCGTAGTGGTTATGAATTGGGCTGCGAATAGCAAGGTCAGCAGTTCGAAACTACCAGCTGCTCCGCGGGAGAAAGATGAGGCGTTCTGCTCCCGTAAAGATTAACAGCTTTGGAAACCGTGTGCAGGGTCGCCATGAGTCGGAACCGACTCCACGGCATATAACAACAACAACAACAATAGTTCTATAAGATTGAATATCTTAATTTAATACCTTATATAATATAAGGAGTCCCGGTGTGGCACTGTAGGATAAGCACTGTATGTCGAGATTGGTTTGAACCGTGATATTGGTGATTCAAACTTACCAGCCACTCTTTGGAAACCCTATGCAAGGTCTCTGTGAGTCGGAACTGGCTGGATAACACTAAACAACTATATAATAACAAGGATCCCTGGTAGCTTAGTGGTTCATAAGATAAATTGTAAACCACAAGATCAGTACTTCAAATGTACCGTATGTTCATGGGAGAAAGATGAGATTGTCTGCTCCCACAAAGTTTTATACCCTTGGAAACCCTATATAGGGTCACTATGAGTTAGAATATAAAACTAGCAAGACAAGTACTCTATAATGACTACTTGTTATTCTATGATGGTGGTGGTAGTGATTATATGTTGTTGAGTTGATTCTGTTAGTTATCATTAAGTGCTGGTGAGTTGGTTTTGACTCACAGAGACCTTGCAACCCTGTTTGGGGTTTCCAAGGCTTTAAATATTCTTGGAAGTATAAAGCTTTATCTTTCTCTTGCAGAGCATCTGGTGGGTTCAAACAACCGTTGTGTTTCGCAATCCAGTGTTTATCCTGTGGGGTCACCATGCTTCTTTATTAGTCATTGACTACTGAAATTTAAATGCCCACTTGAAATATAGTCTGTTGTTGAATATTGGAAACTCCTGTATTAGTACCAAATGTAATTGCTCTTTACTCTAAGTTATATGTCATTGGTCATTTCCTGCATAGAGGGAGATAGTTGTGGTTTGAAAATGAGTTACCTTGAGTTTACTGGTGAAGAAACACAGGAGTAGCCAAAAGAGTGATTATCCTATGGACATACATTAAGGAATTCGTGAGATTAAACTCAAGGTGACAGTCGTGTCTGTTTTAAATCTGTGTTTACTTACGTTAGTTCTTTTAGGTCCATTTTTGCTTTTCCATTATAAACAAACACCAGACCTGTTTCCATCAACTCGATTGTGACTTAATAGCAATGCTAAAGGACAGAGTAGAGCTTACTGATATTGATACATCTTTCTCCCACGGCCTCAACTGTCCGCCTTTCAGTTAGCAGCCAGTCACTTAATCACTGTGACACCCAGACCTCTTTATACTTAGAATAATTTGATTGACTTTCAGGCTTGATGGTTGAAGTCATCTTAGATTATATATAACCTATACAAGGGGGCTTCAAAAGTTCTTGGGGGAATGGAATTAAAATTTAATGGAACTTTTCCAGGAACTTTTGGAAGTCTTTTCAAATGCATAAATTTCACATGAAAATAGCAATATATTAATTGTTTGGATAATTTACCATTATAAGACAAAAATCATTGCCCACAAAGAAAATACTTTTCAGATAGTACAGAGAAGTGATGCTTCCCAGGCCATATGGATTTCCCACGCTTATGCAACTTTCTATTGTTGAGTTATTAGGTGCCATCACGTTGGTTCCCTACTCACAGCAACTCTATACATAACAAAATGAAACACTTTCTGATTCTGCACCATCCTGACAATTGAGCCCATTGCTGCTGCCAAGACTGCCTTGAAAGTCTTCATCTTTGATTCTGATGCTTCACTTTACCAAGCATGATGTTCATCTTCATGATTATATGTCTGTAGTATGAGAGATGAAATCTTGCCATCCTAGCTTCTAAGGAACATTCTGGATGTACTTTCTCCAACACAGAATTTGTTTGGTCTTCTGAAAGTCTCCATGGTACTTTTAATACTTTTCTCCAGCACCATAGCTTAAATGAATCAGTTCTTCTGTGGTCTTCCTTATTCATTGTCCAACTTTGACATGCATATGAGGTTACTACTGAAAATATCATGGCTAGGGTCAGTTGTACCTTAGTGCTCAAACTGATACCTTTGCTTTTCAACATTTTAAAGCTGTCTTGTGCGACAGATTTGTCTAATGCAATACGTTGTTTAATTTCTTGACTGTTGCCCCCGTGAATGTTGGTAGTGGATACAAGCAAAATGAAACCTTTAAACTCAAATCTTTTTTTCCATTTATCACGGTTTTATTTAGTGGTTCAGTTGTGAGGAGTTTTCTTTGCTTTACATTGAGATGTAACCTATACTGAAGGGGCTGGGGTCTTTGATCTTCCTTAGTAAGTATTTTAAATCCTCTTCACTTTGAGCAAGCAAGGTTTTTATCATCTGCATATCACAGGTTTTGTTGAGTCTTCCTCCTATCCTGATATCACTCCTTTCTTCGTATAATCTGCTTCTCATATTATTTTCTGAGTACAGACTGAGTTTTAGTATGGTGAAAGTATTCAGTCTTGACACACACCTTTCTTGATTTTAAACCTTTTAGTACCTGGATTATTGTTCTGTTGAAACAACTGCCTTTTGGTCTATATACAGTTTCTCATGAACACAGTTAAGTTTTCTGGAATACCCATTCTTCCCAGTGTTATCAATAGCCTTCTCATGATCCACACAGTCAAAAGCTTTTGCATTATTGATAAAGCACAGGTAAACAACTTTGTGATACTCTCTGCTTTTCAGCCAATAGCCATCTGATGTCAGTGTTGATAACCCTTGTTTCCACATAATTGTCAGAATCTGGCTGGAATCTCTCACAGTTCCGTATCATTTTGCTTTTGCAGCTGCTTATTCAACAAAATTTTATTTACATGTGATATTGATACTATCCGATGATTTCTACATTCCATTGGGTCACTTCTATATGGAAGGAGCACAAATAACAAATGTCTTCCAATCAGCTGGTGGCCAGAGAGCTGTCTTACAAATATTATTGCATAGATTAATGAGTGTCTCCAGTGCTGTATCAGTTTGTCAAAAGATTTCAATTTATATCTTTCAATTCCTAGAAACTTGTTCTTTTTTTTTTTTTAATAAATGTTTTATTGTGAATTATGTAATAGTTTACATGGGAGAACATTAGTTTTACATTCATTCTGTCGTATATCATTTCATTGCCATAATTAAAATCCCGTCCATGCATCATCAACCAACCAAAGGTATACCCTGCAAGCCTGCCCCCTGGTCATCAGCACACAGCTTCTCTCCCTCTCTGGGTCTAAAGTCCCCAGCTGTCCCATCTCTCCACGTTATCATCTCCGCATCCATCTCAGGCATCACTGCTTCTCTGGGTAGGGTCCCGCTCTCCGCTCTTCTTCATTGATGGTCCTAGGGACCTCTGATCCTAGACTGCAAAGTTAATCATTCCCCTCCTTGCTATAAAACATCTACATTTCCAACCCTCACAATCAGTCCTGGTAACAGTTATTCACTATTGTGTCACAAGAGACCTGTCTGCATTTCATTTCATCTGCCCTGCCTAGACAGATTGGATACTACTCACTGGAGACTCTACCTTCCTCCACGCCCTCTGGATCTAGGTTCCCTCTTGAAAGCTTGTAAGCCGGTCACTACTTGCCTTTGTATCTGCCCCCTCCCCCTTATTTTGGGTAGCCAATGTCCAAGTTGCCCATCCCTGTCTACTCTGTGTGTGGAGGGGGTGGGAATGATTCTTGCAGTAAGGATTTGTTTCCTCTTTTGAGCTACTGCATCCATAGGTGTAGGTCAAGTTCATCAAAGTGTATTAGATTACACTTTTTTCTTCTTTCTTCTTCGGGTTGAGCTCTGATCATCCAGTCATTGAAGCCAGGTCAGGTGGGTATTATCTGCAAGTGTGGGTATTCTTGCGCCTATCCACTCTCTTCTTATCAGCTGGATGCTTCACTCTCCACTCTAGTCCTGTGTGGCTGTGTCACTGACTCTGGGCCCAAGAGTCCCCAGGTCTTGCCACACTGCTGGCCGACCAGGTCTCCACCTGGGTTCACAGGAGTCTATAGAACATTGTAGGGCTTAGCTCGCCCTTCATTGCTGTTTTTCCCTTACTTCCCCTTATGGGTGACAAGCGTGAGAACCTTTTTCTTTACCCTAGTGCCTTCAGTGCACTTTGGACTTACTCCTTCAGTATCATTGGTTCTTGATCTTATGCTACCTCTTGAACTGGTTGGGCAACAATTTGGTATGGTGACTCTGTGTTTCTTCCATATTTTGATGCTTTCTACATCATTCAGTATTTTGCACATAGAAGTTGAGACTTGGATTATTTCTTCAGTTCTTTAAGCTTGAGATGCTGAACATATTCTTCCTCCCTTTTGATTTCTAACTTCAGGTTGTCTTTGCCCATTTTATCATAATGCTTGACTTTGTCTTGTCGAGCTGCCCAGCAGCGACTTGCTTTGGCAGATAAAATTTAGGAAAAGATAAATCTAGAGTGAGGAACTGAAAGTTGATTCCCTTAAAATAATTTAAGTCACCATGGTAAACCTTGTACTTCATTTTAAACTTTAATGGAATAGAGGTTAAATGCTTGAGTTCTAGTGTCTTGTATCCTGTCTGTGCCACCTGCTAACTGTATAACTCTGGATGGATTTCTTAACTATTTGTAGTTTTGTTTTGGGGCCTTTAAGCAGTGCTTGGCATTTAATATAAGTGCTTCGTATTTGATGCTATTGCTGCTGGTATTATTATTAAAATGATAAAAGGGGAAGCTTAAGGTAACAGAAAAGCAGCTATTATTATACATGTTGGCAGTTGAGGGAAGGGAACAATGAAGCCTTTATAAAAACTTTGGTCACTTATTGGAATGAAAGGTAATAACATAGATGCGGAATCTATAAGAATGAATTCTTAAGTGTCAAAAAGGAGGGAAGAGTGAAAAACAGTCCCCACCCTATTCATTTTTTCTAAGAGAAATCAACATTTGGAAGACTTTCATATGGTTGATAATGCAGTGATGATTTAATTTTTAATCTGTTAATAAATAGTAAGTTGTTACATAATCCATTTTATTCTATGTAAGTTATTCATTATATTGTTTAATTAACACCTGTGTAGAGGCATACTTGGTTTCTCTCTCCCTCTCTATCTTTTTCTCACCAGGAGTTTTTAAGAGATATCTTCAATCTGCTGTTTTTGTTGCCCAGTCTAAAAGATCGACAACAACCAAAGTGCAAATCACATTCTTCAAGAGCTGCTGCTTATGATTTGTTAGTAGAGATGGTAAAGGGGTCTGTTGAGAACTACAGGCTAATACACAACTGGGTAATGGCACAGCACATGCAGTGTAAGCATTTCTTCTTTATAAGCTCTGTAAATTTTGCGCAAGTAATATGAAAGAAAAACTTCACTCATTAGAATATTATTGAAATTAAAAAGTAAACTTTATTTCAAAGAGCAGGTGAGAAGGACCTTTTATATGTATTTGAAGTATTTGGCATTCATGATTATAACAATTAGTGCCAAGTAAAATCGTGTTTTGACATTCTTTTGAATTCTTAGGGAATAATTTTATTTTAGTGTGTTTTTACCTAATGTTAAAAATCATCAAGTATGATTTTTTTTATGTATGTTAACTAGATAGCTCTTGGAAGTAGTGGCCGTTGATGAGCAAACGACATTACATTTAACAATTTGTTTGGGGGGGCATTTTTTCCTCCCTCTTTTTCAGCAGCTCACGCACCTTACAAATGGGACTACTGGCCCCATGAGGATGTCCGTGCAGAGTGTAGATTTGTTGGCCTGACTAATCTTGGAGCCACTTGTTACTTGGCTTCCACTATTCAGCAACTTTACATGATACCTGAAGCAAGACAGGCTGTCTTCACTGCTAAGGTACTTTTCCTCACTTGAAAAATTAAAACTGTAAAATCAAATGTACATGTTTTGTTTATAGACCTTGATTGTTTCAATTTAGTATAACATTGGAAAATGAAAATGGAAAAGCATTTATGGATCAATATTAAGATAAAGAGCTGGCTTACAAAATTAGCTAACATGTATATTGTAATTGTTTTCACATTTTAACAGATTATTCTTAATGCTTTAGTTGTGTTTTGTTTTCAAAAGGTAAACAAGTGTGGGATATACACACTTGGGGATCTCTTATATTTTCAATAAAAATAAAATACAGATTGTAATTATATAGACAACAAAGCCTGAGATACAATAGGGAAGTATTAGCAGAATTCCTGAACATGTTTCTTTATATTTATCCCAGAGCAAAAGAGACTATGTTCCTACTTTGAATAAACTGTTTCATGTTATTTTTGTTTACTTGTTCTTTCTATGATTCATTCTTTTATATCGTGGTGTGTAATTTTAATCGGCCTCCTCTTGATGCTTTTATAATTTCTTGGAAAGCTTTCTTTATGCTTTTTCTTGGATTCTTGTTTTACTCCAACATATGTTCTTGGATTTTTTCTGTAACAGTGTCTTTTCATGATGAAATAATTCCAGTGAACCCTTAATATGTTTTAGATATGTTTCAAGGTCTTCAGTTGATAATATATTCAAATAGATTTGGGGTTTTGGGCTTTAGTTATAACATCTAGAAGTGGTAGAAAAATTGTTAGGACATAGGGATTTTTGTTATTTTGTAAGCTTGGTGAACCCATCTGAATGTTTATAAAACCAGTTTTTATCACAAAAAAACTTCCTTTCAGTGATTTTCTGTCTGGTTAGGGACTTGGTCATAATCTTGGGTTCTTTGGGTTTTCTTATCAATAGCTACCTTTTAACCATTATTACTTTCAATTAAATGTAGCTATAGAAGGAAGTCAAATTTGCTAATTATGAGTACCACATTTTTTGCAAATAACGCACATTATACAGGTTTTGTAAAACATGCCTATTCCTGACACATTAGCTTCCTGTGTGTTATGTGAGGAAAAAAACTATAGCAGGTCTTACAAATGGTATATTTGATTACCAACTAAATTTAGACCCGACTTTGGAGGATAAGCAGTGGACTGCAAAGTCAGTGGTTTGAGCCCACCGTCTCCCTCCATGGGAGAAAGATGAGACTTTCTGGTCCCACAAAGATTTAGAGCCTCAGATATTCTGTTACATGGTCACTATGAGTTGATAGTAACTTGATGGCACTTAGGAGCATTACAAAGAAAATTCTAAACAGAATTTAACATTTGACTTTTGAAAGTACTATAGTCAAATGGGCACTTGATAATTTAGAGTAAAAATTCAGTTATTTTCATTCTTTTGGTTTTTTTGGTGTTCACATTAAAGAAATCTGTATAAGTTGGGGGGTTTTTTTTTTTTTGGTTTTTGTTTTTCAGTTTGTATTGTGAATTGAGTGAAAGTTTACAGGGCAGATCACCAGTGTTACATTCAACATATCATACAGCATGTTTCATCACAATGATTACAATCCCCTCCGTGCACCGTCAGTCAACATTATTTCTCTCTATTCACTTTAGCTCTCTCTCTTTTTTTAAAACATTCAGGCATATATAATAATTTACACCACCAAAGGGCACATTCTTCAAGTCTGCCTCCTGGCCACCAGTTCTTAGTTCGTCTCTTCCCACGAATCTACAGTCCTCAACTGCTTCCCTCTCCATGTCCCCATCTCTGCCTCCATCTCTGGTGTCACTCCTTCTCTGGATAAGGGGTCGCATTCTGCTTGTGTTCTTCTTCCTTGATGGTCCCAGGGTCCTTTATTTCTGGACTGTAAGATTAACTGCTCCCCTATTTTTGTTAAAAACTACCTTTACAATTGTGACAGTCGCAATTAGTCATGATAACAATTACTCACTATTGAATCATAAGAATATTATCCCCATCTCGTTTAACCAGACCCATCTAGACAAGATGAAAACTGGGACTGTTTCTTCTCCCTGCCCCCCCACTCTTAAATTCCCTCTTGAAATCTTGTAAACCAGTCACTTCATGCCTTTATCACCCCCTCATTTTAGGTAGCTAATGTCTAAGTTGCTTGTCCCTATCTACCCTGTGTACAGAGTGGGGATAGCATTGATACTTAATAGAAGATCGCTTCCCTCTCTGTTGGTAGTTAGAGTTACTAGCTCCATGAGTTTAGGTCAGGTTCATCAAATTGTAGCAGTTTACCCTTGTTTCCTTTATCAAAAATAGTTTGTTTTTTTATCTTCCTCTAGTCAAGTTCTGATTATCAAGCCATTGAGGCTAGCTCAAACTTACTATCTGCAAATTTGGATGTTCTTGTGCATCTCCCCTCACTTCATATCAGCTGGATACTTCACTCTCAGCTCTAGCCCTCTGTGGTTATGTCCTTGTCCATGGGCTCAAGTGTCCCCAGGTTTCACCACACGTTGGACCAATCAGCCCTTCCTCTTCTCTCTCTGATCTCCAGGTCACTGGGAATCAATGGACCATGGTTGAACTCAGCCCATTTCTTCATTGCTGGCTTTCCCCCTTTTCCACTCATCAGTAGACCAGTGTGGTCACCAGCAAGCTTACGTGTCTCCTTATGTGATCCCTTTTTGTTTCAGTCTTGGAGCAGAGTTTGTCCTGCCCCACTGAGACCCCTTTCCTAGTGATAAACAGTTCAGGGCTGGTTGTGCCCATTTTGCATTGCCATTTGGTTTTAAGTGGAAACTGTCCCTTTAAATTTTACCCTTTAAATTTCACGAAGATCTGTGTACATGTGTAACAGAACCCTCCAGGAGTCGGGTTGGATGTCCACTCACTCAGGCACACCCTCTAGTCACCAGAATGGAGGTGCACAGACAGCGAGAGATCAATGAACAGATTAAAAAGAATGTCCACACCTTTATCCCTGTGGTTCTGTCAGGCATCCGTGGCTGCTATGATCCTTCCCCTGTTCAGTTTCACCCAAGATGGCCGTCCCAGGAGCAGTGCCTTGGATTAGAAAGTACTGGATTCTTGCTTCTGCTACAAATTTTTCCCTGGCTGTTAGCCTTCCAACTTTCTAAATATACAGATATATATGTGGTTTAGAGTTCTGGGACCATCCCATGTGTCTACTTGGTCTGGTATTCTGTTTTATTGCTGACGGAGCTCCTCACTGCATTTCTACCCTATCTACCATCTTGTTTGTTCTCCATCAGACACTAAGTTTTTATTGAAGTAGAAAATGAATACATATATATAAGGTTCATGTTTAATTAGAAATTGTATATTAACTAAATAAAATTTCCTTGCTTTGTCTTAACTTTAAAGAATTAGACCCTTTTTGGCTTTCAGCCAACTAATATTTTATTCACTAGTAATGAAAGTAGAAATCTAAATCTTTATTATCCCTATTTTTTATTCCATATTATTAATACTTAACATACATCAGATCTGTTACATATTTTTTAATGTCTCATTATCTGTTTATTTTGTATACCACAAGTATACTGAAGCTTACTGTAAATTTTGTTGATTCTTTTTGTTTCATGCTTTTTGCACTTAATGTCATATAATTTTCTAGTAACTATCTGGTAGAGTAGTGGTTACGAATCGGGCTGCGAACCTTAAGGTCAGCGGTTCGAAACTACCAGCTGCTCTGCGGGAGAAAGATGAGGCTTTCTACTCCCGTAAAGATTTACACCCTTGGAAACCCTGTACAGGGTCACTATGGGTCGGAACCGACTCGACGGCACTTAACAACAACAACAACAATCTGCTAGCTAAGGAGCCCTGGTAGGAATCCTCGTGTGGTGCTGTTGGATCAGCACTGGATTGCAAAACCACTTGACACTCCTCGGAAACTGTATATAAGATCACTACGAGTCAGAACCCACCAGGGATGGCATTTAATAACAATGATGAGATGAAATAAAATGTATGATTTGATGAATGTAGATGATAATCTAGATAAATGTTCACTCAATTCACAATAAAAACAAAACAAAAGACACCTGGTGATGCAGTGGTTAAAGCAGTTGGCTGCTAAGCAAAAGAATAGCAGTTGAAACTCAAGAGTATCAGCAGAAGAAAGGGTGACATTCTGCTTCTGTAAAATTTTCAGCCTTAGAAAACCTATGATGGAGCACAGTTTCACTTTAGGACGTCCTATATACAGTGAGCTCTGGTAGCGTAGTGGTTACGAATCGGGCTGCAAACCTTAAGGTCAGCGGTTCGAAACTACCAGCCGCTCCGCGGGAGAAAGATGAGGCTTTCTACTCCCGTAAAGATTTACACCCTCGGAAACCCTGTACAGGGTCGCTATGGGTCGGACCCGACTCGATGGCACTTAACAACAACAACAAATACAGTGACTGTGAGTTGGAATGGATTTAGTGACTGAATGTTTGGGCTTTGGTTTTGGTTTTGGTAGTGCTATGTAAGGATTTATTGTTGTTGTTAAGTGTTGTCAGGTCGGTTCCAACCCATAGCAACCCTGTATAGGTAGGGTTTCCAAGGAGCAGCTGGTGAGCTTAAACAGCTGACCTTGCAGTTCAAATTGAAATTCTAATCCAGGACATTAACAGCATCACACCGGGACCCCTATCTAGGGATAACACTTAGCAAAAAGAGCTCTGATAGCATAGTTTTATGAATTGGGCTGTTTGTCAAAAGTCATCAGTTCGAAACTGCCAGCTGCTATGTGTGAAAAAGATGAGATTTCTTCTTCAACTCCAAGGCACGCAACTATCATCATGTATGGATTGCTGTAGGTCCTCTGTGAATCAGAATTGACCTGATGATGATGGGTATCTACACATCCCTGGGTGATGCAAATGCTTAGATGTTTCACTATTGCTGAAAAGTTGACAGCTCCAGCCCACCCAGAAGTGCCTCAGAGGGAAGTTCTAGTGATGACTTCCTAAAGATCTTTGTCTTGAAAACCCTATGGAACTTAGGCAGATTTGTGTGGGCTAAATGTGACATAGGTATATTATAGTGATTTATGCTCAACCTTGGAACACAACAGGGCTTTGTGATACCAGGAATGAGACTAAGTCTGAATGGGTAAAAGTGGGGAAATAACATTAAGATGCTTGACTTCTTATGAATCTTGGTTTCCCTTGCCTTGTGTCGTAAAATAGACACTTGAGGGACAGAGAAAGGAATAGCCAGAAACATGATTATAGAAACCATGTAAGTCCCTCTTCAGCCTATAACTGATTGGAATACCTAAAAGGGGGGTGCTAGAACTTGCCTAGTGAAAGAGGCTTTCTGTGGAGCCTTTGTAGTGTATAAGACCTCAGGTGGAATCCTGATCCCCATTTAGAAACTTCTGAGGTGGGAAATTCCCACTTCAAAAGGCAAGCAGATCAGCCTGGGGCAGCTAGAGGAACAGAAGATAGTTCTTGAAAGAAAGACCAGCAGGAAAAATCAAACACAAAACTGGCAGTCTGATTGACTAGTACAAGAACAAGCAAGTTGTTCACCAGGGAGCCATCAAGTCAAGCAATCAAGTCTCTTCAGAGCACATTCCCAAGGCTGAAACTCAAAGGGAATACACAAGCAGGCATGTATGTAGTCTTGCTGACAACCATTTTGGTCTCCTGGTGACTGGAAGTGGGGGAAAAGCAGCAATGAAGATGTTTGCTGAATCTCACCATGTTCAGTAGACTCCCATCAACCTGAAGTTTAGTGAGACCTGGTTGGCTAGCAGTATGGTAAGACCCGGAGACTCCTCAGCCCGTGGACAAGGGCATAACCACAGAGGGCTAGAGCAGAGAGTGAAGCGTCCAGCTGATAACGAAGTAAGGGGAGATACACAAGAATGGCCAAACTTGTAGATAGTACCCATTTGACCTAGCTTCAACAGCTGGGTGATCAGAACTTAACTAGAGGAAGAAAAGAAAGCAAACGTAATTGGCTACCATTTAATGAACTTGACCTATAATTATGGATGCAGTAGCAAGAGGGAAGAAATCTTCATAGCAAGGATCATTCCCATCCCTTTCTGTACACAGGGTGATAGGGATGGGCACCTTAGACATTGGCTACCTCAAATAGCATCAGATATAAAGGTTCGAAGTGACTGGCTTACAAGTTTTCAAGAAGGAGTTTAGTTTCAGAGGGTCAGGGGAAGGTAGAGTCGCCACTGAGTCCTTTTCTACCTGTTTACATGGGGCTGGTGAAGGGAGATGGGGATAAGACTCTTGTGGTTCATTAGTGAGTAACTGTTACTGATTCCAATTGTTGCAACTGTAAAGGTAACATTTTGTAGCAAAAAGAGGGGAGTGGATGATCCTTGCAGACCAGGAGCGGAAGACCCTGGGACCATAATGGGAAAAGAGCTGGAGGGGCTTGTGGGACCCTATTCAGAGAAGCAGCAAATAGCAGCTGGGGACTCTAGACTCATGGAGGGAGCAGGGCTGTATACTGGCGATTGGGGGACAGGCTTGCAGGGTATGGGATGTTTGAATGGTTACATATTCCTGAGTGTTTTGGAGTACATCCAAAAAAAAAAAAAACAGAGGGAATAGAAGCAAATCCTGTTGAATAATGATGCATGGAGGGGATTATAATCATTGCAGTGAAACAAAGTACAATAGGATGAGTGTAAAGCTGATGATCTCCCATGTAAACTATCACTCAATTCACACTAAAAACTTAAAAAAAAAAAAAAAAACAACCACCAAAACATAAAAAAAAAAAATCACGTATGTCTAATACTCTGACTTCATGAAGAAAGTTAATATCCATTACAATAAAAAAGATGGTTTAAAGAAAAAAAAAACACACACCTATGGAGCGTAGCTCTACTTTGCACTCATTTGGATGTCCATGCGTTGGCTTCAAGTTGATGACAACTAACTACATATGCTGTGTTTTTCTTGTATCCCCAATTTGGTTATAACTTCTTGGAAAAAAGAACTGTATTATCTGCATTCCTCCACAAAATTAGCAGAAATAACTAACGGCAGTATATTCATAGCATATGGGAGGTTTAATATTCCATTAAAATATTCTTCAAAGTTCATTATGGTTAGGAATTTGTAATAGGTTCAGTGTCATTTTCATTGGCTTCTTTTAACACTTGAATGAGATGGATTGGAGTATGTCTAATAAGTGCCTGGTGTGACTATGATCTCAAGAAAAAGGATTTACTATCCTCAGAAAATAAAAATGAGGTTGAGATATTTTTTGTTAATATTTCATGGTTGGTTTTTTTTTGTTTTTAATTTGTAGATTCTACTGGTGGGATATAAAACTTTAAGATATTTTCCATTTTTGCACTTCAGCATTGCACCTAGTTAGTGTTCACTGGAAATCATTTTTTGTTTAAAGATCTTTCCATTCACTTGTTTCCTGACATAGTAGTGACAACTGTATATAATGAAAAAGTATTCCAATTTTTTTAAATGCTATAATTGCTAAAGAAAAATGAGAACATGTTTCTGGTTTTCCAACATGTGTTTACAACAGTGAAAGCAAAGTGTTGTATACATTTTATTATTTTTCTGTGTTAATATGTCCGTAATTTTTTCAGTATACTTTAATAGAAAATTTTCTCCTGGTTTTCAGTATTCAGAAGATATGAAGCACAAGACCACTCTTCTGGAACTTCAGAAAATGTTTACATATTTAATGGTATGTTTAAAATTTGTTTGGAAAACTAATTAGACATGCTCTATGACAAAAGCTAAAAACATTAAATAGAGTTCCTTTGTACTATTCTGTTTATCTTGACTAATAGACTTATATTTTTCAAATGGAATTTGTCAGTTACCTCTATTCTTTGTTATGATGACTTCCATTAGTCACATTTTAATCATCTACATTCTGTTAACTTGTCCTTTGAAGAGTCTCTTGTATATAATCCTTTTCCCCATCACAGGGTTACACCTCTTTCTGCCTAGAGCTTTGTGATTTCTTTGTTTCTCTTAATTCCTAGTTCCTAAACTATAAAACTGATCATGGTAGCAAAGATAAAAATATGAGTATTACAATATTACTCACTACTTGAAATTTTATAGTGAATCTACCTTATGAGCTGGTTCTCAAGTTCATCAGAATGGCATATGTCCTCTGTCTTGCCCCTAAGTCCTTTCTTTTTATCCCTTTTCATATTTAGCTACACTGTGTAGTTAATTAAAAGTCCTTTGAAGCCCATCTTTTAGTTTCATAGCTTACGATATTATTTATACTGCTCCTTTGCCTATGTAGCACTCTTCCCTCAGCATTCTCTGTTTTCTTCCTATTGTTGTCCTTCAAGAGTCACCTTGATTTTCACTTCCACTAAGAAACAATAACTTTCAGAGACAACTGATGCTCCAAGTCACCATGCCTCTTTGTTGTTCTACCACTTATTATAAGTTATTTTACCTGTTAGAATACTGAGGGCAGGAATGATGTCATATTTGTTCCCTTTTTTTTCCATTTCCAGTGCTTAGTTAACGCTGAGCAAATGGTCTTTTGTTTTTGAAAAAATGGTCTTTTAAACAATATTTTACCAATTCTTTTTTAAACCTTTTAACAGAGTTGGAAAATTTCATTTGAATTGACAGTCGTGTTTTAAAAGAAGGTTTAATATTCCATTAAAATATTCTTCAAAGTTCATTATGGTTACGAATTTGTAATAGGTTCAGTGTCAATCTGTGAAATAATTTATTTTGCCTGCAAAGGTTTAATTTCTTATGTTTCAGAATATAAGTCTTAATCCTCTGAGTGAAATTCCTTCCTAGAAATTCCTATAGTTTGAAAATATAAATTTTTTGCCAGAAGATAATTTAGTCTCCGGGCACAAAGCTCATTTAATTAAAAATTCTGAGAAAGCCGACCAAAAATGAAATGAGAGAAGCATTTTAAGATTTATTACCCAACCTGTATGCTGAAAAAATAATCTGAGAAGCTGGGTTATATGTAGAAAAATGTGGCACCAGGATTGGAGGACGGCTCATTAACAACCTGCGATATGCAGATGATACAACTTTGCTGGCTGAAAGAGAAAAGGACTTAAGATATTTACTGATGAAGATCAAAGAGCACAACCTTTGGGTATGGATTGCATCTCAATGTAAAGAAAACAAAAAACTTCACCACTGGACCAAAAACAACATTCTTATCAATGGAGAGAAGATTGAAGTTGTCAAGGACTTCATTCTTCTTGGATCAACTTATCAACACTCATGGAAGCAGCAGTCAAGAAATCAAATGACGTATTGCATTAGGCAAATCTGCTGCAAAAGAGCTTTTTAAAGTGTTAAAGAGCAAAGATGTCAGCTTGAGGACTAAGGTGGTGTGCCTGACCCAAGCCATGGTATTTCCAATAATCTCATAAGCATGCAAAAGCTGTTCAGTGAATAAGGAAGACCATAGAAGAATTGATTTTTATGAGTTATGGTGTTAGAGTAGAGTATTGAAAGTGCCATGGGCTGCCAAAAGAACCAATAGATCTGTTTTGGAAAAAGTGTATCCAGAGTGCTCCTTGGACGTAGATGGCCAAATTTCGTCTCTCATACTTCGGACATATTGTCAGGAGGGACCAGTCACTGAAGAAGGATATCATGTTTGGTAAGGTGGAGGGACAGAGAAAGAGAGGAAAATCCCCAACCAGATGGATTGGCCAAGTGTCAGCATTGATGGACTCAAGTGTGGCAGTAGTAGTAAGGTTGCCCCAGGATTGGGCAGTGCATGAGTTGGTACCAACTCGATGGCACCTTAACAACAGCACTTTTGTTGTTGTTAATTGATTTATTTAAGAATGCTGTGATTTTTCAGTTTCAATTTGACAGTTTTCTTTCATAATCCTTTTTTTTTTTTTTAACTTTATAGGAGAGTGAATGCAAAGCATATAATCCTAGACCTTTCTGTAAAACATACACCATGGATAAGCAGCCACTGAACACTGGAGAGCAGAAAGATATGACAGAATTTTTTACTGATCTGATTACTAAAATTGAAGAAATGTCTCCGGAATTGGTTAGTACCTGATACTGAAAAGTTTTTTTGTGTGTATATTTTAATTTATAGATTTGCCCACATTTTAACTACTGGCTTTTGTTTATTTCATTTTCAAGAAAAATACAGTGAAAAGTTTGTTTGGAGGTGTTATTACAAACAATGTTGTTTCCTTGGTAAGTATTTAACAGTTCCTTGCTTTTTGGACAGTAATATATGTCTTAGCTTATTATAGCAAGTTACTAAATCATGACTGTTGATTTATCAGGACTGTGAACACGTTAGTCAGACTGCTGAAGAATTTTATACTGTGAGATGCCAAGTAGCTGATATGAAGAACATTTATGTGAGTAATAGTGTGTTTGACTTTTATAGTTTTTTAATACTCTGTAATGATTTGCTTATAATAGGATTATGTTCATCATCTTGGAAGTTAACTTTCTTTCCTGTTTTTGTCTTGCTGTGGTACCCAAATAGCTAAAGGTAGACCAAAAAGTTAATTTTTGCCCAACAAAATTAAATATTTCCTTCAAATAATTTAATGAAATACTATAGCAGCTTGTCAATATGAGAGAAAATTTTTTTTTACTAAAATTAAGAATTGACTTTATTTTAAAAGCTTGCTTTCCCTCTGCATTCTGTACAGATTTTAATTAATGCCTTTCGTGTATTTGCATGCTGTTTGCAATAATATGAACCTCGTAATTGTGGTTTTATACACAGGAATCCCTTGATGAAGTTACTATTAAAGATACTTTAGAAGGTGACAACATGTATACTTGTTCTCACTGTGGAAAGAAAGTACGAGCAGAAAAGAGGTATACTTTTTTAAAACGTAATTTTTTTGTTGTAATATGTCATCAGTTAAGATGAACCAGGAACAAATTAATTTTAAATGTTAATAAAATTAACTGCTTAGAGCTAAATTTCATACAGAAATTTTTTAGTTCATTTATTAGTGAATTATAATATCTTTTGCCATATAGTTAATGCTAGAAAGTATAAGAATCACTGAATTTGCAAAGTCTCATTTTTAGAGACAGGAACATGGAAGTCAGGACAATGATCCAAGTTTTAGTGTATGATTCAAAATATTTTTCTTCTGTCTTCCAAAATTTTTAGTCAGTTTTATGAAGAATTCTTTACATTTCTTTTTTTACCTCTTTATTATTGTCCTTTTATGATTCACAATGAATATACATAGTTTTTTGAGTTTTTCCTGTATTCTCTGCCATATCATACTTGTCCTTTTTTCAAAGAATATTCGTTGAAACACTTTTAATATAAAATGATGCACAAGTTTTCCAGTTTACTTTGAGGCACCCCGAAGTTTTTCAGGTGCTTTTTCTTTTTCCTTTTACTTCATTCTCTTCTGTGTATTCAGTAGTGTATAAGAGTTTCATCTTGAATAGGAAAAACATGTCTCTAAATCTCTAAAGTGAGAGGTTATTTAAGAGTCAAATGATGGCAAGTTTAGGACAGAGTCTAAGGATTATTATGTTTCGGTTCTACAAGTGGACCTTTCATGGCAAGTTTGTCATTAGAATTAATGGTGTAGGACTATAAATTATCCTGTTATGTAAAAAAAATTAGAGATGAGGCCAGTCTGCATTAAGTAAAGAGTTTTTTTTTTTGCAAGTAATGGAAAACAGTATTGGTTACCTATAATAGTATCAAATGATTGAAACCCCAATTTGAGGAATGTTTGCATCATTGAAAGAAACTACCAGAACATCTACCAGAGAAAGAATAGAGCATTTGCAAAAGTTGTGACCTAAACCGTTCTAAAGATGCACTAGAAAAGGCAATGGAGAGAAACAAAAAGAATCAGAATATGTTGGTGACCCAGACAGTGGAGCAGAAATTCAGTAAGAAGAGGTATAGTCTGTCAATCCACAGAGATGAAAGAAAGCTAAGTAAAAACATTGAATTATTTAAGTAGTTTAGTGGTTTGTTTTGTCAGATTGAAGCTGGGTTGCCTGGGATACATGGTATCAGATACAGACCATTCCTTTTAGAAGTTTAGCAATAAAAAGCTGTGTGGAACATGGATGTTAGAAAGAACTTTGGGGTCAAACAAAAGATTTTCCTAGATGAAAGATGTGCGCATATTTTAAGGCAGATTATAAAAGACTTTAGTTTTTTCCTGATAATTATATCTTCAGAAGGAATGATATTCTTTTTCGCAATGTCAGGTTAGAAGTCAGATAGATTGCAAGACAGGAGAGCTGTATGATGTATTTACTCAAGTGAAAGAATAGTTGCTTGTGTAGTTTTATATGACAAAGACAGACTTTATCTGGTGATAATTAGGATAGGTTAAGAGGGAGCACAGTGGCTCTGTAGGCTAAGCCCTGGATTAAGGATCACATGGTCAGCAGTTCGAGCTCACCAGCTGCTCTGCCAGGAGAAAGATGAGGCTTTCTGCTCCTGCCATGATTTACAGCCTCCAAAACTTTATACACGGTTGCTATTAGAACCGATTCAACAGCACTTAACAATAACAACAATGATAAATAGCTATACTATATAGAACATATAAGTAAGTAGACCATAAAAGATCATTGAAACACTGAAGTTCTTTGTAGAATCTCTTTGGAAAAAACTTGTTGAGTAAATCTGTCATTCTTCATAGCTTGAAATTTTGAAACATTCCCTTTTGTCTAAATTGATTATATTGTTTTCTGAGATGGCTGTCTCTTCCCAAGCAATGTAGTTACTTGATGTTTTGTGTTCTTGTAATACTTTTATACATTGTGCATGGACAAAATACACACATTGTGAGCAAACAGAAATATTATCATCTACAGGATTATCTACTCTATTGGCAAACTTTAGGTTTCTAAATCTATTCATTTGTCCAAAGTAATTTCATTAACCATAATACCATCAGTTTTCTATGCTAATGAGTCCCAAAATACCTCATTCAGAATGCTTCTTGGTACTATGCCAACTGTCCTACTTGTGTATATCAGTGATTCAGTATGCCCATAGACTCAAAAGGTAAATTCCAGTCACTACAGGTCTATGAGGAGACTTCAGAAAGTTTCTGGGAAAATTAATTCCATTAGCATCTTTTAGTTCCATTTCTCCACAAACTTTTTGAAGCACCCTAGTGTTTACCTCTTCTGCTTTAATGAATGGTAACCACTATGCACCCTCAGCCCTTAAGTGACCTTCATAGCTTCCATAATAAAGTTCATTTTCTACCAGCACGCTCAAGCTTCATTATCATTTGATTTCTATCCGCTTCTTTAAACTCATCATTTTCCAATCTCCCAAAAACTGTTTTATAAACTTGAACTAAGAATGTTATGTACCATAAGATTGAAGTAACCAGTTAAGTTGCTGCTGTTGCAGCTGCAAGTAGCAAGCAGCACTTAGTGAATGCTGTGAATTTGCCAAGAAATGTGTTAAGTATAATATTGGGTAGGTTTCCATTTTGCAAAATTGAAATTAAGCTCAGAGAGATTAAGTAACTTGTTTGCTTAGAGTCATACATATACTAAATGATATAACCAAACTGCAGTTTTACAAACATAAATACATTTATCATTATTATTTAAGGAGAAAAAAACAACAACAGACATTTGGCTCAAAGTCTTTGTTGGCTATGAAGGACATTGTGACTCCTTTTTGTGCTTCCATAGCTTGCGTGTATTATCACAATGTTTACCACATTTTGCTACCCTTTTTTGTTTTTTCTTACTAGACACAGGAAAACTTTTTAATAAGTATTTTCTAATATTTGTCTTTTAGGGCATGTTTTAAGAAATTGCCTCGTATTTTGAGTTTCAATACTATGCGATATACATTTAACATGGTTACTATGATGAAAGAGAAGGTGAATACACACTTTTCCTTCCCTTTACGTTTGGATATGACACCTTATACTGAAGATTTTCTTATGGGAAAGAGTGACAGAAAAGAAGGTAATTTTCTTTTCTTTTCTTTGCTGTCTTTGTTTAAATCTCCGTAACAAGATAGTTATAATTTTTAAGTTGTTGCTGACAAAAGGTTTAGTGAAAATAAATAAAATCTTAGAAAGGTAAATATTTCTAAAAATAATAAAATACATTAGATTGATTAGCTAATAAATATTATTTTAGGCATTTTGTGTGGCATTAGAGACACACTGATAAACAAGGTAAACATTGAAGCTGCTCCTATGGAGCCTTAAGTCTAGTGGGTAAGTCTTAACCATTGAAAGACATGGGATTTGGGAAAGATCATTCTGACTGTAGTGATAGAAAAGAATTAGAAGATAATCTAAGGACTAAAGGGAGGCCATTCAGGTAAACCTCATAAAAGATGGTGCTTGGGATACGATACAGTACCAGTAGGAATAGAGAAGTAATACTATATACTTAATAGAACTTTATGGTTAGTGAATAACACAAACCAAAGAAATTCACTGAAATAAATACCGTAACTTCTGCTACTCTTATAATATAGTGTAGACACAGTGACAACAGATGAAGCAAGGTCTCTGGTTTCATGGAGGTTGCATTTTAATTGGGGAGGAGGAAGAGTCAAGAATGATGCTCAGTAGCGATTAGGATCTTGAAAGCTTTTGAGTGGCCATCTAACAAACAATTATTGGTCTCTTATCAATTGCTAAGAGAAAAATGTAGAGCAAAACTCAATATCACAAAACAGACCGTCTAGACTTACTGATCTAACAAAGAACTTGTGAAACCCTCCAAGACTGACCTTTAGCTGCCTTTCAAACCTGCAACTTAATTCATGCCCAGGAATCCCCTTTTAGGCAAACAATTGACAGACTTAAAAAGTAAACAGTACTTGTGAGGAACATACTCCTCGGAACTGGGAACCATACTAGATGATAAGGGCAACCTTTGCCAAAAACAATTCAGAAGGCATGCAGGGGCAAGAAAGGTAGACGAATTGAAACGGGAACCCAGTGAAGAAAAAGGAAGAAGAATGCTTCCTTGAATGGACTGCAGCTAATTTGCTTTGTAAACTTTCACCCCAGACACAATAAAATGTTTTTTAAAAAGAAAGAATAGACTGAAAATCATCTAGCATGTCTTCAGTTATCTTCACTGGAACAAATTCATTTGAGTGTTGCAATTGGAAGGTCAATAACAAGTCAGAGATGGCATTTAGTTCATAAGTATATACCCCAAATTACTGTTACTTACATAAAACCAGTGGTTTTCAAACTTTGGTATACGGCATCATTCTTGACCATTAAGTGTGAGAAATGGAAATAGGTAACAAAAGAAAGGGTCCAGTTCTTGCATCTTCCATTCTTCTTTAACCAAAAAAGTTATATAATATTATATAATAGGGATCATGATAATTTTTTTTTTGTAGTTTTTATTGTGAATTGAGTGTTAGTTTATATAGGAGAACATCAGTTTTACAGCCATTGTTTCAGTGCAATGATTACAGTCTCCTCTGTGCATTGTCATTCAATGATAGTATTCTGTTTAAACAGTTCTATTAAATTTTTTTGAAGTCTGAAACCATACTTTAAAAAAGTACCATGTTTTAATTTTTGTATCACAGAATCTGACAGTTAATATTAAGTGCTGTTGAGTTGTTTCCGACATAGTGACACTGTATAGGGTTTCCAAGGAGCAGCTGGTGAGCTTGAACTGACAACTTTGCAGTTCAGACTGGCTTTGCAGTTCAGCTCATTAACCCACTGCGCCACACCAGGACTCCTTATAAGCATCCCAGAAATGTTTTATTTGTACTCAGTGGGAGATGAGCATTGTGAGCAAGCAGTACAGGCTGTTCTTTTGAGAGCCCTTTGAAAATCGAAGAGGGAATGGGTGACCATAGGCATGAAAGGCTACAGAGTGAAGGGAAGGAGTTTTTAAAATTGGAATTTGTGTATGTAAGTTGCCATACACAAATGGCCATATGAAAAAAGAAGTTTAAAAATATGGAGACAATTAAGGTAGTACACATTGTATGTGTGAATCCTAGTTGTTAGATTCTTTAGAAAACTATAACAGGGTAGGGTTACTGTGACACTGTCTGCCTTTCCTGCTGTCCACCTGCCACTTCACTTTCCAGTTTACACTGCACTCAAGGTAACTGAATCTGCTCTAACTTCCTTTGTCCTGATTCAACTTTTTTCCTTTCTCTGTGGTGCTAGGAATACAAATCATAAATCGTCGAACTTTTGATTAAAACATTCTGTAATTTTTTTCCTTGGTATTTTTTATTGCCTTTAGATTTTAATACTTGGGGTCATGAAGTGTGCATAATTTGTTTAGTTTGTCTGCCTGAAGCTCTTAATAGTTAGTGTTTTCTAATTGCAGTTGGAAGCATATTACCAATACAGTGATCCATTTTCCTTAAGTGTGAAACTAAAAGGCATAAATATGTTAATGCTTTTTCATGCCTTGTATAAACCGACTCCTAATAAGATAAAACAGAATGAATCATTTTATATCATTTATTTAAGAAGATCTAGTCAAGTACATTATAAAGAGAAATTACTTTATATATAAAATGGTAAGTCACAAAGTATTGCCACAAAACCAGAAACTTTATTATAGACAAAATATCAAAATGTGAAACTACTGTTTATCAACATATCCTCCATTTTGGTCTATATTAACTTCTAAAGGTGGTGTTTTCATCTCTCTAACCCTTTCTTGAAAAATTCTGTGCTCTTTAATTTATTCTAGATCAAAATGATGTTTTTGGCATCTTCGAGATACTCCAGTTGTGTCCCTTTTCAATATTCCCTGAGTTTGGGGAACAAAAAGCTTGAAAGGAGTAAGATCAGGGATATAGGGTAGATGAGATAAGGTTTCATTCTGAAATTCTTTAGCACAGCCTTTTCATGATAGGAAAAAAAATTTCTTAATGGAAATTTTCTGGTCTTTCTTTCATCATTGAAGTTTTTCCCTTTTCTTAAAGCTGCTTCCAAATATGCCCCCATGAGCATCCTGTGTCCTTAAAGGAAATCTATCAAGATTCCACCTTTGTTTTTATTGTTGTTGTTGTTGTTAGGTGCCATCAAGTCAGTACCGATTCATAGTGACCCTATGCAAAACAGAATGAAACACTGCCTGATCCTGAACCAACCTCACAATTGTTGCTGCACCTGAGCCCATTGATGCTGCCACTTTGGCAGTCTATCTCGCTTGGGGGTCTTCCTCTTCTTCTTTGACCCTCTACCTTACCAAACATGATATTTTTCTCCAGCAACTGGTCCCTCCTGACAATATGTCCGAAGAATGAGAGACAAAGTTTGGCCATCCTGGCCTCCAAGGAGCATTCTGGCTGCACTTCTTCCAGCACAGATCTGTTTGTTCTTTTGGCAGCCCATGCACTTTCAATATTCTCTTCCAATACCATAACTCAAAAGCATCAACTCTTCTATGGTCTTCCTTATTCACTGTCCAGCTTTCACATGTGTATGAAATTATTGGAAATACCATAGCTTTGGGTCTGGCGCACCTTAGAATCCTCAAGCTGACATCTTTGCTCTTCAGCACTTTAGAAAGGTCTTTTGCAGCAGATTTGCCTAATGCAATACGTCATTTGATTTCTTGACTGCTGCTTCCATGAGTACTGATAGTTGATCCAAAAAGAATGAAGTCCTTGACAACGTCAGTATTTTCTCCATTGATAAGAATGTTGTTTATTGGTTCATTGGTGAGGATTTTTGTTTTCTTTACATTGAGATACAATCCATACCAAAGATTGTGCTCTTCAGTCTTCATCAGTAAATATTTTAAGTCTTCATCACTTTCAGCAAGCAAGGATATATCATCTGCATATCAGATTGTTAATGAGTCTTCCTCTAATCCTGATGCCACGTTTTTCTTCATAGAACTCAGCTTCTCGGATTATTTGCTTAGCATGCAGTTTGAATAGGTATGGTGAAAGAATACAACCCTGTCTCACATCTTTCTTACTTTTAAACCATTCAGTGTTCCCATGCTCTGTTCGAACAACTGCCTGTTGGTCTATGTACAGATTCCTCACGAGCACAGTGTTCCAAAATACTCATATTTCGCAATATTGTCCATAGCTTGTTATCCAACAATTGAAACCTGTCCACCATTGGTGACCCTGCTGGTATTTAAATTAACTGGTGGCATAGCTTTCAGAATCACAGCAACTCACAAGCCACCACAGTACGACAAACTGACAGATGATTAGTGGTTGTTGTTAGGTGCCATCAAGTTGGTACTGACTCATAGTGATCCTGTGCACAACAGAACAAAACCCTGCTACCCTGCCCAAGTCCTGCACCAGCCTCACAGTCATTGTTATGTTTGAGCTCATTGCTGCTGCCATTGTGACAATCCATCTCGTTGAAGTTCTTACTCATTGTCTGCAACACTCCATTTTACCAAACACGATACCTTCTCCAGTTTTATGGTACCCGGCAGCAGCAGGTCACTACGTATTTGCATAGGACTGCAACAACCTGTGGATTATCAAGAAACATAACACAAATGCAGATCCCCTAGATCCATCATTTCCAGTGGACTTTGTGAGACATGGAGACTCCATTCGACTAGAACACAAAGAGACCTCTTGGAACTTGCATAGCCACTATCACAAGGCCCCCCTGACCTGGAAGCACTATCAGGCTACTGGCTATGGCATAAATGGTACAGGGGACTCAAATGATTTCTGGTGGATTGAGGTGGTAAACAGAAAATTTGGAAGTACTAAGAAGTCAAATTCACCTGATCCACTTGGTCACCAATTATGTGTTGGGCTCCTCAAGAAAGGTCCTGCCCAAGTGGGGCTGGGAGCACTTGGAAGTTACTTGCACTCCATACCTGAAGGAAACCCTCAACTCCATCTGGAATATGGAGGACCATTTCAATCCCAAACTACCAAACATCACTCTGGATGTGCTGAAGCCCAGTTTTCCTGATATCTTGCTGGAGTCCCACATGGTCATGTTCTGGGGGAACAGTGGCCTCAAACCCAAGGACAGTGACTTTACCTCCAAACCCTGACACTGGCCCATCAAATACCAGGACCTGCGCTTCTCAAAAGTCAGTGATAGGGACTTCTGAGTCTTACCTGCTTGGCAACCCAGTGGTCTCGTGGCTGAATCTGTTGAGCATTGTCCTCTACCTCCTTACAGGGAGCCTCATTGCTGTGGCTGTGCAGAGATGGGTGCACCTGCCAGTGGAGGTGGAAGGGCTGTCCCAGGTCCTACTGCAAGCAGGCGGTCAGGCCCTGCTTGGCTGGATGCTCCATTACTTCCCATTCTTCTTGATGGCCTGAATCCTCTACTTCTACCACCACTACCCAGCCATGCTCTTCTCCTGCATGCTGGCAGGGATTCTCTGGAACAAGCTATTGCAGCTTGGTGCCTGGTGCCTGGCCAGCTGCACCCATGTGGGGGAAATCCTGAGCCTGCTTCTGGGAACTACCTGTAGCTTCTAACTCTTCCACCCGCTGGCTTATGGGATAGTTGGTCCCCTGGCCCAGAACCTCCTCAGTCCGATGGCAGGGCTAAGGTGGCTGGAATCTTGGGACTTCTGAGAGAGCAAGGACTTCAGCCTGGGGACAGGAGAAATGTGCTCGTGAAATCAGAGGGCTTCTGCTACTCACCAGAACCAAGCTCCAAGAGTGATCCTGAGAGGAATGAGCCCTAGGGAGATGCCACCATGAGTGGCAACCCCGCCAAGGACAACATCTCTCAGACCCATTTCCATAAGTGTGCGATAGGAGGGAGAATGAGTGTGCCAGGGTGGGGAATGTGTTTGTGTGAGGGTGCATGTGTCTGTGTGTCTGTAGATGGACCCATGTGACTGTACAGTTGACTGTCATGAACTGAGAACCAGAAAAGGGCAAAAAAAAAACTTGCTATAAAGAGTTATTTGAGATACTAAACACAGATTTCGAGAAGAGAAACTTGTCCCTCCTGACAGTATGTACAAAGTATAAGAGATGAAGTCTGGCCACCCTGGTTTCCAAGAAGTATTCTGGCTCTACTTCTTCCAACACAGATTAGTTTGTTCTTTTCCTCCTACAACACTGTAACTCAAGTGCCTCAATTCTTCTATGGTTTTCCTTATCACTGTCCAAGTTTTACATGTGTATTAGTTATTTATTAAAAATACCGTGCTCTTGAACACTTAAAGGAGATCTTGTACAGCAGATTTGCCTAATGTAGTTTAATTTCTTGACTGCTGCTTCCTTGAATGTTGATGGTTAATCTAGCAAAATGATGTCTTTGACAGCTTGAATCTTTTCTCCATTTATATGGATATTATTTATTGGTCCAGTGGTCAGGATTTTTGTCTTCTTTATATTGAGCTGCAACTCACAGTTCATTCAACCCAAAATCTATCAGTAGTGTCCCTTTGGAATTCCAAAAAACAATCACCATAACCTGCTGAAGTGATTTCTCTGCTTTGAGTTTAACTAGCCCAGCAGATCTCCTGAGACTAGGTGTATTAACTGAGAGAATTTTTCTGTATTCACCCACTGGTCACAGAGAAATGTTTAAACTCATTTTCTTTGGACTAAATCCACGCATGTATGAATTGGAACCCTCATAACAGTACTTTGGGGCTTAGCCTCATATAGTATTATGTGCCATAATTATGTACTGGCATATGTCTTTATTTTTTAAGTAATTTGTACTATACATATGTTCCTTAAAGTAAGAAATTGTTTATAATAGTTTTTTTTTTGTTCCTGTTTTAATATTAGAAGTATTTGTGCCTGTTTTCATTTATAGTTTGTCAATTATATAAAGTCGGTTACCATTTTTGCTGTTTTCAGAATGATTGCTATTATTTCATGTAAATTGTTCCAGGTTTTAAGGAAGTCAGTGATCATTCAAAAGACACCGAGAGCTATGAGTATGATTTAATAGGAGTGACTGTCCACACAGGAACAGCAGATGGTGGTCATTATTACAGCTTCATCAGAGATATAGTGAACCCACATGCTTATAAAAACAATAAATGGTGAGTTTTAGATATTTTGTTACTTTTTTAAATTATTATTTGTAGTTTTTAAAGTGTAAGTTTATGATAAGGCTGTCTGTTTTTAATTTTCTAAAAATTTTCCAGAAAGTTAAAGACAGGGAACAGAAAAAAAATTTAAATCAAAGGGACTTTCAAAAGATAGCATGAATCAGTTGTTTTTAAACTTTATGCATCTTCAGATTCTTTTAAGAATGTCACAACTACTTTTATAATAAAACTAACACACAAAGTTTTATATACAGCACTGCACATCTCAAACCTTATCTGTCTCTTCACTTATTTGAAAACTGTTTTCTGAATGCATTCTATAGGGTAACCACAAAGTCCTTAAATTTGACAGTCAGAAATTACCTGAATGCTCCACATACTGTTCACCATAACTTCTAATTTTCTCTTCTGCCCCCACCTCCTATTATTACCACCTTTTCTCAAGTTAATGAATGAAAATTAAGAAATTAGTCTGTAACTCACTGATTTTTGGTCTTCAAATTCTAGGCAGAATCTCTTGTATAGGAACTATTTGTGTACAACATGGTGTTCTAAATATTAGAGGTATTATTTTGGATAAAACATACAGAATAGTTTCATTCAACTATTCCTCACCCCTGTAGCCATCATATCCATGTGTTTTTCTGTTTTTGAAATCTATTAGAATATTTTTCAGTAATTATATTTTTATTCTTTTTTTATCATGAATTTTGAAATGGTATCTTTGAAAGTTCTCCCATCTTTTAATCTTTTCTGTCCAGTAGCTTTACATGTTATTTATAAGCAAACTTTTTATTCCTTTCTATTTGAAATTTTCTTCTCAATCCTAGGTTATAAATGATATTTCAGAATTTAATGTCGTTGTGATTGTGTTGTAAAATTTCTTGTAGAATACAGTTTTAAAATTAAGCATGGCTAGAATATACCTCATGAAATAACTTATCAAGCAGTTCGAAACTACCAGTTGTTCCGTAGGAGAAAGATAAAACTTTCTGCTCCCGTAAAGATTTACGGCCTTGGAAACCCTGTACAGGGTTGCTATGAGTCGGAATCGACTCAGCGACACATAACAACAACAATATCATATATTAAAGGAAAAGCAGACATAAACAAGGATACTTAGCATGGATAGGTTTGATCAATACTATATTCTCTGTTTTAGGTATCTTTTTAATGACGCTGAGGTGAAACCTTTTGATTCTGCCCAACTTGCCTCCGAATGCTTTGGTGGAGAGATGACAGTAAGTTTTCTTTCGAAATATTAGTAGTTTGTAACTAAGTGCTTTTCAGTTATCATAAAATCCACAGTAGCAAATTGGGTGTAAAATGTAACCACTGTGGAAAGTTTGGCAAAGAAAGGTAAATTTGGATATTGTTAAACATAGATGTTACCATAAACATAAAAAGTTAAAGTTAGAATAACTTTCTTACTGACACTGAGTTGTGTCCAACGCATAGCTACCCTGTAGAACAAAGTACAGTTGCACCATAGGGTTTGAGTTTGTACATCTTTGTGGGAGCAGGCAGCCTCATCTTTCATCTTCAGAGTGGCTGGTGGGTTTGAACTGCCAGTCTTGCACTTGGCAGCCCAACACTTAGCGCACTTTCCCATCAGGGCTTCTAGAACTACTGTTTGATCCTTAAATGCTGGAACTCCTACAGATATCTGTACATTAGTGGTCATAGCAGCATTATTCACAGTAGCCAGTAGATG
>NW_006408570.1:18939613-18942468 GCF_000296735.1 Chrysochloris asiatica
ACAGATTCAGGGTTATCTGTGACCTTAATACTTAGATGGGTGTGTATTCTGTATTTTTTATGCTTTCTGATTGCCTCCAGGTAGATGTGATCAGGAAATGGGCTTCCCTTTTCATTCTTCCTCTTAAGAAACTTCAAGATGCCACTGTTGGTCGTTTTGACGTAATTTAGGATTTAATTTTCAGCCTATTTCCTTTCTGTCTGCCTGTCCTGCTCAACAATCCCCATTCAGGCCTTTTTTTCTCGTTATAACCTGTTCAGGGCCAGCTGTGGCCGTTTGGTTTTAAGTGGAAACTGTCTCTTTATATTTCCTGGAGATCTGTGCGCATGCGCATTAGAACCCTCTGAGGGTGGGGTATGGAGTATCCACTAGTTCGGGCACCCCATTGTCACCAGAATGCAGGTGCGGAGATAGCAGGAGACCAATGAACAGATACCAAAAGCAAAGAATGTCCACACCTTTATCTCCACGGTTCTGTCGGGCGTCTGTGGCTGCCTGCTCTGATTCTTCCTCTGCTTAGTCTCACCCAAGATGGCGGCTGATGGAGCCGCTGAGCATCTTGAATTAGAAAGCAATGGGTTTCTTGCTTCTGCTACAAATTCCCCTAGCTGTAAGCCTTCCAACCTTTCAAATATTCCTTTATATGTGGTTCAGAGTTCTGGGACCATCCCCTGAGCCTCCTTGGTCCTGTATTCTGTGATGTTGCTGATGGAGCTCCTTATTGCACTTGCACCCGATCCGCCATCTTGTTTGTTCTCAATCCTAAGAAGCATTCTTGCTGTATATCTTCCAAGATAAATTTGTTTGTTCTTCTAGCAGTCCTTGGTACTTTTCCATATTCTTCACCAATACCATACCTCAAGTGCATCTGTTTTCTCCAGTCTTCCTTATTCTTTGTCCAGCTTTCACATGGATGTGTTGTTGTCCTCTTTGTTTTGTTAAGTTTTTTCAAGTTGGTTCTGAATCTTGGCTGCTCTGTAAAGAGTTTCTGAGGCTTTTTAAAATTCTTTGCAGGAGCACAAAGCCTCATCTTTGTCTTGCAGAACAGCTGGTGGGTTCACACTGCCAACCTTATGGTTCACAGTCCAATACTTACTAAAATACCATGGCTATGGTCAGGTACATTTCAATGACTTCTTTACTCTTGAGCAAAGAGGTCTTTTGCCACAGGTTTACTTAATGTTTGATTTTCTAGCTGTTGCTTCCACGGGCACTAGTTGTGGATCCAAGTACAATAAAATTCTTGACAACTTATTTTGTCCATTTATCATGATTTTGCTTGTTGGTTCACCTCAGTGTTTTCTTTATATTGAGTTGTAATCCATAGTGAGGGCTATATTCTTGGATCTTCATCAGTAAGTGCTTCAAGTCTTCTTTACTTGGAGCAAACAAAGTCATCTGCATATTGCAGGTTGCTAAATAAGCCTTCCTCCAATCCTCATGCTGCGTTATTACTCATATAACCCCATTTTTTTTTCTTTTCAGCATGAACATACTTTCTTGGCTTAGTATAATAGTTGTTTCATATAGTATTTGTCCTTTTGTATTTGGCCAATTTCATTCAGCAAAATGTTCTCCAGGTTCAGTCATGTTGTAAGGCGTTCAGCAGATTTCTCATTGTTGTTTTATGTTGAGTAGAATTTCACGGTACCATAATTTGTTTATCCATTAATGGGCATTTAGGTTGATTTCAGCTTTATGCTATCAGCAATGCTGCAATGAACATGGGTGTGTGTATCTATTCATGTAGTGACTTATTTTTCTAGGATATATACCAATTAATGGGATTGCTGGATCATATGTTAATTTTGTTTCCATCTCTTAAAGGAAATTCCTTACCGTTTTCCACAGTGGATGCACCATTTTGTAGTCCTACCAGAAATCTGTGACATTTCCAGGTTTTCACACCCTCACCAGCATTTTTTTTGTTTTTGTTGATTTGAACTTTGCTATTAATGCTGGGGTGAGATGATTTCTAATTATTTTGTGTTGCCATTGTCTCTCTAATGGCAGATGATCAAAAGCAAGTTTTCATGTTTTATCAACCTACTGAACGTCTTCTTTTGTGAAGATTGTCATCTTTGCTTTATGGCCTTTGCCTGTTTTTAAATTGGATTTTGTTGTGTGCCGTAAAATCGGTTCCGACTCATAGTGAGCCGGCACAGGGTTTCCAAGGCTGTCAGTCTTTCCGGGATCAGAAAGCCCCATCTTTCTCCCACGGAACAGCTGGTAGTTTCGAACTACTGACCTTAAGGTTTGCAGCCCGATTCGTAACCAGTATGCTACCAGAGCTGTTGCAGTTAAATTGGATTATTTCTCTTCTTATTATTGAGATGTTGAAGTTTTCTATGAATTTTAAGATTAGTCCCTTATATGTTTTATCAAAACGTATCCCCATTCTTTTTACTTTTTTACTGACTAACGTTGGGACTTTCTTGTTTTTGTTTATTCTGAATTTTAAGGGAGAGCTGATTTATTGTATAATTAGTGCTTTTCTCTACTGTTTATGAAATATGAAAATTAGGCCTGTTGCTAACAATTTGAAAATGAGTTGTTGTTGTTGTTGTTAAGTGTTGTTGAGTTGGTTCCAACTCATAGCAACCCTGTACAGAATTTCGGAGGAGCAACTGGTGGGTTTGAACTGCCAACCTTGTGGTTTGCATTCCAATGCTGATCCTACAGCACTACATCACACGTCCTTGAAAATGTGTACAAGGAAATAAACAATTACTAAGGAGCTCTGGTAGCGTAGTGGCTACGAATCGGGCTGCGAACCTTAAGGTCAGCGGTTCGAAACTACCAGCCGCTCCGCGGGAGAAAGATGAGGCTTTCTACTCCCGTAAAGATTTACACCC
>NW_006408570.1:18946813-18948249 GCF_000296735.1 Chrysochloris asiatica
TACATCTCCAAAGGGCACATTCTGCAAGTCTGCCTCCTGGCCACCAGCTCTTAGTCCATCTCTTCTTAGTCCATGAATCTGAAGTCCTCAGCCACTCCCCATCTCCATGCCTCCATCTCTGCCTCCATCTCTGGCGCTGCTGCTTCTCTGTATAAGGTCCCGCATTCTGCTTGTGCACTTCGCTCTTGATGATCCTAGGGTCCTCTGTTTCTGGACTGTAAGATAAACCACTCCCCTTTTTTTGTTATAAAACTTCTACCTTTACAATCGTGACAGTCGCAATTAGTCATGATAACAGTTATTCACTGTTGAATCTTATGAATTTTATCCCCATCTCTTTTCACCAGACCCATCTAGACAAGATGGCAGCTACTCTTCAGTGGGAACTCTCTTTCCCCCCATACTCTTAAACTAAACTCACTCTTGAAACCTTGTAAGCCTAGGTAGCCAATGTCTAAGTTGCCCGTCCCTATCTACGCTATGTACAGAGGGCATAGCATTGATACTTGATGTGAAGGCTTTTTCCCTCTTGGTTGGTATTTAGAGTAACTACCGCTCTGAGTATAGGTCAGGTTCATCAGATTGAAGCAATTTACCCTTGTTTCCGTTATCAAAAAAAAAGAAATTTTTTTTTTCTTTCAATCTTCCCCTAGTCAAGTACTGGTTTTTACTGTTTGCAAATTTGGGTGTTCTTGTACATCTCCCCTCACTTCATATCAGCTGGATGCTTCACTCTCAGCTCTGCCCCTACTCTGTGGCTAAGTCCTTGTCCATGGGCTTAAGTGTCCACAGGTCTCACTACACTTTGAACCAACCAGCCCTTCCTCTTCTCTCTCTCATCTCCAGGTCAATAGGATTCAATGAACTGGGGTTGAACTCAGCCCATTTCTTCATTGATGCCTTTCCACCTCTTCTACTCACCAGTAGACCAATATGGTCACCAGCAAACTTACATGCTTATTTGTGTGTTCCCTTTGAGTTTCAGTCTTAGAAGGGAGTTTGTCCTGAAGGCACTTGATTGCTAGCCTTGATGTTTTCCTGGCGTAACAGCTTGCTTATTCTTGTATTATCCAGTCATGCTGACATATTTGTTTTGGATTTTTCCTGATGATCTTTCTTTGAAGATGTATCTTCTCTCACTGTAGCTGTTCCAGTCTGCTTGTGTCTTTTCTAGTGTGAATGTCCCACCTCATAAGGTTCTGCATGGGACTCAGGTTTCCACCTGTACTCTGTAAAGGCTTTGCACGAGGCCTGTTTCACTGGGAAAGTTGTAGAACCCTATTAAGGTATTCCAGTCAATTATAAGTTGAAGATGGGCTTACAAGTTTTCTCTAATCATGTTTCCCAACATTTCCTTTCTATTCCACTCAAGTGTCTATTTTACAATAGGAGGCAACGGAAACTAATATTCATAAGGCAGTCAAGGATTTTACTAT
>NW_006408570.1:18953002-18965388 GCF_000296735.1 Chrysochloris asiatica
GGCACTTAACAACAACAACAACATTACTAAACCTGGTGTGGCGCTGTTGGTTAATGCGCTAGACTTCAAAGCCGTTTGAACTGCAAGGTTAGCGATTCAAGCTCACCAGCTGCTCCTCGGAAACCCTATACAGGGTCGCTGTGGGTCAAAACTGACTCACTGGCACTTCACAACAACAGCAAATTACTAAACCAATAGTCTCTCTAGATGTCATTTCTAGAATATTTCCTTTCCAACAACAAAAAAAGGGAGAAACAGCAGCAAGTAAACTTTGCAAGGTTCTTTTCTTAAGAAACAGTTTTTCAAATTTTTGGTAAATTTTATTATGCTTTTGTATATTTATTATAATGTGCCTTAAACATTTTTTTAAAACCTTTGTTTTCAGGAACATTTCTCAAATATGTCTACCTCTGTCACTTCTTAATACGGCATCATCCACACTGCTGCTTATCTGCTTCCCTCAGTTTTTTTTAATCTTTTCCTGTCACAGTGTACCTGGAGGTCTCCACTTCCTTATTCATTAGGTGGTAGACCTGAAGTTTGCTACAGCTCTACCACTTTAGTTCTCTTTACAGTCCACATGTTGTTCTTGTCCATTGTCCTAAACTCATTCTTACTCTCTTATTCTAATCTGAGATCTTTACTGATTATTTTTCATTTCTTCCTGTTTTCTTTTCAGTTTCTCTCATTCTTTCTTAATGTTTTTTAAACTTTGTTTTCCATCATTTCTTTGGTTTACTGTTGCCTTTTCCTGATAACTTCTTCCCTTGCCACCCTTGAGTTGTATTGGTTAATATGAAAATCATTAGACTGTCAAAATATTACTTACAACTCTCAGGTTCAATATTTGTACTGGGAGGATTGATAGAGGATGCGAACATGGTATATGTTCTTGTGTTGTACTCTCCTAGGGTATATTTTGAGATCCCAAAATAAATTATATCTTTATTTTAGGAAATATTTTAATAATTACTTTTTTTTATTGGTAATGATGCTGTGGAAGTACAGTTTTAAATTTGGTTTTATTTCTACTTATTAACCGCATTTACAGACGTTAGGCCCAGGTCATCTATTTCCTTGCCGTATCTTCTGCATTTCTGTTTTATTTTAGTAGTAAAATGTTGCCAATATTAATTTTATTAAATTCTCAATCATAAAAAAATGGTACCAAGAGTGATGTTAGGTTACAGTGGATAAAATTGTGAAGGACATCCAATTTTTATGAATGTAATTTTATTTGAAACTTTTCAGTTACTATAAAGTATAAAATAACTGTTTATGAAATAAAATAATTTATATATAAATACTGCTAAGTACACCCATTTCTTAACAAGAACTTTTTCCGCCCTCCATACAGACCAAGACTTATGATTCTGTTACAGATAAATTTATGGATTTCTCCTTTGAAAAGGTAGTCATTTCTTGCATATATAATAATTATAACTGTTTTCTTTCTTACATATGATCTAGTTTTGTAATTATTACCTTGACAAATGAAAATATACTCTTTTTAACCTCTTAAAGACACACAGTGCATATATGCTGTTCTATAAACGCATGGAACCAGAGGAGGAAAATGGCAGAGACTACAAATTTGATGTTTCATCAGAGTTACTAGAGGTACAAGTTAATTTGACTTTAACACTTGTTTAAAAGTATGTTAATTAGTTTTAGATTCTGTTGTGTCACTGTGATCAGCACTGGACTGCAAACCCACAAGGTCGGCAGTTCAAACCCACTAGTTGCTCCTTGGAAACCTAAACAGGGTTGCTTATGAGTCAGAACTGACTCGAAAGCACTTATCAATAAGAAGTACTATAATAGGATGTGATAAAGTTTGGAGCTTTAATCTGAAGTATAGATCGGAAGAGTATAGCAGTCTTCTTAGTTCACAGTAATTTGGGAATCAAAAATAAATGAGATTAAATAAAACCTTAAGAAATGAAAGTGTACATCAATTTGTTATTAGTGTTCTTGGATTGATTGAGGGATTGCAAGTGATAATGTTTTATGCTTCATTATATACTACACATGAACAGTGTTATTTGAAATGTGTTTAAAAGATGTGTATTCTATGTATTAAAACATAAAAAGCTTTCTCATTTGTGCTAATGAGACTTTCCTTATTTCATAATACAAGAAGTAATAATATTACTTTAAGACTTCTGGTGTGCCATTGTAGGATCAGCACCGGACTGTGAACCATAATGTCAGTAGTTCAAACTCACCAGCTACTCCTTCAAAACCCTATACAGGATCGCTGGAAGTCAGAGTTGTCTAGATGGCACTTGACAACAACAACATTACTTTAGCGTTTTAAAACTTATAATTCTGGTTGACTGTTATCCAGAAGCCCAAAGTTATATACTCAGTCAACCAAAAGTACAGAAAGTTACATCTCCATAAGTGGAAACCTGATTTGGGTGGGGGGAAAAAAAAATGTATATATATATTATAGTTATTATTCCATCTAGACAATTCAGCGTTTACTGTATGGTGTTTTGTTTTACTCCCCCTTATTGACACCTAGTCTGAACGCAAAATAGATTTTGTTCCCCAAACACTTTTAATTGTCATCTTGCCTTTACATACGTTGGTGATGAAAAATAAGGTGGCGCTCTGGGTTAATAAATACACTGGACTGCAAAGTCATTTGAACTGCAAGGTTGGTGGTTTAACTTCACCAGCCATTCCTTAAAACCCTATACAGGGTTGCTATGGGTCAGAACCAGCTCAACGGCACTTAAAAACAACAATTCTTGAATTAGATGTTAAATTACTGGTATCTTCAGTAGATAAAAATCTACTGATTTATTTCAGCTACATCATAGCCACAATTAGACTATTGGTGTTAAGTGCTGTTGAGTTGATTCCAACTCATAGCGACCCTGTGTAGGGTTTCCAAGGAGCAGCTGGTCAGCTTAAACTACCAACCTTGCAGTTCAAACCGACTTTGCAATCCAGCACATTTACCCGCAGCACCACACCAGGACTCACATAGACTATAGTCATATTAGGCTATGTTGTTGTTGTTGTTAAGTGCCGTCAGGTCGATTCTAACCCATCGCAATCCTGTATGGGTTTCCAAGGAGCAGCTGGTGAGCTTGAATCACCAATATTTCAGTTCAAATTGCCTTTGCAGCCCAGCCCATTAGCCCAAGCTCCACACCAGGACTCCAAACACCGACAACAACTGGTATTCCCAGTTAGTCTCCTATCCAACTACTAACTAGGCTGTTGTCACCCATATATACAAATCTAGACCTTGCTTTATATAAGCACTAAACCATATAAACGATAGCCATATCACTTAAGCAAAATGAAATTTTAAATAAAACCTTAAGTATGGTGTGTACAGTAACTAACTAGTTCATTTGACCTATTATAATAATTACTCGTTATGTAGTTCTGGAGTACGCCACTATATTTTCATTAGAGAATGAGATTTTTAAAAGGCAGGTAACTCCTTTGTATGACTAAGAAAATATTTACCATGTACTGTACAAAAGGTCAGAGAGGCTCCTAGACCTTTGCTTTACAGAAACAAAAAAAAAAATGAACTGAATGAAGTTAGAATATTCTTGATTGCTGACCTAAATTATTTCCCCTTAGAATATTCTTGATTGCTGACCTAAATTATTTCCCCTATAATTATGTTTTAATTTATTAATGTAAAATTAATTTGTCTGCATTTACCTTTCATTAAAAAATAAAATTTTAAAAAGCCCCCTGTATACCCACTTGACCTGGCTTCAGTGACTAGATGATCACAGCTCAACCAGAAGAAGAAAGAAGAGGGAAAAAAGCATAATCTGATACAATTTGATGAACTTGACCTACACATATGGATGCAGTAGCTCAAAAGAGGGAACAAATCCTTATAGCAAGGATTATTCCCACCCCCTCCATACACAGAGTAGACAGAGATGGGCAACTTGGACATTGGCTACCCAAAATGGGGGGGCTACAAAGGCAAGAAGTGACTGGCTTACAAGCTTTCAAGAGGGAGGCTAAGGCTAGATTCATAGGGCCTGGAAGAAGGTAGAGTCTCCACTGAGTAGTATTCAATCTGTCTGGGCAGGGCTAATGAAATCCAGATGGATCTTTTATGATACAATAGTGAATAATTGTTGTCTGGATTGCTTGTGAGGGTTGGAATTGTAAAGATAGACGTTTTTTAGCAAGGAAAGGAGTGATTAACTTTTCAGCCTAAGAGCAAAGGTCCCTGGGACCATCAAGGGAGAAGAGCGGAGAGCGGGACCCTACCCAGAGAAGCAGTGATGCCTGAGATGGAGGTAGAGATGATGACGTGGAGAGATGGAGCTGTTGGGGACTTTAGACACAGAGAGGAAGAGAGCCTATGTGCTGATGACCGGGGATTGTAACCATAGCAATGAAATAATATACTATAGGATGAATGTAAAACTAATGTTCTCCCATGTAAACTATCACATAATTCACAATAAAACATTAAAAAAAAAAAAGCACCCTGTAAATCAAGATTTCAGATATAAATTAGAATCTGATCCTTTAGATTTGCACACTTAAAACATAGCTATTAGCAGACGTTCCCAAAAGGTGGCATAGGAAATTGAAGAACCATAAAATAGATTAAATAAGTAATTACAAATTGTTATCAGTATACTCAGAAAAGGTGGTCAAGAAAAGGTAGGAAGGTAGTCATGAAATGTTATCACTGAAATTAACCTTAAACTAAGATTTGACATTTAATCATGTGAAGTATATTTCAGGCAAAGAGAACATCATGTGCAGATCTCCTCGGGAAGGATAGAGCTTGTTGGCAAGTTTTAGGAACTGGCAAATAACTAGCTATATAATGTTGAGAAAAAAGAGTGGGCCAAGAAGAGGTTCGACAGGTATATAGAAAGATAGCTTAGCAAGTTCTGGTCAGTGAAGTATGTGTTCACACTTCAACACTCGCAGTTAACTCCAAACACATTGTATTAATTTACATTTGTTTCTTTGAGTTGGTTCCAACTCATAGCAAGATTTAAGGTTTCTGAGGAACAACTGATAGATTTTAACAGCCAACCTTGGATTTAGCAGTCCAGTGCTTTTCATGCATAGCCATACCAGGAGTCTGAATTAATAGAATGTTAAAAAGAAACCATCAAAAAATAACAAAAATTTGAAATAGAACTGAAAGCTTCCCTTTTCCAGAAGCAGACAGTGATGGGCAATAATTTGGCTGTTGCATGGTCAAATGGGTGGAAATTACCACACAGGGTCTAGAGCCAGGCTCTCCTGGCTTGGAAGCAAAAAAAAATTAAATGGAACTCTTCTTTTCAAAATCTCTATAAATGCTTTAAAAATAAATAAATAAATAAAATAAAAATTCTGTTGCTTGAGATAACCAGGTTAATAGTCATAAAATTATAATAATTTAGGAAATACTTTTATGAAGTCCATGTACCTGAAAGCAAATGAACAGGAATTTAAAATGTGTGGGCCTTAAAAGAATAAAAAATAAAAATGTTGCTAAAATGTGTAATGAACTGCTTTCTAAGATCTGATGTTACATTTTTTTCTTCAGTGGATTTGGCATGATAACATGCAGTTTCTTCAAGACAAGAATATTTTTGAACATACATATTTTGGGTAAGTCTGGTAAATTTAGTAACTAATTTTTTTAAAATAAATTTTTACAGAAATCTTATTACGTAAAAATTTTGTTACTCTTTTTAAATTCTAGGTTTATGTGGCAGTTGTGTAGTTGTATTCCCAGTACACTACCAGACCCCAAAGCTGTGTCCCTAATGACAGCAAAGGTAATACATAAACCTTAATTTGGTCAAAATTGACTACTTTAAAAATTAAATTTTTACTTAATTTTATCTTTTCTTACAGTTAAGCACTTCCTTTGTCTTAGAGACATTTATTCATTCAAAAGAAAAGGTATGTGTTACACTTCATAGATTTTTGTATTATATAATTCATCAGCTATCTTTTGGTTTTTATTAGCTTTATCATAGTAGTCCTTATGCCTTCATTGACTGACTTCTCTTTCTTTTTTAGCCTACTATGCTTCAGTGGATTGAACTGTTGACCAAACAGTTTAATAACAGTCAAGCAGCTTGTGAGGTGACATGAAAATTTAGCAAATAATGCATAGCTTAAGATTCACGTTTTTGTTTTGTGCTCTTTTATTACTAAGATTGTTCTTAGTTAAGCAGAATTGTTCTACCTGATATAAATCATAGGTATACCACTGTAAGTTATTCCTAAAATTATTTGATAGCTGATGGCTAAAATTTGTATATCAACTCTCATAAATGGATTTAGCTATTATTACTTAAATTGTTTTTAAATCCTTCGATTTTTTTTTCCCCTCATCTAGTGAAAGGGAAAAGTATAAAAAATTCAAAAAGCTATTCCAGACTTCATAATTTACTTTTGAACGTTGTCAGAAAATACCCCAATACATCACTACATCCAGTTTTATCTCCTCCCATTTTATCTTATGAGACATTTCACTAGATAGTCTTCTCACAGGTAAATTAAACTTAACAATGGTTGGTATTGGTGGAGTTTGTCAGTTCCAACTCATAGTGACCCTGTAGGTTTCTGCCATGCCATTTTGTATCATTTGTTCTACAGCTTTTGTTGAATGCATCCTAATGGTGCCTGCTAAACTTGTTCCTCTGTACTTTCCCCCACTCCTTTGGATTTTGTTTAAGCTGATTGTTAGAACCAGAGGGGTGATTAGATCACTGTTGTTGTTTTTTTTCCTTTTAAAGAAAATGATCCTATTTATATACTGTTAATAGGATCAAAAGATTCCTCAGATATTTATGAGAACTAAGAGAAAATTTTCAAGAGAATGAGTAGCATAAATGGTTAAGAGCTTGACTGCCAGCCGATATGAGAGGTTGGTGGCATGAACCCAACAGAGACATTCAAAAGGCAGGCCTAGTGATCTGATTCTAGAAGTTCACATCCTTGAAAACCCCACGGAACACAGTTCTGCTCTGTACACATGTGGTTGCCATGAGTTGGAATTGACTCATTGGAAACTAACACTAACAACAACTAGAAGATAATGTGATTCCATTTCATTGTGATAAAGAACCACAGGGTATCATCATGCAGACTGTGTGCTGTGCTGTAAGTTGCATCCAGACATCAAGTCGGTTCTCATAGCGACCCTATATCTGGTGTCCAGGGAGCAGCTGGTGGGTTTGAATTACCAGCCTTGGGGTTAACACTCCAGTGCTTACCCTACAGTACCACATCAGGCTGTGTAATGAGTTGACCCTAATTACGATTTTAGCAATTTTAGATTTTAGACTTTAACAATTGAAGGAGTTGTTGTTGTTTTTAATAAGAACTTAAAATAATAAAGACATCAACTACAAGTTAAAATTAGTCTGTTTTCTTACAGTGGTTTTTAGACCGTATGGCTGATGACGACTGGTGGCCAATGCAGATATTAATTAAGTGCCCTAATCAGATTGTGAGACAGGTAAGGAATAATATATTGCAAAAGCTTAAATAAAAAAGAAGCAACTTCTGAGTTTATTCTAAATTTGCCTAAGGTACCTGATTTCTGTTCAACTTGTTGTAAGGCGTCACTTAGTTGGTTCTGATTTATAGTGATCTTATACATAATAGAATGAAACTGCCAAGTCCTGAGCCATCATCACAATTGTTGTTAACCTTGAGCCCACTGTTGCTGCCACTGTGCCAAGCCATCTGACAATGTTTTCCGTGATGAAATAATTCAGTAGTGTACTTTTCCTTCTTCTTAGTTTGTCTGAGTCTGGAAGTTCACTGAAATTTGTTCACCTTTAGTGACCCTGCTGATATTAAAAGTATCGGTGGTGGAACTTTCAGCATCATAGACAGCCACACCCAAGCCACCACAGTACAATAAAACAGACTGTTCAACTATTATCTAATAAAAATGTTGGTCATTTAAACCTACCCAGCAGTACCACGAAAGAAAGAACTGGTAGTTTGCGTCTGTTAAGAAACTTCTGTGAAGCAGGTCTACTCTGTAACTCATGGAATTTCCATAAATCAGAATTAACTCAAGGCTAGTGTTTTGTTTGTTTGCATGTTTGTTTTGGCATCTTAAACTAGCAGTGAAAATAGTTTGCAAAGGCCTACCTCTTACCATGCCATTGTGCTATTGTTTTCACCATCCTTTTTTAGCGAATCAGTTATCGCTCTGATCAAGGAATTTAAATTACTTAGATTTTCTAGATACATGATAAAATCTGTAAAGGGCAGAACCTATATAAGGAGGAAACCTGATGGAGAAGGAAAATTCAGTTATTTTTTACTAATAGAGAAGGAGCTATGGTAGCGTTTTGGTTATGAATCAGGCTGTGAACCGCAAGGTCAGCGCTTCGAAACTACCAGCTGTTCCATGGGAGAAAGATGAGGCTTTCTGCTCCCGTAAAGATTTACAGCCTCGGAAACCCTGTACAGGGTCGCCATGAGTTGGAACTGACTCCACGGCACATACCAACAACAATAGAAAATTATAGCAAAGTGTTAAGACTGTACCCTTTCAGAGGTGAACAACTTGGCAGTTGTTCTTATTAATTTGTTGTTAAAGTGCCATATATAAAATCTGTTTCAACTCACAGCTACCCTGTATAGAGTTTCAAGGAGCAGCTGGTTTGAGTCACTGACCTTGTGGCTCATAGTCCAGTGCTCACCCTACAGCACCATCAAATTCTGCTTCTCATAGGTTTCACTGTATAAAAATGTAACTTTTTGTTCTCTCAGATACTGCCCTATTTAATAGTTACTCTGATTCTTTTTCAGAACTTAGATATTCTAACCATAGGTAGAATCCTGCATTGGTGTTGAAAGTTACTAGGACACATCTCATTCCTGTGATAAAGTCTAAATTTTCACATGATCCAATTTGTCTTCCTTGAGTTATTATAAAGATTAGACAGAGAAAATGTATATATAAGTTTATATTCACTTAGATACACAAATTGTTCACCCTGATGGTACAGCACTTAAGCTCTCAGCTGTTAACTGAAAGATTGGCAGTTGGAAACACCTGACAGCAATAAATACACAAAACCAGAAACTTAATATGAATTGTGTTGTTGTTGCTAAGTGCTGTTGAGTGAGTTTCCCACTCACAATGACCATGTATAGGGTTTCCAAGGAATGGGCTGGCTGGTAAGTTTCAACCGCCGACCTTGTCAGTCCAGTGCCTTGTCTTACAGACAGGACTTCAATATGAGTTATGCCACTATGTAATTATTCCTATTGCTGCTGAGTCAGTCCTGATGCATAGGTACTCTATTTTGTTGTTATAGTTAAGTGCTGTCAAGTGGATTCTGACATAGCGACTCTGTATAGGGTTTCTGAGAAGAGGTGAGATTGAACCACCAGCCTTGCAGTTCATCAGCTTTTCAGTGTGGCACATTAATCCACAGTGTCATACCAGGACTCCCTATAGGTCACAGTAAACTGCCCCAAGAGGTTTCCAAGGCTCTAATATCTATGAAAGCTGATTGCCACATCTTTTTTCTGAAGGGCGGCTGATGGGTTTTAACTACTGACCTATTGCATTTTTTGTGTGTGTGCTGTTGATGATTTCTTTGTTTGGTATTCTTTTCTGTGCTGAGAGGTCTTTTTACTTAAGAATTTTCATTTCACTCCTCCATTGCTTTTAAATTTGTGTTTACTGAGTCTTTATGGCTTTCACATGTTTTATTTTGGTGAGGAGGCTAGCTAATTTTCTTTGTAGTTACCCTGAAATTTGCTTTATCTTCCTCAGTGTAAAACCATCTGTTCTACTTGGACATACATCTTAAGTTCCTCTCCATATGAAACTTTTGTAACTATACCATTTATTCCCCAAACAACTTTTGTTTTGAAGTTGTCATCTTTTACAGATTGATATCATCTTCCATTTTATGTTTTCAGTCTTACAGGTTTATTGTGTTTTTTTAAGATTATTTGTCTTGATTGGTTTCCGAATGATGTTGTCATGTGTCTTACTCTCAGGATGCTTTCTGATGTTGGACTCCCTTTCAAATTTCTTGTAAGATTGTATTTTACAAATTCCCTTAATTTCTGTTTATCTCGAAATAATCTTAATTTCACTGTGTATGAAGATTAATTTTATTGAATATATAAATCTTGTTTGGCAATTATTTTTCTCTGAGAGTTTTATATATGTCATCCAATTATCTTCTTGCCTACATGGTTTCTGCTGACAAATCAGAGCTAGTCTTACTGATAACATTTCATTTTTTCTTAACTGCTCTGAGGATTTTTTTTATCTTTGGTTTTGTCATTTTTTTCTTAACTGCTCTGAGGATTTTTTTTTATTTTTGGTTTTGTAAATTTTGATCATGATATATATTAGTGGGTGATTTTCTTGTGGGGTACGTGCATAAAACAAACATAAAAATATGTATGATCTGCCGCCACTCAGCTGGGTCAGCAGGCAAGAGGGACAGGGCGAGTATCTGGAGCCGTTCTGTGCTGGCCTGCCTCTGCTCAGTTGGATTGTTGGGCAGGAATACGGTGGTGGCTAAGGCTGGGGGGTAGAGTGGTGGTCAGAGCTGCAAGGGCAAAATGAGAGGATCATATCTTAGTTTTCTGGCGATGGGGCTGCAAGGATTGCTGTGCTGCTAATCACCAAGAGTGTAGAGAAATAGAGAACGTGCTCTACTGATCACTGGGCAGAGGTACCTGGGCTCTTCCTGTTAGTGGAAGCCAGTAATCGGAACCTTGTTTCACTACATGTGTGTCTACACAGTAATTCCATGTCCTATTGGGAATTCTATAAAGTTGCCCTCTATGTTCTTCACCAGGGCTTTCTGCTAGCTTTATCTTTATCTCAGTATGGCCACACTATGCAAGGCTGGCTGGTAGGGCCCCCGCCATTCTGACCAAACACTGAGATGCTTCCACTCAGTACTAGATCTAGTTCCTCCTTATCCTATCATTTTTGATGCTCAGGATTCCAGGATTGTTTTCTGTATCTAATTTCACTTAGCTTTCAAGTCTTTGCTGCAAAGATTTACAGCCTTGTAAACCCTATCTAGTTTGAACTGACTGGATGGCAGTGAGTTTTTGGTCGATAATGGGTAAGAAGTGATATCTCATTATGGTTTTGATTTGCATTTCTCCATTTGCTAATTATATTGAACATCTTTTCATGTGCAGTTTATTAAACATTTGTGTATCTTCTTTAGGACATACCCTAACCATGTTTAATTATTTTAAAAAATAATCGTAAATCGTATTTTCTTCTCTTAGGCATTGACTCTGATAGCTGTCCTTCCTTGTTAGCCCTTTCTAAGATGGAAGATAAATATTCTTTTCTGTTTATCTTTGCTAACTCAGAGTTTTTATGAAATTTTATTTTTATAATCTTTTAAAAGGCAATTAGTTTGTTATAAAACTGAAGTTCTGCCACTCAACTGCTAACAGAAAAGATCAGTAGTTTGAACCATTTGGGAGTAAGATGTGTCTGCTTTTGTCAGGATTACAGTTTTGAAAAAACTGTTTTGAAAAAACAGTTCTATTTTGTCCTTTAGGGTTGCTGTGAGTTGGAATTGACTCAGTGGTACACAACACCACTTTATAACACTGAATATTCTATTTCATGTAATTTTTGCCTCATAATTATAGGGTATAATCTATAGGTGAAATTTTTAGAAAGCTATAGAATGGCAAAAGATAATGTGCAAAATAGAAATAGCTGGCAGGGCATTTTGAGTCACGTTAATTTTTTCAGTATCTTTATTACTTTATTACTTAATTTCAGTATCTTTATTATTTAATTTATTACTTTAAAAAATTACTTAATTTTTCAGTGTCTTTATGGTAAGTTGTCCTTTTCCCTTTACAGATGTTTCAGCGTTTGTGTATCCATGTGATTCAGAGACTTAGACCTGTGCATGCTCATCTCTATCTACAGCCAGGAATGGAAGATGGGTAAGAAATAACTAGTAAATATTTTATTAATAGCCATTCTGGAATATTAATGTTCTTCTGTGAAACATAATCTGTAATAATACAGGTCAGGACAGATCTGAGAGTTTTTTTGTTTTTTCTTATTAGCATATCATCTAATTTCTGTACAAATAACTTGGTAACTTAGGTTGGGTTTTTATTTTGCTTTTTTTTTTTTTTTTAAATTAGTCACAATATTAGAATCCATTCTATTACCAATATTATTGCTATTAATATTCATTATTACAAAGATAAAAAGCATTAAATGCATGTTATTTAAAAATATATTATTCCTCTCAGACAATAACTTGGTAACTTAGGTTTGGGTTTTATTTTGCTTTTTTTTTTTTTTTTAAATTAGTCACAATATTAGAATCCATTCTATTACCAATATTATTGCTATTAATATTCATTATTACAAA
>NW_006408570.1:18965488-19027932 GCF_000296735.1 Chrysochloris asiatica
AAAATATATTATTCCTCTCAGACAATATCTATCTACAGACTTTAAGCATTCTCTAGGATTATATTAAATTGTGCTTTCAGGTCAGATGACATGGATGCCTCAGTAGAAGATATTGGTGGTCGTTCATGTGTCACTCGATTTGTGAGAACTTTGTTATTAATTATGGAACATGGTGTTAAACCTCACAGTAAACATCTCACAGAATATTTTGCCTTTCTCTATGAATTCGCCAAAATGGGTGAAGAAGAGGTAAGGCAATATTTGGTTCTTTCTGGAATTATGTACCTATTTTCAATACTTCGAAGTTAAAAAATTATTTTACTGTATATTTTGAAATCAATATTTTTCTTTTTAGAGCCAATTTCTGCTTTCGTTGCAAGCTATATCTACAATGGTACATTTTTACATGGGAACCAAAGGGCCTGAAAATGTAAGTACAGTTTTGTCATATCAGGAATTTAGAATTCATATTTTTAGTAGCTTGAAGTCATGGAAAGCCATTAGGTATTATGACTCTTTGAAGTCCTTTCTTGCCCAACTTTAGTAGATGTTAAGGATAGGATCTAAGATTGGTTAATGTTTTTAATGTAATTTTAATGATATGTATATAGCTGAAATAGAGTGGTCTTGACCATTTTGAATCAGAAAGTCATATGGTTTACTATGCTGAGAATGACAAAGTGAAGAAGAGTAGCTCCATACTCATTGTCAAAAGAGCATTTAAAGATCTATCTTAAAGAAGTCCCATGTTGCCTGTCATAAGATAATACCCATACCCCCCTATAATGAAGATCAGAGTCCTGGTGTAGCACTGTAGGTTAAGCACTGGACTGCTAACTGCAACGTTGGCAGTTCAAACCTACCAGCTGCTCTTTGAAAACCCTATACAGGGTTGCTGTGAATCAGAACCAATTTGACGGCACTTAACAACACAACATAAAGAAGACCACTTACTAGCACTATTACTAAAATTTGTATATCACATGCTAAAGCCATTGATGATAAAACTGAAGAATTCTATCACCGCCTTCAGTCTGAATTTGATCAAACATGGAATCAAGATGGATTGATCATTACTGGCAATTGGAATGTAAAAGTTGGAAACAAAGAGGATGGATTAATAGTTGATAATAGAAATGATGCTGGAGATCACATTATAGAGTTTTACAAGAACTATTCATTGCAAATGTCTTTTGGCAAAAATATAAAAGGTCACTATACACATGGACCTCATCAAATAGAATACACATAAATTAAATTGACTGCATCTATGGGAAGAGATGAGAGAGAGAGCTCAATATCATCAGCTTAAAGGCCAGGAACCAACTGTGGAAGAAACCATCTATTGCTTATATGCAATTTCAGACTGAAACTGAAGAAAAATAAGTCCACAAGATTTGAAATATGACCTTGAATATATCCCACCTGAATTTAGAGACCAATTCAAGAACAAATTTGATGCATTAGACACTAATAACTGGAAGCCATACAGAAGGCAAGCAAAATGGATCATTAAAATGAAAGAAAAGACAATAATGGATGTCAGAAGATACTCTGAAAATTGATTTTGAGTATAGGGAAGCTAAAGCAACTGGAAAAAATGAGGAAATACTAAGAGCTGAGCAGAAATTTTCAAGAGCTATTTGAGAAGATAAACTCAAAAATTATAATGAAATGTGCAAAGTCTGGGAATTAGTAGCCATGAGGGAAGAACACGCTCAGCATTTCTCAACCTGAATGAAAGAACTGAAGAAAAAGTTCAAACCTTGAGTTGATATATTGAAGGAATCTATGGGTAAAATATTGATGGATATAGGAAGCATCAAAAGAAAGATGTAAAGAATACAGAGTTGCTCTACCAAAAAGAATTCATCAATACTCAGTCATTTCAAGAGGGAGCATATGATCAAGCACCGATGGTACTGAACAAAGAAGTCAAAGCACACTGAAGGTGATGGTGAAAAACAAGTTTCCAGGGAAAGAAGGAATACAAATTGAAATCTTGCACCAAACTGATTCAGCACTGGAGGCAGTCATGTATGTATGCCAAGAGATTTGAAAGACAACCTGGCCAAACAAATAACAATCCATATCTTGCCCATTCCAAAGAAAATTGTTCCAATAGAATGCAGAAACCATTATATTATGTCACATGCAAGTTAAGTTCTGCTAAAGATAATTCAAAAGGATGCCAGCAGTACATTGACGGAGCTTTCAGAAATTCAAGCCAGATTCAGAAGAGGTTGTGGAGCCAGAAATATTTCTGACATCAAATGAATTTTGGCAAAAATCAGAGAATATCAGAAAGATATTTACATGTGTTTTATTGGCTATGCAAAGGCTGTTTGAGTGTGTGGGTGATAAACTACAGACAACATTGCAGAGAATGGGTATTCCAGAATACTTAGTTTTGCTCATGAGGAACTTATACATAGACCAAAAGGCAGTCATTAGATCAGAGTAAGGAAATACCGAATGGTTTAAAATCAGGAACTACGTGCACCAAGGATGTATCCTTTACCATACTTCTCAGTCTTTATGCCAAGCAAATAATCCAGGAAGCTGAATTATATGAAGAAGAATGTGGCATCAGAATTGGAGGAAGACTCATTAACAACCTGTGACGCTCAGATGATACAATCTTGCTTTTTAGAAGCAAAGAGAAATTAAAATACTTACTGATGAAGATCAGAGACTTCAGCTTTCAGTATGGATTGCACCTCAATGTAAAGAAAACAAAATTTCTCACAACATGAGCAGTAAATAACATGAACAGAAAGAAAAAACTTTGTTTTGCTTGAATCTACAATCAACACTCATGGAAGCAGCAGTCATGAAATCAAGCATTATATTACACTAGGCACATCTGCTCCAGATGACCTCTTTGTAGCATTAAACAGTGAAGATGTCATTTTGAAGACTGGGTGTAGCTGTCCCAAGCCATGGCCGTGGTATTTTCAGTCAAATCAGATGCATGTGAAAGTTGAACAGTGAATGAATTGGAAGACCATAGAAGAATCTATGAATTTGAATTTTGGTGTTGGAGGAGGATATTGAAAGTCGCAAAGACTTCAAGAAGAACAAACAATTCTGCCTTGGAAGAAGTATACCCTTTAGAAGCAAGGATACTGAGACTTCATCTCTTGAACTTTGGACATGTTGTCAGGAGGGACCAGTCCCTGGAGAAAGGACATCATGCTTGGTAATGTGGAGAGTCATTGAAATAGAGAAAGATCCCTACCCCAACAAGACAGCACACTGGTACCAACAGTAAGTTCAAACATAATGTGGGGATAGTGCAGGACAAGCAGTGTTTCATTATGTTGTGTATAGGGTCGTTATGAGTCAGAACTGACTCACTGGCACCTAACAACTACAGCAACAACAACAACATGGCTGTAGCAAGAGACAAAACAATTAAGCAATAAATTTCACTGGTAGAGCCCTGGAACAAACTAAATAAACTTAGGGAACATGTCCATCTACTTTGGAGTCTTAATAACATGTTGTTTTTCTTTTTTAAGCCCTTTGTTATCAAATTTGTTGGAATCTTCAGAAATTTAGCTTGTTTATTTATACCTCCACCATTCATAATGTAAAAGTATTGCATAAACGCAGCATTGGATTATTAAATCCTCATAATAAACCTAAGAACTAAGCACTGTTTTTACCTCCGATTAGCAAATTAGGAACATGAGGCTTGGAGAATTTTACTTGTTCCAGACCTATAGCATGTTGCCCTTTGATTCTTGGTCTGTCAGAATCTTGAACTGGAACTTTTTAATAACTATTATGCTTTAATGTTTCTCAGAATGTAGACTGAAATCATCTAATTCCAGCTTACATAGCTACCCATTTTAAACTGCCTTTTTGGGTTTTTTACTTTGTGAATTGAATGAAGGTTTACAAAATGGGTCATCAGTTTTGCCTTCACCAAGACATACATTTTGTTTCATCTCAGTGACTGCAATCCCCTCAGTGTATATCCCTTCCTACTTCCTCTTTTCTTGTTTTCATTCCTTCTTCTTTCTCAGCCCTTCTGAATTTTGTCTTTGGATAAATGCTATCCTTTTGATCTTGAATGGTTGTTGTCCCTGTGTATAACTGTCTATTGTTTGTATGAAAATTGAGCCAAAAGAGTGAATTAAACTGCTTTTTTTCCCATGGTTATATCATAAAATGTTTTCAGTCTCTTGTGTTTCAAAGCCCAAGTAAATATTTCGTTGAAATACTTCCTATTTGTATTGTCTACAAAAGGCAAGTGAGAATTTCTTCTTTTGTTTTAATTAACATTTTTACTAAATAGGAAATAATTGTTTTATTATTCAAAATTTTTTATCTTGATTTATCTTCTAAGGGATGTAATTACAAGAGAAATTGTGAAAGTACTTATCCTCTTAAGGTACATTAAATCATCATAATATTGAAGATAACTGCCTTTACAGATTTACCCAGTTAATCTAAAATTCTTCCATGTATGATTTAGACTGTGTTTTAAGTTAGGCATAGGCTTTTGAATGGTTATTTTTCACAACAATTTCCTTCAGCCACCATCTACTTGCATAGCTATATAAAACAAAGTATTTGCTTTCATGATGAGTTCAAAATGAATACTATATTGAAATTTAATTTTGTCCCTTTTAGCCTCAAGTTGAAGTGTTGTCAGAAGAAGAAGGAGAAGAAGAAGAGGAGGAGGAAGATATTCTCTCTCTGGCAGAAGAAAAATACAGACCAGCTGCACTTGAAAAGATGATAGCTTTAGTTGCTCTTTTGGTCGAACAATCTCGCTCAGAAAGGTAAAATGTTTTAATATTCACCATGCTTAAAGCATGTTTGATTTTATTGCTGTTACTTAATTGTCTTACTACTCTTAATTCAGTAGCTTTTATTCCAGAATTCCTTATCATTAATAACACTCCACTCCTCAACTCCTGAGGCATAAGTACAAAACTTGTTAGACATGCATACATTTGAAGAAATTTGTAGTAAAATATCTAGCAAAATTGTATGTGCATCTTTCCTTTAACCCAACAACCTACTTTTTTTTTTAAATTAAAGTTTTATTGTGAATTATATGATAGTTTACATGAGAGAACTTTAGTTTTACATTCATTCCATCGTATATCATCTCATTGCCATGGTTCCAATCCCCTCCATGCATCATCCACCAACCAAAGGGTATATATATCCTAGATACCCGCCCCCTACACTTCCCCCCCCCCCAAGTTTTCGCTCCACAGTCTGTTTTCCTCTCTGGGTCCAAAGTCCTCAACCGCTTCATCACTCCACGTTGTCTTCTCTGTCTCCATCTCAGGCATCTCTGTTTCTCTGGGTAGGGTCCTGCTCTCGGCTATTCTCCGTTGATGGTCCCAGCAACCTACTTTTAAGAATCTGTTATAAAAAAAATTAGCAAAAGCACAGAAAGTTGTACAAAGCTCTTTACTGAAATAGTATTTGTAATAGCAAAAGATAAGAGACAAATCAAATGCCCTTCAAAACAAGACAGCCACTCAATTGGATGCTCTATCACTGGCAAAATAAAAAGAGGAAATACAGAATCTATCTGTATGACCCTGAAGAGATCATTAGGATATGGTACTAGTTGAAAAAAGCTAGGTAGAGGAGGAGCAGGTCTACTATGTCTCTGTTTAAGAAAAGGGAGGGCTATGAATATGTATGTGTATGGGTGTTTTTTTACTAAATGGTGTTCTGTGGGTGGGGGAGGGAAAACAAGATGAAGGAGACCAAAAAGGAAGCTGGGCTTGACTTTGAATATTCATTGTTTTGTAGATTTTTAGCTTTGGAATTATCTATTTTATATAGTTATAAATAAGTTACTGAATGAATAAAAAACAGTCCTTCAAAATTAAGACAGAATGAAATAAATGAACTTAATTATATACTCTATTGTTTATGACATATACCTTGCATCTTAAACTTTTTGCTACATGTAAACTCTACATCCTCCCACATGAATTATGTTCTTAAGAGCTCTGCAAATTTCTTTTTACATGTTACTGACTTTAATTGTTGTTAAGAAGACATAATTAAATCATGAAATAGCAGACGTAACAATTCCCAACAGCAAGCCTTAAATGGTTTCATTTAAGGCGATCTGATAATGGTTTTTGTATTCAACTGTTGGTCTAATGCACTGTAATTATCATAGTAATAGAAACCCACAGGTTTGATTATTTTCTGATTATTGTTGGACTACCAAACTTATTCCATGATTTCTTAACTATTGTTGTTTGTTGTTGTTATTAAGTGCTGTCAAGTTGGTTTTGACTCACAGCGAACCCTTATAGGGTTTCCAAGGAGCAGTTGGTGAGTTTGAACAGCTGACCTTGTGGTTCAAACTGACTTTGTGGTCCAGTGCTTTATCCCACTTAACAATTATCTATAAAGTATTCTTGATTTAAAGGTCATTCTAACTGTTTCTAGATCTAATTAAAACAACACAATAAACAACACAATATAGAATAATGGGAAGGAAGTATAGGATAAACAGTCCATGCTTCCTTCAAAATGTGAAGGAAAATCAATAGATTGGGTTTCAGAAGCACGTTAATGAATTACAACTTTTGGATGCTTTTTAAATCCTAATTCAAACAAATTAATATTATTTAAAAAAATTTTTTTTAAACTTGGTGAAATTTATACATTAATTAGATATTGTATCTTAATAAGAAATTATCTTAGATTTGTTAATGGTACTATGGTTATATGGTTTTGAAATTTATCTTAGAGATACATGTTGATATACTTAAAATGAAAGGACATCTGGAATTTGTTTCAGAATTATCCTGGAAGAACAAACTAAGTAACTTCTTGTTGGGTGCCATGTAGTCAATTCCTACTCATAACAATTCCAAGTGATTGTATCATAGTTTTCTTGTAGATAATCATTATGGAACCTGATTGCCATGTCTGTCTTTCACAAAGCATTGGGTGGATTCAAACTGCCAACTTTTCAGTTAGCAATCAAGCACTTAACCATTATGCCACCAGCGCTCCTTATTCAGTTGGGTTGGTGGAGCAAATGAAATAAGATTGGCTTGTGTCTGTAAATTTTAAGTTGAGTGATGAAATACTTAACACTATTCCATTTTTGTGTATCTGAAATGTTCTGTAATAAAAAGTTGAAAAACTAATATGCTATAAATTTAAGCTAGGAGATAGCACTGTTAGGTTAAAAAAAAAAAACGCTCTCCAAGTAAAATTAAATCCATCTTAACATTACCATGGTTGTTGGGTAATGTGCCTGGTTAATATGCCTGGCTGTGCCTCTGGAAAAGAGGCCTGACCATGTACTTTCGATATATCACTCATTGGAAACCTGTGGAACATTTTTCCACTCTGACACACATGGGGTCACCATAATTTGTAATCGACTTGCCAGTAACTGATTTAGGTTTTCAGTTGAGTGTGAACATAATATACCAAATTACTGAGTAGTCTGTTAAGTAGAAGTTGATTTGAGCGTCCATGTGTGTCAGTCCTGGAAAATGTTAAGCCAGCAACTCTAGTTAGCAGGAAGTCCAAAACTCATCTTACTGAGTGTGGCTAGGTGATGTTATAATGGAATCGGTAATTTTGGTGTGTGTGGTCATGAAAATAGCTATGAAGTAGTATAGAGGGAAGAAAAACTTCTTTCAACCAATATTTTCTTTCAGGCATCTGACACTATCACAGACTGATATGGCGGCATTAACAGGAGGAAAGGTAATGCCTTGTCTATGTTAGACAATTTGATCTTTACAAAATAATAACACTTCTTAAATGAAGAACCTTTCCTTTCAACAGGGATTTCCCTTCTTGTTTCAACACATTCGTGATGGCATCAATATAAGACAAACTTGCAATCTGATTTTCAGTCTCTGTCGATACAATAATCGGCTTGCAGAACATGTAAGTGCTAAGACACAATCTTCATGATTTTTGGTAGTTTTTAAAAGACTATTCTAAAAATACCTCTTTTTTATTTTAGATTGTTTCTATGCTTTTCACATCAATAGCAAAATTGACTCCTGAGGTATGTTGACATTTGTTAATTCTTGTTTTTGAAACTATAAGAACTGACAGCACTTTCATATGAACCTCTGAACCTTTCTAATGGTTCTTTAAAAGAAATTACTAAGGTTTTACATGACTATACCAAATTAGCTGTTCATATTGGTGGTGGAACTGCCCCCATAGGTTTTCCTAGGCATAAAGTCGTTTTGAACAACAAGGTTCGTGCCTCAAACTCACCAGCTGATCCTTGGAAAACCCTATACAGGGTCACTATGGGTTAGAATCAACTCACTGGCACTTCACAAATCTTTGTGGATGCAGATTGCCAGATGTTCTTCCTGCAGAACCAGTGGGTAGGTTCGAACCTTCAACCTTTTTGGTAGCAGCTGAGCAGTTAACTGTTGCACCGCTAGGGTGCCATAAAGGTTGAGTAAAGGAGCTCTGGTGGTGTAGTGGTTACGAGTCGGGCTGCAAACCTCAAGGTCAGCAGTTCGAAACTACTAGCTGTTCCGCGGGAGAAACATGAAGCTTTCTGCTCCCATAAAGATTTACAGCCTCGGAAACTCTAAGTGGGGACGCTATGAGTCGGAACTGACTCCATGGCACACCACCACCACCACCAATATGTGGAAAACATAGTATCGTACAAATGTATTTTTGTAAATTGGAAATATGTTACAGCTACTTTAAGTATAAATTTAAATTACCACTCAGAAAATTTTGCATCTTTTTCAATAGAACATGTTGTTAATGTCAAGTACCGTCAAGTCTGTTCCCTCTCATAGTAACCGTATATAGCATTTCCAAGGCTTTAAATCTTTGCGGGAGCAGAAAGTGTCAGTTTTCTCCCAGAGAGCTGCTGGTGGTCTTAAACCACTGACCTTGTGGTTTACAGTCTAGTGCTTATCTTATAGAACCACCATTCTCCCCATAGAACATGGATGACCTATTAACAAAAGTTTTCTATCGTAGTGAAATGTCCGAAGTTGATATCCAGAAAATAGCAGACTTGTTTTTTGCTAATGCGACTCCACCCAACTGACATTTATTCTCTAGTGATCCTGCTACTTTATGGTAGTTTAGGGTTGTGTGCAGGTGCACTGAGCTAGCACAGGAATTTTCAATGTGATGTATAGAAGAATGACTGTGTGAGTCAGAATGAATGGACTCAATAGCAGTGGGTTTGGTATAAAAGCATGTACATGTTTATTTTCCGCTAAAAGAAGTAGATTCAGATTTATCTATATACAGAGTCATGTATGTGTCTTGCAGGCAGCCAATCCTTTCTTTAAATTGTTGACTATGCTTATGGAGTTTGCTGGTGGGCCTCCAGGAATGCCTCCGTTTGCATCTTATATTCTGCAGAGGATATGGGAGGTAAGTTTTGTAGCAGATGTTTTCAGTATTTCTTTTCCCAAGGAATTTATTTTTATAATAGCGTCACCATTTTAACTACAAGCCTCTTGGAAATCTAAAAATGGTTTCAGTAAAGTCACAGGAGGAAGGGATATTTTGAGTGAATTTTGGCTGACAAGGTTTGGAGGAAAAAAGGTTCAGATGTTTAAAAGACTTCCTAGTGGAGTCATAAACAACCTTTAGCAAACCTGAGGTTTTCTCTCAACTACCTTCACAAAAGGCTCCATAAAGCAATAGATTAAGTGTTTTCAGCTATTGGTGGAAATGATGGCAGAAGCATCAACAATGCCCCTTCCTCCTGAGTTAACTGCTGATGTTACAAATTTTTTTTTTAGTGAGGATTGGAAAATCCTACCTTCTAGGCCAAGTTTCTAGAGAAAGATGATACTTTCTCCTCTCGTAAGGATGTACAGCCTTGGAAACCCTATACAAGGTCACTATGAGTAGGAACCCACTCAACAGCAAACCACCAAGTTTGACAGCGTTTTTCTATAACGGGTCACACACATTTCTCTGTTATAACAAATGCCATTTTAGCACTAAAAAAGCTAAACAATATGTAAATGAATAGACATGACTGGTTTTCACAGAATTTGGCTTCTAGTCTAGATTCCCATGAAAAAAATCTCCACAGTAGTATAGTGAACTACTTTTCATTTTTTCCTATCATAATGACAAAATCTCTTGAAGATTGCCTGTTGAGAAATAATATAAATAGTGTTAAAAATGTGTGTATAGTGGGACATGGATGAAACTTGTTTTCAGGCTTTAGTTTTCAAAAAAAACTTATTTTAGCTAGTAACACATACTATAGGTAAATAAAATGTAACTGCTTTATCTGTTGACCTTATTCTTTTCTTGACCTTAAATTCTTTTTATTTGTAGGTGATTGAATACAATCCTTCCCAGTGTCTGGATTGGTTGGCAGTGCAGACACCCCGAAATAAACTAGCACACAGCTGGGTCCTACAGAATATGGAAAACTGGGTTGAGCGGTTTCTTTTGGCTCATAATTATCCTAGAGTCAGGACCTGTAAGTCAAAAATTCAGAATTTAAAGAATCTTTGTTGTTGTTACAAGTTTTGTTTGTTTTAAAGGCAACCACAATATGCCCATTGTTGTACAATTCTAAGACTCTTGAAGATGTTCTTAGAGGTCAAAGTTAATAGTATGTGGAAACTTATGATGATGTGTCACAAAATCTAGTGTTTTTGTTAGGATAGGACATTGTTTTTCCTCAGGTTACATCACCTATAATTTTGTTTTCTTGCTTTTGAGAAGGCAAATAGTAATGTAGTAACAAAGATATTTAACAACTGATAGGGAGTAATTACTGAAATCATGTCAATTAAATGATAAAAACCTGTATTGTACATAGGCCAATACAGAATAAACAAAGATCTTGTAGACAGGTGGGCAAATACAACAAATGCCTATTTCACAGAATGGAAAACTCTTGTAAATACATAGAATGTGTTCAATATGGATAATATTCAAAGAAATAAAAGCCAGAATACAGTTTTCAAGATTTTAAAAATCATTAAAAACAAATATCCTAGCTTGTCTTTGTCCGCTGAGAGAGCCTAGAAGTAGTGGCACCCCCATATCAGTGAGTCCATCTAGCAGTCAGATCTTGGTTACTAAACACCAGGCTCCAATAAAAGAAATCACACCTCTTAATGATAACAGTACTTTTGTTATTGGATTGTGACATTGTATATAAAGGGACATTGTATATAAAGTGTTACCATAAACTTTACATGTAATAAGCTATATGTTTTAATTGTTAAAATGACAGTTATTGTTAATCATTGTTTTGTTCACTATACAAAAATGCCACACTATCAGAATTTTTGCTGGTATTTTTAAGTTCAATCATCTTTTCAAATGAAACTCAAGCTAAAAAGAACACTAAAAACAAAAAACAGTACGTACTGTAGCACTGGATTATAACCTAAAATATAAAATAAATATCCATGCGTTCAAGCTGATAAAAAATAAATGACTAAATAAATAGGGGAAGATAAGACAAATCTCCATACTAAACAATTCCAAATAGTTTATGTTGATCCCGGCATCCAGGGAGGTGAAGCTTAAGTTCTCACCACGTATGAGAATGAGCTTAGTGACTTGCTTCCAGAGTGAAGAATATGAGAAAAGAGGGGTAACTTTACACTGATAAGTCACATTGACCGCATATACCCCTGATGTGATGAGAAGGGCACTTTACTTCTGTTATCTTCCTTCCAACAACTGATAGCGTGAGTCTTAACTATGAGAAAACATCAGACAAACCCAAATGAGAGACATCCTTAAAAAATATCTGACCAGTATGCTTCAAAACTCTCAAGATCATAAAAAATAAGGAAAGACTGAGAAACTGTCACTGACCAGAGGAGTCTCTGGAGAAATGATGACTAAATGTAATGTGGTGTCCTGACCAGGGCCTATAGCTGAAGGACAGCAGTGCAAAGCTAGAGAAATCTAAATAGAATGTGGCCTTTAGTTAATATATGCCAATAATGGTTCCTTAGTCATGACAAATGAGCCATAGTAATGTAAGATGTTAGCAATAGGGGAAACTGGATGAGAGATAAGTGAGGACTGAATATCTGTCTATTCTAGTATTTTGGGTTTTTTGTTTTCTTTTTTGAGAAAACCCCTTTCAGCAGAGAAGAAACAGGGATTAGAATAGGCACTCTGCTTGGTGGGCGTGTGTTTTCTACTACCTGCTTAGTTAACCCCACAATAATAGGATGTTTATAAGAGCTGCCACATGTGCTGGTTGGTATTCCTGTCCAGACCCCTAACTATAAAACTATAAAAAATCCTGTGAACAACAAAAAAGTTTTTAGCTAGTTGTGACACCTAATATTCATGACAGTGCTGAAGAAATGGCATTCTTGTACATTACACTGACATGAAAGTGTATACTGAGATTCTTTTGTTTCCTCAACAATATCATTTCAGATATTCTGGTATAGGTAAGTCACCCAGTATATGAATATCTGACTATATTATTTGCAATTTTGAAAAATTTGAAAGTAACTTATGAAAATAAATTGTGAAATAAAATTATTCTAATGTTTCATTTTTAGATTCTAATAGTAAAGACTATAAACATGAAAAATACTTTGGACATACTGTTGTTGTTAGTGCCATTGAGTCAGTACCAACTCATAACGACCCTGTATGCACAATAGAATGAAACACTTCCTGGTCCTGTGCAACCTATATTTGACATGCTATAAGTTGGAGGGTCAGAGAAAAAGAGGAAGACCCCAAGAGGAGATGGATTGACAAAGTGGAAGCATCAATGGGTTCAAGTGTGGCAACGACAGGTTGGCCCAGGACCGAGCAGTGTTTCATTGTTTTACATAGGGTCACTATGAGTTGGTACCAACTCGATGGCACCTAACGTAAAAAAAAAAAAAAAAGACTCATTATTTGTATAAAGCAAATTTAACAATAAAATATGAAGTAATAAATACAGAATAAAAGCTACTGAGAAATAATTTAAAATACTAAAAATAATGTCAACAGTCAAAAGTTACTATATAAAACTGGATATCAGTTCTAAGTTCTTTGTAGTCTAAGACTAGGATCCAGGGACTCAAGTTACAGCAAGACAGTTAGCAAGATGGCTATTCCACCAGATTAACCCTAGTTCTTCTCAAAAATAAAAACCTTGTGGTTTCCGACCTCCTCCCTGCCCAAGCATAGCGTTTTGTGTTGTTGTTTTAATACTAGAACAAAGCACTTCTATATAAATGGATACTTGGTGTTAGGTAGGCGTATGACAAAGCAAATTAGGAAATACCCATTTATAATACATGTGTTAGGTCCACGTGTCTTCAGAACAGTTTGTTTTCAGTGTTTTTGAAATCTTTCATTAAAAAATGTTGGGGTGAAAGTATGTAACTTAAGCTGAGTACCTTTATTCTAACTAGAGTAAATTTTCTCAGTTACAGTGTTATCCAAAAGTTCATCAAAATTATGTCTACACTGCCAAGTTTTTCCATTTGAAACACACATTGCAGTTGCGGCTAACTTTAAAAAATTAGGCTAACCAGAACTTTCTATAGGTGAAGAAATGTATTGGAAATTAGAGTATTATGTGTCTCTGAGTATTGTGTAAAATCTGAGTTTAAATCTGCAAAGTTGACCTGAATGAATTTTAGAAATTTTAACTTTATTTGCTTTGACAGTACAATGGCACTTACAAGTTATAGGGCAGATTCATGGGAAACAAAACTAGTGAAGTGTTAGAGAGTCTCAAAGAGCTGTGCTATTAAGAGCATTGGCTCCCAAGACGTGTAATCTCAGAAATTAACGGCTTTAAGTCTGAGTGAATGTGAGGACAATAAAAGTGTGGTGCCTTCCACATTGAGTTAGGATATCAAATAGTACACATTTAATAAATGTCAGCAAATTTTATCAGTGTTGTTGTTATTATCATTATCATTTCCCTGTGCCAAAGCTAGGCTTTATAATTGTGTGACCTTAGTCTTTGCTTCTCCGAGATTCAGATATTTTAGTATCAATCACACCACCAACCTCCAGGATGACTGTGAGGATTAAATGAGATAATATTTATATAGCACCTGACTAAATGCCCAGCACATAATAACTACTTTTGTAGGTGGAACCAACTAATAAAGTCATTTACTTCTCAGAAGTATAGCATTAGCTGAATAATATTTTTCTAATATGCTGAAGGAGACATTCTTTCTTCTTAATTGAGTTGCAAGGTTAGCCTAGACAATTTTTAGAAATTTTCAAAGTTATTCTATAATTAACATATAATCTTAAGTATTTTAAAATGTAATAAAAGTATTTCAAAAGACATTTATATTGATCTCATTCTGTTTGTATGATAATTCAATTTATGTTTTGCCAATATTTGAATTTTTAAATAAAAAGAAAACTAAGACCCCGTAACATTAAATGGTTTGATCAGGTCACCAAAGGATCAGAGAACCCTTGGTAGCGCTTCCTATTAAACCATAGTCCTATGAAATCAAGTTTTCTGAGAAGGAATGATGTGATAAAACAAAATGGGCAAGTACTACATTTTGGGAAAGCTGAAAAAGAGGGGTTTAAAAACTGTTTCTGCTAATGCCATTGCTTGTCATCACCTAAAGAAATAAGACAGAATAAAAGATGTTTCTGTCACTCCTTGGGCTCTTTCTACAGTTCCAGTGGTAAAGCAGAAAAATGCTATAAGAGATATCCCATTTTTCTTTGATTTTTATTCATTTAAATTATTATTAAATACTGTATTTAATGACTGCTTTTCAGCCTAATATTTGTGAAGTTCTGACAGTTTTGTTTTACATTTTATAGCTGCAGCCTATCTTCTGGTGTCCCTTATACCAAGCAATTCATTCCGCCAGATGTTCCGGTCAACAAGGTCTTTGCACATCCCAACCCGTGACCTTCCTCTCAGTCCAGACACAACGGTAGTCCTACATCAGGTCTACAACGTGCTCCTTGGTTTGCTCTCAAGAGCCAAACTTTATGTTGATGCTGCTGTTCATGGCACTACAAAGCTGGTGCCCTATTTTAGCTTTATGACTTACTGTTTAATTTCCAAAACTGAGAAGCTGATGTTTTCCACATATTTCATGGATTTGTGGAATCTTTTCCAACCTAAACTTTCTGAGCCAGCAATAGCTACAAATCACAATAAACAGGCTTTACTTTCATTTTGGTACAATGTGTGTGCTGACTGTCCAGAGAATATCCGCCTTATTGTTCAGAATCCAGTGGTAACCAAGAACATTGCCTTCAATTACATCCTCGCTGACCATGATGATCAGGATGTGGTGCTTTTTAACCGTGGGATGCTGCCTGCCTACTATGGCATTTTGAGGCTCTGTTGTGAGCAGTCTCCTGCATTCACACGACAACTAGCTTCTCACCAGAACATCCAGTGGGCCTTTAAGAATCTTACACCACATGCCAGCCAGTATCCTGGAGTAAGTAGAATTGATACTCTTAATTATATCTGTAGTCTCAACTGGTTGTAAATACTTCATGATGACAAAATAAGAGATAATAGTCTAACCATTCTTTTGTAAGCACATTAGCAGGATATATTTGTTATCGTCATAATGTTACAAAATTGATAAAGATGTGGGTAATTTTTCTTAGTTGAAATTAAAATTTTTGTGATTTCCAATTAAATTTATTAGAGGTTTGTGGTTTTGTAAATGCATCTTTCATGTATACCCAATGAAAAGTCAGCTTCGTGGTATAGTTTAAACGAGTACAGCTTAAAAATTTAATATTCATTATCAAGATCTACATTGCTATGCTAAGACAATATTTTGTCTTCAGATTGTAGTATTTACTAACATTTTTTTCTGGAAAGCTATTCAAATGAGTGAAATGGTTAAGAGGTCTATCCAAGTACAACAAAAAAAGTACATATAGTGTGCAGCTGCTCCCTTTTCTTTATATAGACTTATCTGCAGCAGGGCTTCTGACCAATTAATTCCAGTTTGACCCCTACCGAGAATTTGCATTTCCACCCCAGATACACTGAATCTGAATTAACATTTTTAACAAGATCCCCAACTGGTAGTCAGGCCTATATGAACCAGTTTGAAGTCCTGAGTTGCAGGTTTCATATTAAAGGTTTATTTTCTTCCATGTAAAACTTATTTCTGGATTTTTCTTTTTCTTTTTGCTTCTTTCTCCCTATTGTAAACTAAGATTATATCAAGAGATGATGAATATGAGAAAAAGGGGTTCAGGAAGAGACAGTAGAATTCTTTTTCTAGCCATTGTCAATAGAAAAGCCAAAAACTAATATGGGAAATAGTTTGCTAAATAGGTGGAAAGGAAAAAATGCTTTTTTAAAGGCATTCAGAATTTACTTAAGAATAATTGGTTACAATTGGATTCCTGGTGTGGTGCTGTAGGATAAGCACTTCTTAACCGCTAGGCCAGTTTGAACTGCTAGGTCAGTGGTTCAAAACTCACCAGCCGATCCCTGAAAACTATACAAGGTCGGTGTGAATCAGAACGGACGCCTAACGTAACAACCACTGACAACAATTGTTGTTGTGTGCCGTGGAGTCTGTTCCGACTCATAGTGACCCTGTATAGGGTTTCCAAGGCTGTAAATCTTTACGGGAGCAGAAAGCTTCATCTTTCTCCCGTGGAACGGCTGGTATTTTTGAACTGGTGACTTTGCGGTTCATAGCCCGATTCTTAACCACTACACTACCAGAGCTCCTTGACAACAGTTAAGGGTAGTTAATTAAATACTGGAACCCTTGAAGTGTATACTACATTCCTTTTCCTGTTAAAGTAGAGCACCAATTAAACTGCCCTTTATAAATGATTTAGTGAGCTGCTAAAAATCTCACCCAGAAATAATTTCCAGTTGAGGATGTTAAGAGTACCTGTAATTTAGAGAAGAAAGCAAATGGGTTATTTATCCAAAAGAGGTTCAAAGCCATAGCTGTAAGAATACAGAAAATCAGATTTTGAAGGAGTCAGGACAGGATTTATTAGGCTTCTGTGGATTTGTCTCTGCCGATTCACATAAATAGTGTGTGATTTAGTTACTAAATGGTGTTGTGTGTCATATGTCAGTTCCAACTCATAGCAACCCTGTATTTGTGTATGTTAGCGGCTGGTATGTTTGAACTGCTGACTTTGCGGTTAATAATCCAATGCTTATCCTACAGCACCATACCAGGGCTCATTATCTGTAACGTCCATAATTAAATATGGCTTTACAGAAGAATGCTGGGGGAGTTGGAATACTTTCATAATAACACTTCTTGTCCTTGATATCACTGAAGTATTATCATCTTTTGGAGAGTTTTAGGAAATGTTTGCTTTAACTCAGCTTTTGCCATGAAAATATGAAGCTGCAGTTTCATATAATTAGTTTATTAACATGTATGTGTTAGAACAGCAACCATTTACTAACGTGCATAGTTAAATCTGAGCTAGTGATTTTAGTTCCGCATTTCATTCACTGGGTAACTTGAACTAGAAGGAAACTTAATCTAAAAAGGGGATACCAAATCTTAGCATAAAAGGTTTCATCAGAAACGATAGTATTAACTAAAATGTAATTTGTTGTTGTAGTTGTTAAGTAGCAAGGAGTGGTTTTGAACCGCCAGCCTATCCGATAGCATTCCGTCAGTGTTTATCCTACAGTACCACACTAGGACTCCAAGTGTAATTTTTGTTTTGTTTTTGTTAACTGCCATCGAGTCGGTTCTGACTCATAGTGACCCTACATCCCTACATAGGGTTTCCAAGGAGTATCTAGTGTGTATGAATTGCTAACCTTGTGGTCTACACTCCAGTGCTGATGATACAGTGCCACACCAGGAGTCCAAGTGTAATTTGTTGTTCTTTAGTCAGTTCCGACTCATAGCCACCCTGTATAGGGTTTCTGAGGAGTAGCTGGTAAGCTTGAACCGCCAACTATATACAGTTAGGCATTTAAAAGTCTTTGTGAAAAAGTAGTAATTTTTCCTCATTAAAGGAAAGAGCAGAGGACTTGGGTAGCACGTCTCTGGGAACACATTTGAAGTTGTAAAACTGTTGCTTTTAACCAGGAGTGTGGAACCTTTTTTATGCCAAAATTTGTAACATAATTCACAGGCCATAGAAAATTATCAGCTTAAAAATTAGACTGCATATTTGGTCATACATGTACTTAACTCATCCCTAATGTGATGGCTAGAACTGCGATTGCCTTGGCCAGACCAAATGATTTTGTGGGCCTTTATACAGCCCTTGAGCTGGATGTTCCCCACCCTTGCTTTGAACAGTTGTAATACTACGTGTAGTGTTTTATCAGTCTAAACTTATATTTGAAGATAATATTCAATGAAAATGATAATATTTTTAGATTATTCCTGAATGGTAGTTTAATTGAATTTACTTTTGTAATTTTAAGAATTGATTAATTAGCATAATACTAAAAAATGAAAAGCATATGTTATAATATTTAATAGGACTAAAAGTTATTACCATAATGCTTATTATTTGCCTTTTATTTTTAGGCCGTGGAAGAACTCTTTAACCTGATGCAGCTATTTATAGCTCAGAGACCAGATATGAGGGAAGAAGAATTAGAAGATATTAAGCAGTTTAAGAAAACAACCATAAGTTGTTACTTACGTTGTTTAGATGGCCGCTCCTGCTGGACTACTTTAATAAGGTGAAATGATGTTTTCTGGTGGGTGTTGGGGTTTTTGTGGGTTTGTTTTTCTTCAGTTGTACTAGATGAAGGGATGAGGATGATATATTCTCTTGGCACTAAAAGAGGAATAGTATTGATGATTTACAACGGAAAGTTTACTAATTCTTTGGGGTTATTGTGGAAGTATTTATGAAGTTAGGCAACTTGGAAGAATTTATAATGAGCTACTTAGGGTTGGAGGATGTTTCCTTAATGTACTGCGACCTAAAGCTTGAATTTTCCTCTCTCTGGTAATTTCATAATTTAGGTTTGAATAATTTCATTACAGAAGCCTCCAGAAGCAGCCTTCTCTATCACAGTTGGACTGAGAATGTGCCTCTCATTCTGTTTAGCCCATTTGGCTTTCTTTTCTATCAGGACGTCGTCAAAATAATGAAGCATAATCATAATTAGTTTTTTTTAGAACTACAGAAGTTAATGAACTGCTTACAAAGAAATTCTTATACTTAATTTTTCTTATATGCAGAAATAAATTTCATGCTTATTTCTTTAAATGCTTCTATTCTAGTACGCTACGTCTTTCATTAGACGAAAAATTTTTGCAGTACTTTTCTTAAAATTTTAGCTATATATATAGTATTTTAAACTAAACAACCAAAGATACGGTGATTTCAGATTATTTTCTTTATAGGAAACTTTTTAATTTGAACCTTCCTATAATGAAATAAAATGTACTATGTTTTTGCCTGGAACCTTATAATGCCTCTTAAAATTTTGCCATTAGTGTCTGAATGCATTGTTTTCCAAAGGTTTGCTACTTAACGCTTGCTTTCCAAAAAAGATCTAGAGTTTTATTAACTGTAAAAGGGAAAGGAAACATTAAATTAAAAGGGCTTTCCAGTTGTACTTTATAACTACAGTTTCCAGTATCTAGTAATGAAATAAGGTCTGTTAACATCAGCAGTGTACCTACTGTAAGTGATTAGTATATAAATTACTTTGAAGACCTACATATGTTTCAAATGTTTTTTCCCCCTCATATTGCTCTTCCTAATAACCAGCTCTAATGAGTGCTTTAATAGAAAGGTAATGAAATTTGGAGCCCTGGTGGCATAATAGTAACGTTAGGCTGCTAACCACACAGCAGTTTGACTCTACTAGCCACTTCTTGGACGGAAGATGAGACTTTCTGCTCCTAGTATACATTTACAACCTCAGAAACCCTATAAAGGGACACCATGAGTCAGAACTGACTCAGTGACGCACAGCATTAACAGAACTTGGAAGATAAACATGTTATAAAAATTAGCAGTTTATACTAATACTTTAATAATCTTTTAATCACACTTCTCTTCCCTATTGTGGATAGCTAAGAGTTAACTAAATAAACAATAAACATAACTTTTATCTAAGCTACTGATAGAATTTAATTTTATATTATTTCCCTTTACTATTTTACTAAAAAACAGTACCCAGTCTATCTCCAATGTGTGGTGGTCTATTTTCTGGAGGTAAGAAAGCAAGAGAGTTTAAGTGAAAGTTTACTTCTGTTTGTTTTTTCATTACCTAAGAGTTCTGTTGTGATTCAGAGTTCTCAAAACTGGATTTTATGTATTCCTCCAGTGCCTTCAGAATACTGTTAGAATCCGATGAAGACAGACTTCTTGTTGTATTTAATCGAGGGTTGATCCTTATGACTGAGGTAATACTTTGCTCCAATTTACTGGGGCGGGGAGGGGACGTTCTTATCAATATTTCTTGCTTTAAGAATATTTAAAGTTTATGGGAGACTGTTTTACAGGTGACAGGATTGTAATTACATAGACCAGTCATTTATATTCTGAGAACAATTAGGTTATGATGTTTAGGGGTCCTGTTTATTTTTTCATAGTACTCCCACACCTTTTACCTCACTTTGTATTTAGAAACCCCATAGACTAGTTTTGTTTGTTAAGGATAAAAACAGATGAAACTCATGTGATGCAGGGCTCCCATAATTTCCTAAGAGCTGCCTTATTCTGAGATAGACACATGAGAGGAAGCCAGTCAGACTGTTACAGGTCTTTAAAATCATTCATTCACTTTCTCTTATTTCTTCGACATCTACAAGTGTGAAATGATGTTAAGATCACCAAGGTACATCAGAACTTTTCGTCTAATAATGGAAGTAAAACAGAAGAGTACACACTTGGAATACCATGAAAAGATGTAAATTAGTTTTTTCAGTTAGTGATATTATAGACTAGGACTAAGACATGTTTTAAATTGAACCTTGAAAAATCTGGCTTTGCAAAAGTAAATGGGAAAGCACCTAAAAAATAAATGGCTTTCTGAACACAGTGGTAAAAAAAGCATTGAATGTGTTTGAAGAAGGTCAAGCATTTGTTTGGCTAAAACAAAAGGTATACAAAGAGTAGTGAGTATTTCTTTTAGTCAGTGGATGCTTGAATGTCTATTATGTAGTAGGCACTGTGGCAGGCAGGCACAGAGATACAGTAATAAACAAGACATACCTGGTTCCTGTCTTCACAGGACGTTGTTCAGATTATGTACAGCCACAGATTGTAGAATAAGAATTTTGAACTTTGAATTGCAAATAATGTATAGAATAATGGAGAACTGATTTGAAAAGCTTAGGAGAAAGATGTTTAATGAAATAAGAAAGAAAACTAAGGGCTTAATAAGCCAATCCATTTAAAAGATTTATCAAACCAGTATGATTAAAGCAGTTGAATTTCTGCCTTTGAGAGCTCTTTTTATGTCCTCAGCACCTCTTATTTTGAGTATGTCTAACAGCTTTTCACCATTGTCTGTCTTCAGAAACCTTGGAAAGTTAAAGCTGTTACCAATTTGCTTTAATCTTTGTGCTGTTGACTGCTGCTTTATACTTTCTAAGGCTTGCAATTTTAGAGCAAGCATTAACCTCCCCCCAGAAGTTGATTAAACAAACTATCCCTTCAAACTAGAATGTGTTTACAGAATATCACAACCCTATGATGAGGAGGGGTGTTTATGCATTTTTAAAAAGCTGACTGGAAGAATTTGACTTTTTGATAAAGAAAACAAACAGATTTCCCTGTATACACATGTAGTCTGAAAAGAAAGGATATGCACTATTGTTTTGTATACTAATATAATAAAAATTAAATTCCATTTTTATTTTTAATCATTTGTAGTCTTTCAACACATTACACATGATGTATCATGAAGCCACAGCTTGCCATGTGACTGGAGACTTAGTAGAACTTCTGTCAATATTCCTTTCAGTTTTGAAGTCTACACGCCCATATCTTCAGAGAAAAGGTTTGATTATTTCTGCTTTCTACTTTTGTTAGTTCTACCATTAAGGAAAGGGGCTCTGGTAGCGTAGTGGTTACGAATTAGGCTGCAAACCTCACGGTAAGATGATGAGGCTTTCTGCTCCCGTAAAGATGTACAGCCTCGGAAACCCTGTACAGGGTAGCTATGAGTTGGAACCGACTCCACGGCACTTAACAACAACAACCATTAAGGAATCTCAGTGTGATGCTGTAGGATAAAGCACTAGACCCCAAGGTCAATTTGAACCACAAAGTTGGCGGTTCAAATTCACCAGCCGCTCCTTGGAAACTATACAGGATCACTATAAGTTGGAACTGAATCTACAGCACTTAACAACAACAATCAGTAAGAAAGGAAATAGGCCTTTATACCATATGGCATAGAGAAATTGTCTTATCAGTAGTTAATGCACAGAAGATGGGACTAAAACCAGCTAATGTCCATCATGACCTTCTGATATGAAGTTGGAATGCTCCAGTGTGTTTTCTTTATACCTGTCTGCAAAATAGGCAAGAATACTGTGTCAGGATTGTTGTTTGTTGTTAGGTGCCATCAAGTCATTTGTGACTCATAGTGACCGTATGCACACTAGAACAAAGCACTGCTTAGTCCTGCACCATTCTCACAATTATTGTTATGTCTCAGCCCATTGCTGCTGCCATTGTGCCAGTCCATCTCGTTGAGGGTCTTCCCTGTTTTTTGTTGACCCTCCAACTCCAATTTACCACGCAAAATGTCAAGATTAGGATATTGGAAAATGTTTTGTGATGGTTCTCTAGCTAGAGGCTGGCTTAGACTAGATCATTTTTAGTTTCAAGAGAAATAACTATAAAATATAATTTTCTTCTGTCCCTGTAAGATGGTGTGAACTCAGAACTTTAATATCAATTCCAAAAAAATGAGACATATTCATCACTAAAATGTGGACTTGACAAAATCTAGTAGGTTTGAGTAGCCATCTCATGAAAAAAGAAACTTTCACACAGATATTTATGTAATTTATTTGAATTTCTGAGTATCATTATAGTTTAGAATAAAAACTAATTGTGAGGAAGTTTTATCTCAAATGGTACTTATGTGTGATTTTTTTATTTGCAGATGTGAAACAAGCATTAATCCAGTGGCAGGAGCGAATTGAATTTGCCCATAAACTTTTAACTCTTCTTAATTCCTATAGCCCACCTGAACTCAGAAATGCCTGTATAGGTAAGTTACTTGGAAAATGCACCTGTATGAAAAATCAATAGAAGAATGCTTAATGAGTTTTTGTTTGTAAAATGTGATGTTAGGTCTATCAGATTTGGAAGCTCTCTCTGTATTTTTTAATGTGTAACTCAGACTAGACTGGCCAGGATCTAGTTATGTTTCTTAATCTGTTGATAATTATCCACGTGATTGCAGGCAGGTCGCTAAATACGAGGAGACGTCAAAATTTCATGGAAAAAGTGGAATAAAAAATAGTAAGAATTTTTTCACAAACTTTTTGAAGCACCCTCGTATGTCTGAGCTCTTAATACATCTTGGCTCTTGCAGCTCTAAAATCTTCTGATCCTACAGAAGATAGGTGAAGTCATATACAGGCAATCTTTGCATTATAAACGAGATGGTTTCTAATTTGTGTCTGTAAGTGTAATTTGTTTTGAAACCTTTTCAATGGTTTAAAGGCTTTTATGTGCAGCAAGTGAAGGTGATGTCATAAAGAATTTGTTGCATGTATGTGTTGGTTCAAAGTGAGAGCAAATTTACATAACATTAAAGGTCAAGTAGGAGTTGTTCTTAAGCTAGACAACCTGGGACTAATTGTAAATGTTTACAGAATGGAACTGAAATTGTAAAGGGTTAAGCTAATTATTTCACTGACTTTTATGCCTAAAGATATAACTCTCTCTCAGTAGCTGTTTTTAAGTGCTGAGTAGTTAGTTCACTTTTTAAATTACATATAATAAAATGATAATTTATGGTAAAGTGCCCCTGCTACCCACCCACCTTCGTATACATACTTTAAACTTTGTAGTACGTTGTTTACTACCTTAGAAACTATTTAAAGTCATGATCTCTAGAGATCAAAGCTGTTTATTACTTTCTCAAAATGTCATTAATAACTTTGACTGTCATAGTTAAGCAGTCCTGGTAGGTGCTGGCCTTGTGTCTTGTGGATTGTTGGCCTACGTTTTATATGAGGGGCCTTCAGAAAGTTTGTGGAAATTTTTCTTTATCTTTTAATTCCACTTATCCATGAAGCTTGAATTTGAAACCCCCTCATACTTCTCCAACAAGACCAGAGGGGCACATAGCCTTAGCCTCTGATTACTATACACTGCCAGTAGCCTGTCGTCATGAGCATTACCACTATGCAATTAGAGGACAATAATCAGTCTAGCCAGTATCATACATCCTAAAAGTAGACCAAGGATTATCCCTCAGATCCAAAGAACTCTGCATCTTTGATTTCTGTCTAAGAAGCTATGATTGATTTTATGAATATGCATAATCTTATATATTAAATATTTCCCTCTCTACAATACTCCATGCTACTTCTCTTGATTTAATAAAACACAAAGTATTTTTAACTTCTGTTTTTTAAATGGTAACCCTGTTGTGGTTATTAACTTTGCTGAAATCATGTTTTTCTTTCCAGATGTTCTCAAGGAACTTGTGCTTTTGAGTCCCCATGACTTTCTTCATACTTTGGTTCCATTTCTACAACACAACCATTGTACTTACCATCACAGTAATATACCAAGTACGTGTTCATCTAGCACAATGATTGAATATGGTTGCCTTTTAATCTTTCTGCACACTGAAACATGGAGATTTATTTTTTCCATTTATTCTTATTGTACACTTTTAATGTCTTAGTGTCTCTTGGACCTTATTTCCCTTGTCGAGAAAATATCAAGCTAATAGGAGGGAAAAGCAATATTCGGCCTCCACGCCCTGAACTCAATATGTGCCTCTTGCCCACAATGGTGGAAACCAGTAAGGTATGTTGGGATGCTAGGAAAGCCACATTTCTTTAGTACAAAGTAATTTAAACTTTTCTCTCTGGCAATTAACAGTATATTAGATTTAAATGATTATTTTGTGGATCCTAAAAAGATTAGACTCATTTGGATTTTTTCCTTTTAGTGCTCTGAAATGTTGGTTTAATATTTACAAAATCAACAGTAAGCACAAGTAGTAAGTTTTTTTTCTGCCCCTTGAAAAAGTTATATAGTGAAAAACCTAGTGTTTATTAGTAGGCTAAATTATAACTGGGTTATGCATATCTAAAACTGAAAAATCAAGTATTTATAGTTGTTTTAATTTGATCATATAATTAATAAACCTGTTTTATTGCCTCAAATGATATTCCTTTGACCTAAACTTGTTGTCACTGATTGATATCATCATTAGTTTAGTTCATCCCCTAATGCTTATTCTAAATTAGCACTAACCCTAAATTATATATAGAGAAGCTAAATGGACACAGAATAATTTGTTGATTTCAACTTACTTTTATTTTTTAAATTTCCCCTTTTATCTTTCTTCATTTACACTTGATTCACACTCTTCCTTGCCCACCATCTTTGGATCTTAATTAAGTTTACTTGAAAAGTTACAAGATAAAAACAGGAAGAATAATTAACACTGTAGTAACCATTACAAAAATAACTTGGAATTTGTGTCAAAAATCAGTTTTAATTCACTCTACTTGAGGATGACTGTAGAACAAAAATTCCACAATTTAAATCTACAGTAATTTTGCTTTATAAAAGTATATAGGAATAATGGGTAATTTTAATTGATAGCATTTGCACACTGAAAATAAAACTTGTGACAAGATCTTAACATTACTAGAAATTTGGAATTTTAAAACTAGATTATTATAGAATTTAAATATTTAATCAATTTTTTAGTTAAACTTATTACATTTGCACAAATATGCTCTTTAATTTATTATACAATTTAAGTGCAACCATTTTATCATCTTTAACCTTCAGGGCAAAGATGACGTTTATGATCGTATGCTGCTAGACTACTTCTTTTCTTATCATCAATTCATCCATCTATTATGCCGAGTTGCAATCAACTGTGAAAAATTTACTGAAACCTTAGTTAAGCTGAGTAAGTATAAAAGATGAGCAGTCAATTCCACTGAATTATTTTAAGCCCCTAGCCAATTCTCTCAAAATGAGACAACTCTTTTTTTTGTTTTTTGTTTTTTACTCTTTAAAGTGAATGTTTAAAGTATTATCATTCTTGGGAACATTTTTATTAAGAAAACACCAACTTACTGGTTTCCATTGAATAGTTTTGCCCAGAGTTTCAGCTGGCCTATAAAGGAGTGTGGAGTAGGGCTGATCACTTTTTAAATAGAAGCCCAAGTCCTCCACCATCTACCCAACAAAATTAAAAAACAAAACAATTTCAAAACAAAACAAACAAAAAACTGCTCTGCTTAGGGAGGCAGCCTTAGAGACGGCCTTTTTCAGCCTTGGTCTTGAGGGTGAGGTGAAATCTATAGTGCCAGCTGTGCTTTGGAGCTGGCAATGCCAAGAGCAAGCTGAGTGGACTTGCCATGGTGAAGCAGAGGTGCATATATGAGTAATGAGGAGGTAAGTGTCATAGTAGAGGAATGAGTGAGTGAGAAGAAGGGAAATGTAAAAGGAAGATGTGAGAACCAGAGAAAATCATCCATGAATAAAGTAGAAGGGGGTGGGGGGGAAACAACCCTGAGATTTCTTAACACTAACATTATCTCTCCAAGATGTTTCTGACAGCTGTAAGAGCACTGCTCCCTTTTTGTGACTTTATTACAGCTGCTAAGTCTGTCCAGGACATGTAGCCCTTATCCCAGTACCCTCTCCAGTGTCCTGTAGTCTTAGGGACTAGAAAGTGAAATACTCTTGGAACCACTACCCAAGTTAAGAAATAGAATGTTGCTGTCACCTTAGAAGGTCCCCGCTTGTGCTCCCTCCCAGTTGCAGCACCTCCTTCGTATGGAAAAGTTTGGTAGGGCAAATCATATGAACATTAGATTTCATTATCCAAGATCAAAAAAGCTGTCAGGGTTTCTTCAAAAAACCATTTTATTGATACGTGATAAGTGCATCTTCAGATTTAAAGGGTGGCTCTTTCTACATATTATTATTAACCTGATTTTATATGAATTGAAATGCCAAGATGTGGGGGAGTAAGGATTGTCTTATATTGGCCATTTTGAGATTACACAACTGAATTGTGACCCTTGGTAACACTAAAACCTAACAGTGGCAGTGATCAGGTGTGAGAAAATATACAGAGATCCTAGTAGCACAGCCTGTAAGGAAGGGAACTGACAAAGACACTGATGATTGGAAAAGTTCTTGGTTATGTTCATATCATTTTTATCAAACTGCACCACAATCCAGGATGGCAGCCACTATCCAGGTGTGAATGTTGACACCTTAAAATGCAACTTAGTAACTGAATTGTATTTTTATGTTACTCAAATTAAATATCAGTAGCCAAATGTGGCCGGTTGCTAATTTGTTGAACAACATGCACCACTCTAAATATATTTTTTTTTAAAAATTTCACTAATTAAGTAGGAACAATATTGGACATTATTTTGATGTAAAGTGAGTATTTCTAGGGAGAGATAATTAGCAAGGGGCTTGAGAATGCAAAGCTAACATTTATGGGGAGCAGATAGTTATTGGAAGGATTTAACTTTTATAATTTCTTCAACAAATTTTATTTGCCAACAAGAAAGATAAAATGATAAGTTTAAATTAGTTATATCCATAGTCATGATCCTTGAGCTTCGATGGGCCAAGGACCAGAACATTAAAACACTGTCATCACTGGTAGGATTGTCTCAAGACGCGAGTTTCATTGCCATTCATTTCTAATTTTCATGAAAAAATCTTAGGTGATATTTACATGTGTGGCCAAGTAGATATGAAGATAATGTGAGGGAATAAAAAGGAATTATGTAACAATTACAGGGAAAGTAGATCTGCAAGTATAAATATGAAAGAAAGTGGGGATGAGTGGTCAGTGATGGGGATTGGGAGACCGAGGAAAACATGGACAAAGAATTCAGAGAGGATGAACATATCTGCTAACTGCCATCTGAAACAACTATGCCTGAAACCACAGGATCTTGATATTTAATCATAGAGTTTAGCCAGAAAAAGTCTGAAAAGAAAGACTTGCCAGTGCTGATTTCTAAAATACTATTAGTGATTTTTTTTTTTTTTCATTTTATTTTTTGCTATTGACATATACACATAACTCACAATTCAAAATAACAGTCAAGGTGTGTACACATTAAGATATTCCCAGCCATGTTCTCTACTTTTAACAGTATTTTTTCTTTTTTCACATAAAAACAAATATGGGTACGTTATTTTTTTCCTTTTTCTTACACAGAAGTAAAAGTAAAACCAAGTACAAACATCACACCCAAAGAAAAAGAGCCCAGGGAAAAAAACCTAAGAGTACAGAGAAGGTTTGGTCAGTAATAAAAGTGACATATCAAATTAATAGGAAATATGAAGGAATTTCAAAAAGCTCATGGAAATTTTTCATTATCTTTAACTTACATTTTTCGTTGAACCTTTGAATCCCTCTCATAGATGGTATTCATATAGTTGGCTAGCTATCTCTGGGACAAAGCAAATCTAATACCTGTGCTGTAGAGCATGAAATCTGAAGGCTTTTTGCCTGTGGATGACTCCAGCCAGTTAAAACTTAATTACATCTTTTGCTGTGGTTTAAATGTTTAGATGTCAGTTTTTCTTTGACTTCTGACAGCTGAACTGCCAGAATTAGCAGCAGATTATCTTTGTTTGGCTCTGTAGGATAAGCACTAGACTTTATGATCAGTTTGAACCACAAGGTTGGTGGATCAAACTCACCAGCCACTCCTCAGAAACCCTATATACAGGGTCGCTATGAGTCAGAACGGACTCAACAGCGCATAACAACATATTTCAAAGTGAGTTTGGGGCTCACTTCCTAAACCAGCCCTCAGGAACATTCCTGGATACACCCTTGAGTAGTCACCTGGTTGTGATGTCATACCCTGACAGCCTCAAAGACTAAACTTTTCCTGCTGCTTTCCAAACGCTCACACGCATATGTGATACATGGCTGCTGTCTTCAGTCATGGTTGTGATAAAAGATCCCTTTTTTCCCTGAGCCATATAAAAGATCACCATATGGAGATGGAAACTCCAGTTCTGGTGTCTTTGATGACTTCCCTCACCTGGGTGATAATGTTTGTCTTGGTCTTATATTTACTCCGGTTTAAGACCTAAGAGTCTCTATAATTTTTATATATTTGAAGATGGGGTCTTGTTTCTCCTCTATACCACCTAAGTAGACCTTAGATCAAAAGTAACTTCTGGAGGATTTCATTGTACAAACATAAAAGTTTTTAAATATTAGAGAGATCAGTAATTTTACTGAGACTTGAAAGAGTTGAATCTGACTATAAATCTTTATAGCTTATATTTCTTCCACTGAGTGGTTGGTGGGTTTGAACTGCCAACCTTTTGATTTAACAGCCCAATAGCTAACAACACACAGCCCATTAGGGCTTCTTAGAGAGGATTCAGAACTGTTACATAAGAAATTTACAAAATTGACCACATAAAAATTTAAAACACTATATAGTGAAAAATGCCGTATTTAAAACACAAATAGCTTATTGGAAAAATACTTACATGCTTAACAGTGCAAATGGCTAATTCAACATAACAGTAGACTTTTAGCCTTCAGTGAGATGGTAAATAAATGACTTGAGCAAACAACACACACACAAAAATGTTTAGTAGCCTCACTAATCAAACAATTGGTATCTTTTTTTTTTTAATTGTGAGACAAGTGAAGTTTAGATGACACCCATACGTGGAACAGTTTGAGAAAAGAAGAAATCTTATAATGGAGTGATAAGCAGAGTCCATTTTGAGAGAGCAATTTGGCATTAGCAGTTAAAATTTAGAATTATCATGTTCTTTATCCACAAATACCAGATCTAGGACTCTATCTAACTCTACTTTCAAAACTATGCAAAAACATACATAGAATGTTTATTTTCACTTAATTTGTAATGGATAAAAAAGAGAAACAACCCAAATGTTCATCAGTAGGCGCTTAGTCACATAAACTGCAATTCATCTATATTATATAAACTTGAAAACAAGACAGAAATTGAGCTCAGATTACATGTACACAAAAAATGATTATATTCAAACTCTAAGAATAAAGTGATTTTTTTTTTAGGCCCATATATCTGTAAATTTAGATTCGATATAAGGAGCATACAATTAGTTTTGTAGTTGGGGGGGAAAGTTTTTAATTTTAAAGTAAGATAGAAAACTCGTACTGCAAACTATAGCATACCAGTTTTCTTTACGTTACCATGGTTCACATACAAAATAAACAATATTGTTGTTAAGTGCCCTCGAGTTGATTCCGATCCATAGCAATCCTGTATAGGGTTTCCGGGGAACAGCTGGTGAGCTTGAACTGCTAACCTTACATTTCAGATGGCTTTGCAGTCTGGCACATTAACCCACAGTGCCACACCAGGACTCCAAAATTAACAACAGGATCCTCAACTAACAAAGCCATAGACTTCAACATTGTTTTGTAACAAAATGAACATTATTTAACAATCTCGTTTCCTTTATTAACATTCTTTTTAAAACTTTCATTCATGAATTAAAAATGAATAGACTCTTTTTTGCAAGTAATGTCAGTAAAAATAAGCAGTTGCAATTTTGCGTTATAGAAGGCACCACCACTGGTTCATGCTTTGCCTTTTTTTGTGTGATGCCAGGGTGCAGTTCGGATTAGAGAAAGAACTGACTAGCTGTCTCCCAAAAGACTTCTTACAATGAACATATTTTAGACAAGTGTAGAATCAGAAGGCAGCTTATTTCAGCCCACCAAGAGCCAATCCATTTACACTAGTCCAATTTCTAGACTCTAGAAGTCTCTGTGCAGTGCAAGCAATTAACCCCCTCAGCCTGCTAATCAAAAAAGGTTAGCATCCAGGAAGAAAGACCTGGCAGTCTAATTCCAAAACTGTAATCATGGAAACGCTGTGGACACACAGGGCGGGCACTTGATATACCTCAACAGCAACTGGTTGTTAAATTACATTTAAGAGATGTATTATGATTCTAAGGTTAGTTCCCAGTTTTTAATTTACAAAGAGGAGGAGTTAACCAAGGGATCTGAGTATTCCATGGTAAGACTAACAAGTTTTTCCCCGAATAATCTATATGTGAAGCCTGAAAATCAACAGTATGCTTGTTGAGTCGGTAGGGTTTCCAAGGATCAGCTGGTGAGTTTGAACCACCGACCCTGCAGTTCAAACCAACCTTGTAGTCCAGCACATTAACCCATAGTGCCACACCAGGACTCCATGTATGTTGCTTAGTTGATTTAAAAAGAAAACATAAATGTGTGATAATATTAGGCTATGATGTCTTAATGATTCTGTCTCGGAGTGGAGCATTAGCCCAGACCTTCATCCAGGCTAAAGCTACTCCTCTTGGATAATGTTTGCATGGGATAAATATTCCTGGGGAAAGCTATTTCAGTCAAAATATAGAAAAATTATAACTTGTAAGTATGCACAATAAAATATGTCATCCTTGTAACAATCATGGAGTGTCCAATACCATAGTAAATACCATTTTACCTATAAAAGTAGTTTTTAAAGGATTTTTCTTTTTAAAATAGACTCCAAAGCTTCTGCAATATAAAATGTTACTGGTGAGGAATAGATCTGTTTGGAACAGTTCCTTTTTTCTTTTTTTTAAGTTCCTGATTTTTGGGTATGGAGCAGGTTATGGATCTTACTGAGGATGCCTACAGTTATAGGATGGGGAAAGAAAGAGAAGTGGAGTAGAAAGTAGTACTTTTCACCACCTGCCAATTTCCTTATTGAAGCAAGAGTTGCCCTTGTGTTTAAGAACTTTGGTGATTACATCTCACTGTGATCTGCATTCAGTGATGCCCCTGAAGTTATTGAAGGGGGGGGGGGTGTATGGAATAGGAGAGTATTGGCATCTATCTGGATTCATGGAGCCAAGGAGCTCCTGATCTCCCCAGTGCTTGTGAATAAGTTGGAACTATGATGCTGCTATTAAAGATGGTCTTCCTTCTGAAGGAAATACTATGTGAGTAAATAAGGGATGCTGAAAGGCAGGGAACTTTAGCTCGATGTGATTGCACAATGTTTACCCCACAGTGTGGTGTACAGTGTGGTTCAGGGAAAAAAAAGTTTTATATTATTCTCTATGCATGTATTTTACTGTGTTACAAAAATTAGGTGAGTAATACTTTAAATCCAGGGTTTTCTAGATGTTGTACTACCTAATGTGTGTGTATATATAGTGTTAACCTAGTGACATTAACTACTAGAAAGAGTATGGGCTTTAGAATCTAATATATCCTAATAAATCTGGATCTGACTCAGCATTTTCACTGACTTTGAGATTTCTCAGAACAAATTATGTAATCTTTCTGAGCTAATTTTTTCATCCAAAGAAAAATAAATAATAGACCCAAAGTTGATCAAAAAATTAACTTAATCATCTTCCAGTAAATATTTCTTTTTACCTTTTTCACTTACTAAATAGAGATCATTTGTATCAGAATGCCACTTGGATTTTGATCTTAGATTGTAAAAGGCCTCTTTTTGTTTGATATGGTGCTAGGTTTTTTGTTTTTGTTTTTTTGTAATTGTAGAAAAAAAGAATAAGGATTATTTACTTTGGGGACTAATTTGGGGGAGGTGAATAGACTAGAGAAACTTAAATTATAATAATAGAGTGTTTTTTCATGAGAAGGGTTTAAGCTAGGGGTTAGCTGACTTTTTCTGCCAAGAGCCAGATGGTAAATATTTTGAACTTTGCAAGCCACATATGGCCTCTGTTGCCTCTTCTTTGTATTATTATGACTGTGTAAAAAATGAAAAAGCCACTCTTAGCTCATGTTGTTGTTGTTAAGTGCTGTGGAGTCGGTTCCGACTCATAGTGACCCTGCACAGGGTTTCCGAGGCTGTAAATCTTTACGGGAGCAGAAAGCCTCATCTTTCTCCTGCGGAACCGCTGGTAGTTTCGAACTGCTGACCTTGCGGTTCACAGCCCGATTCGTAAAAACAGTTATGTGCCATTTTCTAACAACCCTGGCTCTAGTGTCGTGGGTAAGACCCAAAGAGATGGGAGCACAGGAATTGTGTTCCCTGGAGCCAGTGATTTGATGGCATATCCTTTGTTAATGTGTTATTGAAAGGCTATGGTGGGTAAACGCTTCCTAGCTTCAAGCAGGTTGGGTTTACAATGGCATTAATCTTGAGAATAAACAGGTTTACCCTCAAAAGGGAGTGCTGGTGTGGTGCTATAGGATAACCACTGGAAAGCAAGGTCGGTTTGAACTTCAAGGTCACTGGTTCAAACTCACCAGCCACTCCTCGGAAACCCTATACAGGGTCACTATGAGTTACAAATGACTCAACAGCACTTAACAACAACCTTAAAAGATTGTAGGCATCCTTGATCTAACCCCAGGGGTTAGCGTACTATAGTCCAAGTGCCACCTGTTTATGTAAGACTGACAAGCTACCAGAAGCTAAGAGTTTTTTATGTTTTTAAATAGTTCAAGACAAACTCACGTAGACACTTGAAAATTAGGAGATTTAAATTTCCATGTTTGTAAATAGTTTTATTAAAACAGCTTTACCCATTTGTTTAATTATTGTCCAAATGCCTTTACAGATCAAATGGCCACAAAGCCTAAAATATTTACTATTTGACTTTTTATTTACATACACAGAAGGTTTGCTGGCTCCTTTAAATTTTTAAACTTGTATTAAATAAATAGCTTGAATTATTTTTTCCTTTTCCACAATACTTTCCTTGGAGAAGTGGAAGGAAGGATGGTAAATTTATTTAGGACTGTGGCATTGCAGCTTCTGTATTTTGAGAGGTAGAAGGGAAACAGATACCTAAGAGATTAAGTATTGACATCTGGAATAGTCAAGAGGTTCCAAATAGGCATGAATCCAAGAAGTGTGGTTAACCGTAAGTTCCAGAAGCTGCTGGACCCAAAGCAGTACACTTTCTTACATCTACCACAATGATCATTTTTCCTATCTTTGGAGAAGCAAGGTGTAAAGAGGAAAGAATGAAGAGTTTTTAAGTTCTCCATATCTTTTAGACCTTGCCCTCCCTGGCCCTTGAAGTCCAGATGTTTCACAAACCAAGAAAGGTTTTAGAACCACTTGTAGTAGCTTACATTAAATTACCCCAGATAAAATTCTAATAGTCAAAAACAGAACTGGTTTAAACTGCCTTAGATCCTTCTGGGAATGGGGTGTGGGATATAAATTGATTCACTCAAGATATTCCATTCTAAATCCCTTTACCGGTGAAAACTTTGGAATGAATTTCCTCACTTTATGTAGAAAATGTGCATAGTTTGAAACAGCTATATTGTACCTGCAGAGTTTAGGAGTATAATAGTATAATTTATAATTATAACCTATTCTAATTTCTCTTCAAATATTAGGTGTCCTAGTTGCCTATGAAGGTTTGCCACTTCATCTTGCACTGTTTCCCAAACTCTGGACTGAGCTTTGCCAGACTCAGGTAAAGAAAATGAGTTTTAGATGATTTGGTCTTTCATCTCTTCTGACCAAGTGGTCAGTAATTTTTAAGAATCATGGACTGAAAAAAAAAAAAAAGTTAACTGGCTGGAAATTTGAAGTTTTAGAATTAAGCATATTTAGTTATTAAAGTACTAGGCATTTAGTTTTCCTCTGATTTTTTTTTTTTTAAACTTCAGTAAATATATATCACAAAGGGAATTTCAAATAGTTGCTTATAATCGAATTCCTCATCCGTAGGTCAGTATTAAGAGTTGTGGGCCAAGTCCAAAGCATACAGAGATAGTAGCCACTTCTTGGTCTTCCTTAACCCTCACCATATGTCTCTTTTTCTCTGCTACCACTGCAAAAGCTCCAGCAGTCTGTCCTTTAGGTCTTGTGTATCTGTCACCTCAAAGTAATTTTTTATGAGTCTGATGTACTTATTTTCTTAAATAAGGACATCTAAAGTATCTGCGAACCAGTCCTTTAACAAAATGGGCACCTATGTAATGCTTCGCTTACTTATGTTTGCCCAACTCCAGAGGAAGAGGAGGTGAGTTTAACCCTCCTTGGGCATAAATCCACACCCCACTACATTGCCATTGAGTCAGTTCTGACTCATAGGATTTCCAGGAGCAAGCAGTTGGTGTGTTTGAACCACCAACGTTGTGGTTAACAGTCCAATGCTTATCCTACAGTACCACACTAGTACTCCACACCCCACGTTGTGCAGTACCCTAAATGCTAGTCCAATCCAGCCTCCTCCTGGGCAGTAGTGCCCTCTGTACTGCACCTTCCCCCCATTGCACAGTAATAGTTATCTAGCTCCTTTACCCATACTGTCAGCTCCTCAAGTGCTGGGGTCTTAGGACTCCTTATCTCTTTTCCTTATTTGTGCCCATTCCAAAGAATTCAGAAATTATCAAACAAAATCATTAATATTGCATACAAGTACAATTTTGCTAAAGATAATTCAAAAAAGTTGCAGCAGTACATCAACAGGGTGCTGCCAGAAGCTCAAGTCACATTCAGAAGAGGGTTTTGAATTAGGGTCATCATTGCTATGTCATTTGGATCTTGGCTAAAAGCAAATACCAGAAGGATGTTTACTTGTGCTTTATTACTGTACAAAGGCATTTGAATGTGTGGATCATAACAAACTATGGATAACATTGCAAAGCATGGAAATTCCAAAATACATGTAATTCTAGAGGAACCTATAATTCTAGAGGAACCTATACCTAGAACAAGGGGCGCTTGTTTGAAGATAAGAAGGGGATACTGAATGGTTTAAAATCAGGAAAGGTATGCATCAGGGTTGTATCCTTTTATCATATTCAATCTATATGCTTCCAAGTAAACTGGGAAGCTGTGTTATATGAAGAAGAATGGGGCATCAGGATTGGAGGGAGATTCATTAACAACTTGTGATATGCAGATAACACAATCTTGCTTGCTGAAAGTCAAGAGGACTTGAAATCCTTACTGATAAAGATCAAAGATTACATCCTTCAGTGTTAATTGCACCGTAAAGAAAACAAAAATCCTCACAATTGGACCAATGAATGACATCATGGTAAACAGAAAAGGTTTAAGTTGTTAAAGATTTCACTTTACTTGGATACATAATCAATGCTCATGGAAGCAGCGCAGTCAAGAAATAAAACAGCATATTGCAGATCTGCTGCAGAAGGCCTCTTTATTCAAGAGCAAAAATGTCACTTTGAAATCTAAAGTCACCAGACCCAAGCCATGATGTTTTTAACTGCCTCATATGCATGTGAAGCTGGACAAGAAATAAAAGGCCAAAGAAAACTGATGCATCTGAAATAGTGTTGGTGAAGAATATTGAAAGTACCATGAACTGCCACAACAACCAAATCTGTCTTTGAAGAATATAGCCAGAATGCTTCTTAGGAGCAAGAATGGCAAAACTACTTCATCTCACATACTTCGGACATGTTAACAGGAAGGACCAGTCCCTAGAATTGGACATCATGCTTGGTTAAGTAGAGGCTCAACATAAATGAGGAAGACTCCCAATGAGACAGATTGTCACAGTGGCTACAACAATGGGCTCAAACATAATCATGAGAATGATGTAGGACTGGGCCGGGTTTCGTTTCATTGAGCACCAGTCACTTTGTGAGTTGGAATGGACTCAACGTCACGTAACAACATTCTTTAAAGAAATGCTCTTTTGTCTCTAGCAGAGATCTCTGAAAGTCCAGTATGTGTTCCTCTTAGCTCACATGGCTTAGTAGTAGGCATTCAGAAAATCACTTATTGGTTAATTGAGCTGAGTAGTCTATTCAGTAAATTGGAACAGTTCTGTTACCCCACCCCCACCGCTATTCTTTTTCTTTGTATTGATTTAGTTATTTAATTTTTTGGGTTTATGCTCTTCCTTTGCCGGTTACAAACATCCAACGGACAACTTGTACTTGCCCTTTAATATTGTTTAAAATGGCCCTCACTCTCTCAAACAGTTGAACCAACCCTTACACGCAACAAATCCTTCATCACATTCACTTGCTGCACATACAGCTTTTATAAATAAGTGGATGAGGGCTTTATTTTTGTAGTAAAACTAATCCTGAAGCCACTGTAAAACTGAGTCACTTTCAACTCATAGCGATGCGACCCTATGGAAGATTTTCAAGACTTTTAAAACATTACCAGAGCAGACAGACTCATGTTTCTCCCCTTACCTGCTGACCTTGTGGTTAGTAGTCCAGTGCTTATTCTGTAGTGTTAACTTTAAGAACTATATGCAGCTTTCTCCTTACCTACAAAATTGACTTAGACACAGGAAGGGATCTTATTCCTAACTCAGGGAATGGCTGTCCTTGCCTATCTTGTGTCTGCTTCTACATGCTTCTCTATTCCTTTTGCTTTGTTTTGGTGTTTTTTTCCACAGGATTCTTGATTCCCAAAAATGTCCCCCAAAATCAGACAAGGAGGTTGAGACTGAGAAAATAGGCAGACAGTCATACCCTGAGGACCTCAAGACCTGGGGCTTAGTTGGTATCTCGGATGATGTCAGGCAGTTAACTTACCACAGTTTCTTACTCTACTAAAACACATAGACATGTATTCTATCATCCAACAGGTACCCATTTGCCATATAAATGATCTGTGATTAAACCACAGATACAATCCAAGGAGTAGATCTGCTTAAAGACATACTACTTGTGTTTAAGAGCCATGACCATTTGAAACTAGGAAAACCAAATTTTAGTAAAATGCTTGTTATAATAGGAACCACGAATTCTCTATATGAGATAATTAGAAAAAGATTTGCTAGGTTTTGTTTGCAATATTTATGGAGGGGAAAAGTACTTAATTCTGAAAACTTTATTCCACATAACGTTTATAGCCTTTTAATTGATTATTCATTAATTGGTCCTTTGATGACATTTTCATGTAACTGTTAGTCTTATTTGTCCGGTCCTTATTACCTCTTTGTGTAAGATAATCAAGTTGTGTTTCTTTGCTAGCAGTTTAGCCATTCAGACTTTTTACAAGTCTCTTCCTCTCAGCATCATTAATGCTTTATTAGGACAGCAGCAATAACTGAGTAAAAGTGACTTGTCAGAGAGGACTTACAGGACTGACTTTGGCTATCTTAGGAAATTCGTTTCAGGTTTCCAGTTATTCCAGTGTTCAACCATGAGTGCTTCTTCTTCCCACTCTAGTCTGCTATGTCAAAAAACTGCATCAAGCTTTTGTGTGAAGATCCAGTTTTCGCAGAATATATTAAATGTATCCTAATGGATGAAAGAACTTTTCTAAACAACAACATTGTCTACACATTCATGACACATTTTCTTCTAAAGGTATGTAGTACTTTGGAAACTCAGTAAGTTAATGATGGTGTTTTCATTGTGTTGGTCTTTAGGAAATTTTTTTTGTTGTTTAATCTTGTTTTTCAGGTTCAAGGTCAAGTGTTTTCTGAAGCAAACTGTGCCAATTTGATCAGTACCCTTATTACAAACTTGATAAATCAGTATCAGAACCTACAATCTGATTTCACCAATCGAGTTGAAATTTCCAAAGCAAGTGCTTCTTTAAATGGGGTAAGAACTGTACCAAGGAAGTTGGTAATACTTCACAACCTGCCTTTAAGATCTAGTCTTACTTGGCATGATTTTACTGACATAACTTTAACTTACTATCGAAACCTTAAAAATCACATATGATGAAAAAGCTAACCCAATTTTGAACTTGTATTCATTGTGCCTTGTATCTGGGTAGCACAATGACTATGTGGAACCTATAGGAAGACATGAGCTACTGGTATGGAATGCTAAGGGCAGGCAGTAGGACTACTGAGAAAACATTCCCTTTACCCTTACTTGAGATCATAAACATCATTCACCTCCCAAATACTGACATGCCAGAACACATTACACAGCTTAATGAGAAAGGCCTAACTCTGTAACACCTACCACACTGATTTCTGGGTGAATAAGACACAAAAACTTTTTCATGGGTCATGCAAAGTTTGATTTTGAAATTCTAGTAAGTTAAAAATTTTTTCTACTTTTAGAAATCTAGATCTTCAGTCGTGATGCGTAAAATAGTATTAAGTCATGGTATTAATGAGTTAAAGTCAATGAAATACAGTGGTGTATCACATAAGGCACTGGCTCTCTGGTTTAACTGTAAATAATTTGTGTCCACGTGTTGGCTCTAGAATTGAAATGCTCTTATTTGGCTTTTCTGTAGGACTTGCGGGCACTTGCTTTGCTCCTGTCGGTACACACTCCCAAACAATTAAACCCAGCTCTAATTCCAACTCTGCAAGAGCTCTTAAGCAAATGTAGGACTTGTCTACAACAGAGAAACTCACTCCAAGAGCAAGAAGCCAAAGAAAGAAAAACTAAAGGTTAGTTTTATAGACTAATGTTACCTGTAGAGTTGGGGAAGAGAAGGAGGAACACAGTATAACCAACTGCAATAGGTGTATGTTCACCTAAGCCTCCTAAATAGAAGAGGGCTTCAAAAAGTCACTGGGGAAATCCCATCGTCCTATAATTGCATTTTCCGTAAACTTTTTCAAGCCTCCTCCATAGAAAGGAAGTTGTCTCACAACTTACCCCCCATATCTAATCTAAATGACCAACCTCTTTGAGTTGTTTCAGTTTGAACGTTTGTGTTCACAGATGACGAAGGGGCAACTCCCGTTAAAAGAAGGCGTGTTAGCAGCGATGAGGAGCACACTATAGACAGCTGCATGAGCGACCTGAAAGCAGAAACAAGGGAAGTCCTGACCCCAACGAGCACTTCAGACAATGAGACAAGAGACTCTTCAATTATTGACCCAGGAACCGAACAAGATCTTCCTTCCCCTGAAAACAGTTCTGTTAAAGAATACCGAATGGAGGTTCCATCTTCGTTTTCAGAAGACATGTCAAATATCAGGTCACAACATTCAGAAGAACAGTCCAACAATGGTAGATTTGAAGACTGTAAAGAATTTAAAGACCTCCACTGTTCCAAGGATTCTAATCTAGCAGAGGAAGAACCTGAGTTCCCTTCTACTTCCATCTCTGCAGTTCTGTCTGACTTAGCTGACTTGAGAAGCTGTGATGGGCAAGCTTTGCCCTCCCAGGACCCTGAGGCTGCTCTATCACTCAGTTGTGGCCATTCCAGAGGACTCTTGAGTCACATGCAGCAACACGACATTTTAGATACCCTGTGTAGGACCATTGAATCTACCATCCATGTGGTCACAAGGATATCTGGCAAAGGAAACCAAGCTGCTTCTTGACATTAGATGTAGCATGTCTACTTTTAAGCCCCTTTCCCTGCCCCTTCCCCAATGCTGTTTGTATAAGTTTTGCTTCTTTCTGTTTTGTGCTTCAGTTTGTCCAGTGCTCTCTGCTTGAATGGCAAGATAGATTTATAGGCTTAATTCTTGGTCAGGCAGAACTCCAGATGAAAAAATTTGCATCTTCAGTACACTTTCTAAAGGGCAATCAGATAACGGATATGTTTTATGTAATTAAGAGTTCACTGTAGTGGCTTTCATTTAATATGGCTGTCTGGGAGGAACAGGGTGCCCTGGCCCTGTACAATGTAATTTAAACTTACAGCATTTTTACTGTGTATAATATGGTGTCCTCTGTGCCAGTTTTGTACCTTATAATAGAGGCAGATTGCCTCCAATCGCTGTGGTTCTTATTATCAAAATTAAGTTTACTTGTATACGGAACAACCACAAGAAATTTGATTCTGTAAAGAATCCTCTTTAGCTGTGGCCTGGCAGTATATAAATGGTGCTTTATTTAACAGAATACCTGTGGAGGAAATAAAGCACACTTGATGTAAAAATAATTGTTTTATTTTTATTGACATGACTGATTGCTATTCTGTGCACTTAATTAAACTGATTGTGATGACTTTTCATTTGTTTACATACGTTGCTTCAGTCTTCTCAGATGAAAGAAATGAACATGGGCGGGGAACACTTAATACAGTTCACAAAGGAGCCGGTTCTCAGTCCTCTCCATCCCAAAATGTGTCAACCCAACACCATCACTTCAACATGCCACTGTTCACTGGCTCATGGTGAACTTTATAGGGTTTTTCCAAGGAGCAGCTAACTGATGGGTTTGAATCACTTCTTGTGGTTAGCAGTCCAGTGCTTACCCTACGGTAAGCTTGCTATAAAACACAGTCTATAGATTGAGAGTCCTGGTTTGAAGCTCTAGGATAACCAAGCACTGGCCTCCAAGGTCAGTGGTTCAAACTCACCAGCTGCTCCTCAAAAATCCTATACAGGATCGCTGTGAGTCGGAACCAACTTGACAGCATTTAACACCAAGAGCTTGGGAAACTATGGCTGCCTGCACTGAGGAACTCGATCTATTTCCAGAGGCCCATCAGGTGAGAATAATACCTAATGTTGGGTGCTTTGTTGTCATTCCATACTAACTTGAGGATTTGTTTTCTGTTTTAAAAGGAAGGATAGGGAAACAGTAAACATGACATTTTTCTGCTTAAAAAAGTAATACTCTTAAAAAATCTTACTTAGCTTATTCTACTTTCGGGTGGTCATCTGCAGTAAAACGTGTTTCTTCAAAATACTGCTTCTGCCCACAGAATTTCATCTTTACAGTAGAAACTGGAACTCCCGTACAGTCCAATTGCGATTTCACTTGCCCATGGGTACGGCACAGAATCATTTCACCTGCTGCACAGTGTTCTGGAAGAAAAATAAAATTGTCCATATAGTTCTATTTCTTTTTATGGTGGGGGGATAAAAGCCAATGTGGGTATTTCATGACGATCTTTTTATTAACTGATAATGGAAAATTCCACCGAAAACATCTTAACAGTCAAACACATAAAAAACAAAATACTTTCATGAAAGCCCCTTAACACTGAAAGAATCAATGACAACATAAAGTCCTGTCTTCCCGGTCATGGTTATCACTTCTACTGTCCAAGTGTCCCCTCAGTTTGGAGGAGAAACAGTGATAACCAGAGCAGAAAGCTGCTGTTATCAAAGATTCACCAGTGTAGATCCTAGTGGTTTCAGCGGCAGAACTAGCTTTCAAGTATGTAAAACCTGAAATTTCTAGATCAAGGAGTGAAAGGGATTTATAGTTGTGTCTTAAGAAAATCAAAAGCATTTGTAGAATTGTTGTGGAACAAAGGCCTCATCTTAATTCACCAGTGATAGTCCCATCAAAATTAGAAATTTGCCTCCCATTTCACAGCTTCTAATACGGCAAGACACTTAGATGAATTTTGTACCAACTAACCAAATAAAATAGTATGTGTTATTCCAGCACATTTTATCACCTTAATATAAATGTGAAATATGTAATAAAATAATTACTGTGGTTTGTTTTTGTTTTCTTAATCCTGAATATGTAGCTGTGTGAAATAAAATAAAAGAGCTTTCTCTCCCCAAGGAAAGAACATTATCCCCTAAATGTAGCCACTGGTATGTTCAATTTGAAATGCCCATTTCTCCCCCTCAAATCACACCAATTTTCCAGCATCACCATTTCAGAAAATACAGCCTATAAGAAAGAGAAGACCAAGTTTCAGTTCTGAATGGTCCATTTTCTCCCACTGTCAGCACTGTAGGCCCCAGCTCTGGAGTTACTCAGGTCTTTTAACAGGAATGTGCTGTACAGATGGCAGTCATGTCAAACAGCTCTGCCATGTGCAGCCATGGTGGTGATCCCTGATCCTGTCCTAGCTGAACACTTGGCAACTGTGGCCCAGAGGACATAAACAGAAGTAGGTAAAAGACAACAGCAAACTCCCCTCTTGCTTAGATAACAAAATTAGTATGTAAAGCCTTTCCACCATAGTCAGGGAAGAAGGCTCTCCCATTGTGGACTGTAAGCCTCAAAGGCACCTGGGTTTGTAATATGTTACCTATTAGGAACACTGCTTTGAATTCGGTATTTATCTTACCCAACAGCCTGTTCATACACTGCCTTCCATCAGGAATGAAAGTTGCAGAGCAAAATGTCAGATCTTACTGGCTCAAAAGGGATGAAAGGATAAATTAGGTACCCCTTCTCACTCCTTTATACTTCCCCATCATCAAAAGGCTGCTTTGAATTTTGTAGCATTCTATTTGTTGTTGTTATGTGCTGTCTCTGAGCGGCTGCTGAGCTTGAACCAGCAATCATGTGGTTCAAACCAACCTAGTGGTTGAGTGCATTAACCCACAGGACCACACTAGCAGCTTTTTACTGGGGTAGTGCATTTTACCCCTTCAGCAAGGTACCCTCACTCAGTTTGCTTTTAACAGTCAGTTCCTCAGTTGCAATAGTTTTCGTTGGTAAAATCATTCTCATTGTAAATTCTACAAAGAAACGTAGGAAATGGCTTTAATACAATTCTTTTCAGCACAAAAAGCAGTGCTATTTAAATACTGTAATTTAAAAATTACAGTAGTATCTTGAGAATTTCAAGACCATTCCATTTTCAATGCAGAAAAACTCCTGGTAATTGTTGCTCAACATGGTGAATTTAATGTCACTGAATTGTACACCTATACATAGCTGAAATGCCAAATAAAAATAAAATTTCCTACCTATGATTAACAATCTGAGTTCCAAAAGTAGCAAATTGATTCTTTTTTCAAACGTCTTGCTTTTATCAAGTTTTCAATAAAATAACAAAAAATTATTAATGTCCTTTTCCTAACAGTTAAGTTTTATATGATTAACAACTAATGGTTTTGCTACCTTTTCCTTTTAAAATTAAGCGACTTCTCACTGTTTCACCTCACAGCTTTCCACCTGGAAGCCATCCACATATATGGTCTTGAGGGAGAGGGGCAAGCCCACACTCCTCTATTCAAACACCCAGACACTCAGCACTAACAGAGACCAACGAGGATGTGCACAGAGGCAATCCCTGCTGGCTATTGTGCCTCGTAGGCACTTCTCTTATTTGGGGTATGAGACAGTAACCTCACTTATAGGCAGTGTAGGGATTAGGGTACATCTCCCCCATAACCACTTTCATTCATTCAGCATTACGTTTATTTAGCACCTACTAGGTACCAGGCATTGTGCTACATGCCAGAGATACAACAGTGAAATGAGACACTGTCCATGTCCTCAGTGAGGACACACATTTAAACAAGTAATTACACAACCAACAATAGGAATCATCCCAAAAAACTTACTATTAACAACTATGTAGTCAAAATGATTCATGCTGTGTACAATACAGAGAATCACTAATGGTCTCATCCGTGACTAGCTCTCGACTCCTACACTACAGTTTATCCTGGCATCTTAGACATCAGCCGAACTTGAGGGTGTGGACCACAGTGTAGAGGATAACTTAGGTAAACAGAAAAGGGACCCTCTGGTTCACAAGGGATGCCTTCTGTACCACTCTTAGTGCCTTCAGGTAATCTCCAAGGGCCTCCCTGACCTTGGTGGGGCCTGGAGCTTTCCTAAGATCCTTCAGTATAGCCCCATCGCCTTTCTTTTCACTCATGTTCATGTACAAATCAGAAAAATTCATGTACAAACCTAAAAATCTGGTTTGATGTTTTCTCACATCATTGGGGCTTAAGGATGAGAGAGAATTGTGATGGTGGGGCATGGAGAAGCAGCAAATGTGAGATGGAAAGTTAATACATAGTTTAAGGGACAGATGGGTGTTTAAGAAGTCACTATGGTTAAGTGATCAGCTACTTACTGAAAGATTGGAGGTTTACATCCAGGGACACCTCAGAAGAAAGGCTTGGTGATCTATGTCAGAAAAATCAGCCAACTAAAACCCTACAGAGTAGCTCTATTCAAGCACACATGGGCTCACCATGAATTGGAATTGACCCTTAACTGGTAAAGCTTTTTGAATCTGGGGTCCACTGACTAGGGTAGGGGCTGATGCAGTATTTTGTGTGTGTATGTATATACATAAGGAGCTCTGATAGCGTAATGGTTACGAGTTGCGCTGCAAACAACAAGGTCAGCAGTTCGAAACTACCAGCTGTTCCACAGGAGAAAGATGAGGCTTTCTGTTCCCATAAAGATTTATAGTCTCAGAAACCTTATACAGGGTCGCTATGAGTCAGAACTAACTCCGTGGCATAAAACCAACCAACAATGCATGTGTCTAGGCATTATTCTGTGTGTAGATGTACATTCATTATTTTGTTAGTATGTGGTCCATGGCCTTTATAAGGGTCTATAAATATGCTGCCCAATATGGTAGCCACTAACCACTTGAGTACTGGTGTGGTGCTATAGTATAAGCACTAGACTGCTAACTGCAAGGTCAGTGGTTCAAACCCACCAGCTGCTCTTTGGAAATCCTATGTAGCGTTGCTATCAGAACCAACTCAATGGCACTTAACAATAACATATAACAATAACAAGAAAAGGCTCTGGCACACTATCTTGTATGGAAATATAGCTGAGCAAAGGGTATCACACCCAGAACCAAGCTTTCCGCTTTAAAAAGAGCTCGAACTGGAGGCCATGCAGGGGAGTTCTATCTCCCAAGAGACCCAGGGGACTCAAACAATATACCCACAGGAAAGTGTTAATGGAAAACCAGGAGACATAACCAAAGATAGATATGGACAATTGTCACTACTAAAGGGAAACAGCAAAGATGCAGAGAAAACAAAGTAATATTCACCAAGCCATGCATGCTGCCTGGCAGCTTACAATACAGACAGCTCAGGTTCACTGTTTCACAGAGATGGGGGCTGCAGTCTTACAGCCCCACCCCGACACTGCTGCCTACAGTAAAGCAAACAGGCCCTCCACCATTCATCAAAACTACCACACTGGAGTGGTAGTCACGCAGTCTAATCAATCATTTTTCAGGTGACCAACATCTATAGCAGAAGGTTGGTTAAAAAAATTAAAATAATAAAAAAAGAAAAACACAAAAGTATCCAACAGATACCTCAGTGTCATCTACTTCTTTTTCTTCTGAAAGATTGGGAATTTCAATCAAGCCCTAGTGTTTCACACTGGATTCCTTAAGGGTAGCTAAAGCAAGCAAAAATGAGGTGTTTTTGCAATTAAATATCAACAGCTGGAGTACCTCAAACCACTCTCCCTCACAGAGCTCCACCAGGCCCAGGGACAAGGTGACCCCAGGCTGGACCACCAAACAGGTGCAGAAGGCTACCCTGCTCCCTCACCCACATCAGAGGAAGGCAGACAAGACAGGCGGACGGGAGCTAGCCTTAAGTAACTGCAAACACAATCTGGGAGCCACGTCAGCCCTTAGGGAAGGATGGGGCATCAGTCAGTTCCAACCCCTGTTTCTTTCCAAATCCTCTAGCATTCTTCACCAGGTCAAAACAGAATAAAGGGTAGCCTTCAAGGAGAAAAGAAGTCACAAAAGGGAGGAGAGGACAGGAAGAGAAGAGAGTGAGCAGAGGGGGCCTGGGGCTTGGGCATGTTCCCTGTGGATTCTATGAAGTTAAGTTCCTTTTGAGACCAGTACTACCTTCTCCCCAGTGGGTCCCTCACATTTAGAGGGACCAACACAAGGTCTGCTCAAGGTACCTCAAGAACTGCCTGACAGTGTCTGGGTCTCGTCTTGCAGAAGAGCTGGTTGCTGTTGTGGGCCAAAAAAGATGGAAGAGACACGAGGCCAGGCCATGTGGTTCCTCCAGCCTTCAGAGGGGATGAGGAGCCAGACTTCATCAGCACTAAGGGAGTAACTGAAGGTAAACTCCAGCTGAGAGTCGTTATTCGAAGGCAGCAGTGGGCCTGCTTTGGAGGCATATTGAACACCCCTGCCTCGGGCCTGGCTTCAGCTGGCAAGACAGCCGCTAGGGCTGAGGCCCAATGTGAAAGCAACACAGTCTTCCAGAACCACACCTCTAATCTCCTTTTTCCCCTTTGTCTCCATACACTAATTTCTACAAGCATTTATGGCACTCATGCTGTATTCTTTTGCATGTAGTACACCCAAGCACATAATGCACAGGAGCACAGCACAAAACTAATACCTGAGGGGGTTGCACAGTTTGTCCAAATAATAAATAAAATTTTATACAATGCATATAACACGCATGTAATTTCTGTAAAGCTGTAAAACTCTCTGCATGGAGCTAGGTACCACGAGAGTAATGCATTCATTCAACAAACTTATGTAACAGTCCAGATAATGACCTTAGTCCAGATACAAAACTAGTTAAAATCCCTGCCCTAAATGACCAAAGAATGGAAACAACCCAATTGTCCAGCATCTGATGAATAAACAAAATGTAGCGTCTACGATATCATATTGTTCCGCCATGAAGAAAGAATAAAGTTCTGACACATGCTACACCATGGAAGAACCTTAAAAGCATTATGCTAACTGAGAGAAGCCACTCAGAGAATGCCACATTCCATGACTCCATTCATAGGAAATGTCCATGAAAGGCAAATCCAGACAAAAAAAGCAGGTTAGTGGCTGCCATGGGTTAAAGGCTCAGGGATACTGATGAAGGATGTGGGATTGCTTCTATGGGGTGATGAAAATGTTCTCAAATTGACTGCAGTGATCATTGTAAAACTCTGTGAAAATACCAAAAACCACCGGGCCTTTTAAGTGGGTGAATTGCATGGTATGTGAATTGGATCTCAAGTTGCTAACAATAAAAAATCCCTGCGCAATGAATGGGAGTCCTGGTGTAGCACCCTAGGATAAAGCACTAGACCACAAGTTCAGTAGCTGTAACTCACCAGCTGCTCCTTGGAAACCCTATATAGGGTCACAATGAATTGGAAACCGACTTGATGACACACACCAACAGAGGAGTGGAAGTAGCAGGACAATAAGCCACAACTGATATACCCTACACCAGATGCTAGTGTTCGGGGGAACATCAAGCAAAGAAAGGGAGATGGTATGAGGCAGGGGTCTGCAGTGCTTATTGGATGGAGAAAATTAGCGTTATTCAGAAGAATGAAGCATCTAAAGAGGTGGAGGAACAAGCAAGGGAGATCCTTAGTGGGAGAGTGTTCCAGGCAGTAACTCGAGACTCACTAGTGTTCACATCCTGGTGGAAAAGGCTCTGTTTGAGAGCAAGACCCTGAACCACTCTGAGTGCACTGGGAGAAAGGGAAGCCTCCACTTCAGGAGCCAAGGACACACACCCCTTTTTCTAGAACTTCAAACACCAACTCATGGGCTACTCAGTGCCTGGCCCACAGCACGAGGTCTAAAATATATTTGCTGAATAAGTGAATTGACTCCACACCCTCCAGCCCTCCACCAACTATCCCCAATCTGAGGCACCAATTACCTTTCCAGCTCATTCTGACATTCCATTCACAGCAGAAGTTTCCACTTCTACCTGCTCATTGATTTTGCAGTGGCCGGACTCATTTTCCACAATGATGCCCACCAGAAGCTTCCCCTTGGACCAGCTGGCGGGAATCTGATCTGTCCCACCAGGGGCCAGAGGACAAAGTCATGACTGGAAGTCTCAGCTGGGATCCATGTGTTCCACCTGGTGACCCAGTCCAGCCTAGATCATCCTGATCCCTCTCAAGTATCCTCATGAGACCAGCCACCCCAAACATGTTTCTCATACCTACTGTCTACCTTTGATTCCCCTGAGCAGTTCCTTGAGAGATTCTCCACTATGTAAAACAGTACTTTGCCTTGAAAATACTAGTGTGAGGGAGAGAGAGGTGGACTAGCAATTGGAAATGGGTGGGCAAAACGTGGGTGGTTAAGAAAAGGTAGTAACAACTGAAATCAATTTAATGAAGACACTACAAGTCATCAAGCATTTTCACAATTACAAGGGTAAATCAAAAAGTATTGCTACAAAATCATTGCCATCTTCATGCAACAGAAATAGAAAACTATGAAGCTACTGTTTCTCAACATAATCTAGGTCTATACACTTCTGAAGGCAGTGTTCCCAGCTCTCTTAACACTTTGCCAAGGAATTCTGCTCTCTTCTAGTTACCCTTCATGAAAATGTCAATTTTGGCATTCCCAAAGGAGGCAAACTGTGTTCCCTTCAAATGTTCTTTGAGTTTCGAGAACAAAAAGAAGTCTGAAGGAGGCTGGCTGTAGGTGGATAAGGTTTCTCATTAAATTCTTGTAGGACAGCCCTTGCCACCCTCCAAGAATGAACAGGGGCACTGTAGTGTTGGGGGGCGGGGATTCCTCAGAACAACTTTCCTGGTCTTTTCCTCACCAAAATGGTTTTCAATTTTCTTAAAACTTCTTCATTATAAGACTCCACGATCATCCTGTGTCCTTCAAGAAAACCTATCAACTCTACCCCTTTAGTTGCAAAACAAAAACAAAAACAAAAAAAACCCCAGCTGCCGTAACTTTCTGAGCTGACATGTCTGCACTGAACTGAACCCACCCAACAGATCCCTTTGGAAGCCACTGTTTGTACTTGTTATGTGCCGTAGAGTCGGTTCCGACTCATAGCGATCCTGTACAGGGTTTCCGAGGCTGTAAATCTTCACGGGAGCAGAAAGCCTCATCTTTCTCCCGTGGAACAGACCTTTTAATTTTGAAGGGAGCATAACTAAGACAAGTGTGTGACAGATCTTGTCTGCAGCCATCCACTGGTCTCAAAGACATGTTTAAACACATTTTGTTTGGAATAAACATGTATGAACTGAAATTCTAGTTGTTGTTGTTGTTAAGTGTCATCGAGTCGGTTCCGACCCATAGCGACCCTGTAACAGGGTTTCCGAGGGTATAAATCTTTACGGGAGTAGAAAGCCTTATCTTTCTCCCGCGGAGCGGCTGGTAGTTTCGAACCGCTAACCTTAAGGTTCACAGCCCGATTCGTAACCACTAAAATTCTAGTAGCAATACTTTTTATTTACTCTTACTCTATATATAGTATCTCAAGCAATCTCCTCAAATAACATTCCCATTTTACAGGTGCAGACTGAGCTGAGTGAAGTCTATAAAGTATCTGTAGAGCTCAGCTCTTCTGAGCGCCAGGCTAATGTTCCTCCAGTAAAGATTCACCACTCACCATGCCTGGGTCCCTTTCCAGGCTGCTGGCTTTGCTGGGCCCTGGGGACCTGCCTTAGTATCACCTGGACAGCCCTGAGGCTCAGAGCATCACTTCTTGAAACCCTGTATGTGAGAGGCAGTGGAAACCTGCTCCAAGAGTCCGTGGGTGATGCAACCAATGAACAGAGCAGGTCGTAACTGAAGGAAGGATTATATCCAATCAGAGATGTCTTGAAAGAAAAGCCTGGCACTCTACTTCGGAAAAACCAGGCACTGAAAACCATATGGAGCAGAGTTCTACTCTGACACACGTGTCCCCAAAAGTCAGAATCCACGCTACTGTTTTTGTTTTGGTTTAACTTGCTCAGACAAGGAAAGGCTTACTACAGGCCATCTAGTCAAATGCAGAGCTGAGATCCAAATTCCTGTCCTTTCCATTACATATCAATGCACACACACAGATACACACCCACCTTCCCGTTTCCTTTCAATTCCCAGAGGCACGAAAGGGGGTGAACTAGGGGCGGGAAGACCCTTAAGGCCACAGACTGTCAGAGTGTAAAGGTAAGTCATTCATGGGGCCCAGCCCAATTTCCAAAGAGTCAAAGCCCAGCGAGCCGGTGCTCGTCAGGTCCGGGTCTCCAGACTCACTGGCCTCCATGCCCTGACACTGAGAACTGTCCCTCATGAAGCAACTACGGGGGGCGTGTGCATCCCGCACCCCCACGAGAGAGCACTGCGGCCCGAGAGGCGCCCCGCAATCACGTTACCCCGGGAGGCCCGCCCGTCCGCCCGCCCGCCGTACCATTGCTAGCTGTTCCGGTTGGTGCTGTCCTCCCGCTCCTCCACGATCCAGCGCTGGTCTCCCTGGCCCCATTTAGCCATGGCCGCGCGGACACCGCGCGCTGGTGTCTGCGAAGAACACTGAAGGGCTGCAGTGAGGCGGCTCTGCCCGGTTTTTCCGGCCTTGGAGCCTAAGACTGGAGCGTTCCAGTGCCCAGAAGCTGCCAGAAACCAGCGTCCCGCTCAGGCAAGCTAGGAAACGAGCTCGAGAGCAGGGCACCTGGGGAGGCGGGGCCTCGAAACCTGGGGAGGCGGGGACAGGAGCCGAGCCCAGGAATTCGGCGGTCTGGGAGGCGGGGTCGTGGGCGGGGCTGGAGCGGGGCCCTGGAACCCAGTGGCCGGGGAGGCAGGGCTGGAGGCGGGGTCAGGATGAGGAGGAGAATGAGGGGATCGTGAGTGGGTGTGTCCTGAAGATGGGGTGTTGGACCCATACTCTTTGCGATTTCTCTTCCGCCTCATGTCAAAGATTCACTGCTATTACTGCAATTGTTTTTTTAAGTGTTAGTAAGCAGGGCGGTAAGTAGAATGACTGAGAGCCGTACTGAGGATAGAGATAAAGGTTTCGGCACGTAGCTTACCACACACGTGTCTATTGTTGTCCATGAAATCAGCGGACGCTGGAGGATGCTGTTGTTAACGACCCTTTACAGGGTTTCCCAGGAGCAGCTGGTGTGTTTGAACCGCCGACCTTGCGATTAGCAGTCCAGTGCTCATCATATTCTCCATCTAGGTTTTTACACTTTTTTAGTGCTTATCCCACAGTCACACCAGGACTCGTTCCCACACACTCTACCCCCTGATTTGTTAAGAGCCATGCAGTCGGTTCCAACTCATAGCGACCCAGGATAGGGTTTCCGAGGAGTGGGTGGTGAATTTGAATTACCGACCTTGCAATTCAAGCCAATTTTGCAATCCAGTGTTTACCCTACAGCGTCACACCAGGACTTCTAGATAGGAGCATGCATTTGAACTACCAGCTTCTAAGGTCAGAACGAGTGGAGTCGCGGTGTGATATGGTCCCAGCTGTGCGTGTTCTCCTTATACATTTCATTTGAAATTCATGCCGTGCCCTATGGTTTTCCTAAGTGGCACGATTTACTCCAAGGAATAGGCTTAGGCGAAAGTAGGGGCTGCCAAGTCCATAAACTCTGGGGTAAACCAGCAGCCTGGAAACGTTCTCACAGCAGATGATGGTTGCAGTCTTGATAATTCCTTCTTCTCCAGGAACTCAGTATTTGCTCATAAAGTTTTCAACTTGTGTGAGTTCTACCCACATTATCTTGGGTAATCATCATTACTGATATTCACCTGCTGTAGATGCTAACCACATTTACAAAATACCTTCACAACAAAATGTAAATTAGTGTTTGATCGAATACCTTGGGATACTTTACTCCCTGGTGTGACTGTAGGGCTGGTTACCACAAAGTCAGCAGATCAAACCCACTAACTGTCCTGGTGTGTCGCTGTAGGCTAAGTACTCCACCACGAGGTTCTACACAGGGTCGCTAGGAGTCAGAACTGGCTCCACAGGACTTAGCAACAACTATCACTCTGTAAACCCTATACCGAGTCACTGCGAGTCAGAATTGAGTCAAGAGCACACATCAATAATATGTTCCCTGGTTAGAAGCGAGGATGGCAAAACTTCATCTCACATACGTTGGACATGTTATCCGAAGGGACCAGTCCCTGGAGAAGGACATTATGCTCAGTGAAACAGAGGGTCAGTGAAAACCAGGAAGATCAGTGGCAGCAGCAATGGGTTCAAACGTAACAATTGTGACCATGGAGAGGAGCACGGATCAGGGTTTTGTTCTGGTGTGCTGAGTCTCCATTCACTGTTGTTGTTGTCAGGTGCCATCGAGTCCATACCGACTCATAGTGACCCTATGCACAGCAGAACGAAAGCCTGCCGGATCCTGGGCCAACCTCACTACTGTTGCCACGCTTGAGTCCATCGATGCTGCTACTTGGCCAATCCATCTCATTGGGGGTCTTCCTCTTTATGCGTGCGTAAACTGGACGGTAAATAGGGAAGATGGGAAAAGAATTTATACTTTTGAGTTATGGTGTTGGAGGAGAATATTGAAAGTGCCATGGGCTGCCAAAAGAACCAACAGATCCGATTTGGAAGAAGTGTAGCCACAGTGCTCCTTGGAGGCCAAGATGGCCAAACTTCGTCTCTCATACTCCGGACATATTGTCAGGAAGGACCAGTCAATGGAGAAAGATGTCATGTTTGGTAAGGTGGAGGGTCAGAGAAAAACAGAAAGACCCCCAACGATATGGATTGGCCAAGTGGCAGCATCGATGGACTCAAGCGTGGCAAAAGTAGTGAGGTTGGCCCAAGATCGGACAGTGTTTCTTTCATTCTGCTGTGCATAAGGTCACTATGGGTCAGTATCGACTCGATGGCACCTAACAACAACAACAAGTTGAGTGATCTTAAGCAAGTTCCTTAGCTATTATTTTCTTCATAATCTGTAAAGTTGTATTATCACCTACCTTAATTAGAATGATTCATCTGCTGGTAACAAAGAAACAATATCAAAATATTAGACAAGATTGGAATTCATTTTTTTCTCATGTAAAAATAGTTCATGGAAAATAAAGATCCACAATTGTTAGGGACCTGGGCTGCTTCTAGTAACTATTCTTGACGTATAGCTTCCACACATTGGAGTCTACAATGGCTGCTACATCCCATCTACATTCCAACCAGTGGAAAGAAAAAAGAGCAAGAGAAGATCATGCCCACAACTTTTTTTTTTAATGTTTTATTGTGAATTATGTGATAGTTTACATGGGAGAACATTAGTTTTACATTCATCCTATCGTATATTATTTCATTGCCATGGTTATAATCCCCTCCATGCATCATCAAACAACCAAAGGGTATACACTACAAGTCTGCCCCCTGTTTGTCAGCAGACAGCCCCCCTCCATCTCTGGGTCTAAAGTCCCCAGCTGTTCCATCTCTCCAAGGCATCATCTCTGCCTCCATCTCAGGCATCACTGCTTCTCTGGGTAGGGGCCCACTCTCTGCTCTTCTCCCTTGGTGGTCTCAGGGACCTCCGCTCCTAGACAAGAAAGTTAATCACTCCCCTCCTTGCTATAAAATGTCTACCTTTACATTTCCAACAATCACAATCACTCCTGATAACAATTATTCACTATTGTATCACAATAGACCTACACGCATTTCATCTCATTAGCCCCACCTAAACAGATTGTATACTACTCAGTAGAGATTCTAACTTCCTTCACACCCTCTGCATCTAAAGTCCCTGTTGAAAACTTGTAAGCCAGTCACTTCTTACCTTTGCAGCACCCCCATTTTGGGTAGCCAATGTCCAAGTTGCCCATCCCTGTCTACTCTGTGTATGAAGGGGGTGGGAATGATTCTTGCTGTGAAGATTTATTCCCTCTTTTGAGCTACTGCATCCCTAGGTATAGGTCAAGTTCATCATATTGTATCAGATTACTCTTATTTTCCTCTTCCTTCTTCTTCTGGTTGAGCTCTGATCATCCAGTCACTGAAGCCAGGTCAAGTGGGTATTATCTGCAAGTGTGGGTGTTCTTTGCATAGGACCTCTCTTCTTATCAGCTGGACGCTTCACTGTCCACTCTAGTCCTCTGTGGCTATGTCACTGACTCTGGGCCCAGGAGTCCCCAGGTCTTGCCGCACTGCTAGCCAACCAAGTCTCTACCCGTGCTCACAGGAGTACGCCCACAACTTTTAAAGACACATCCCAATATTCTTGTTTGGATCATATTGATCAGAACATATTACATGGCAATATGTTTAGCGCCGGCCACATTTCTGCCCTTTAAGAGAAGGGGTTTGCCGCTCCACTGATTTAAGAAGTTAGGTAAGGCAGGGTTTCCACATGAGTAAAGCAGCAACAGGGAGGGCTTAATGAAACTCTTAACCCCCCTCTTCCCATTGTCTCATGCACCGCCCATCGCGCCCTGATCAAAGTTTTTGCTGGGGTTTAAGAAGTTTTGGGTAGGGAAAAGGCATCATGCTTATTCAAAGGGATAGGTGGAGATTTCTGGGAAATGGCCCCTTTAGGAGGAGCCATGCTAATTGGGTTCATGCTCAGCATTTCTTCAAGATGGATTCCACCTTGAAGGGGCAGACAAAATTTATTATGGAATGTTGTGCATGTATGGTTCTTCAGGACCCTGGTTCAAACCCCTCCCAAGGAATGGTGTCTCCTCTGCTTCTGGAATTTCGCCCTTTAAAGTTATGCCTAGGGCACCGGTAAAATCCGACCTGCAAAATATCTCACAAAAAAGTAAAAATACAGGATTTTTATAGGTGGTCTTCCTTAATGGCATGTCCCATAAAATACATAATTTTTATGGGTGATCTTCCTTAATGGAATGTCCCATAAAATTCAGAATTGTTATGGGTGGTCTTTCTTGATGGCATATCCCAGGACGTGGCTGCTCAGCTGTACACTCTGGGCAGATCCTGCACATCTTTACAATTGCGCAAGTAAGGAGGGGAGCAGGCTTCAACATTCCTCAAGACTATGGTTTCAAGATTTCAATAAGTGGTTCATGTTTATTATTGATTTCTGGACCCCTTTCCCCCTCTGTCTCACTAGCAGCAAGGAAAACTGGGAAGTATCATCTTTATTCTAGTAAGCCATGTGCCCAGCTGACACTTGGAGCATCTATTCCCAAGGAAGATGAGGAGAATAGTTATTGTGAGATAAACAGCATCTGCCATCTACCTCCTTTGCCTACTATCTACTTCCTTCCTTCGCCATCTACCTACTTCCTCAGTTCTGACTCATAGCGATCCTGTATAGTAAAACTGTTTGACTAGTACCAGGTATGTAAAAGCATTTAGTAGCAAATGTTATTGCAGCTAGCAAACACTTCATATTTAGGAACAAGACAAATAAAAATCAAATTAACATTTAGCTCCAGATTATTCTCCTACATGCTCAACAAACATTTATTAAGCATATGCCAGAAAAATATGTTTGTCATAGGTGAAAATTACTATAAAGTTATAGCAGTGAAAAAAGTGGTTTTGTTCAGCATGAGACACAAAGAGAAACAAAGGTGGAAGAAAGGAACTGACATGTATGTTATCAGAAACACCTTCTGTCTGAATCTGAAGAACTTGACAAAACCAACAGTTTATGAAGGTAAAAAAAAATTCACTGCACGTAACTTGCTTCCATTGTTGTTAGGTGTCATCACGTGGGTTCCACCTCATCGTAACAGAACAAAACACTGACCAATCTTGCACCATCCTCACAATTGTATGCACAAGCCTATTGCTGGGGCCACTGTGCCAATTCATCTCATTGGGGGGTCTTCCTCTCTTTTGCTAACCTTCCAATTTACAAACCATGATGTCCTTCCCCACGTACTGGACACTCCAGATAACAAGTCCAAAGTATGAGAGAAGAAGTCTCAGCATTCTGGCTTCTAACACAAATTCTTCCAACACCAATTTCTTTGTTCTGATAATCCACGTACTTTTAATATTCTTCTCCAGCACTCAAATGCATCGTAAGGTCTTCAGTGGTTAACCATTTAGAAGTTGTCTACCTTTCCTTCTTCCTGGTCTGTCTTAGTCCGGAAGCTCCACTGAAACCTGTCTAACATGGTGCTCCTGCTGGTACAGCTCCAGCATCATGACAACAAGCAAACCACCACAATACCACAAACTGGCAAAAGAGTGGTGGGCTTGCTTTCACAGGTATGCTACCACCATGAATCATCATGATTGTGATAGTTTTTCAAAAATTGCAGCACAATGTTGCAGAAACAATAGGGGGTCTCCACAGGTCTAACAGGCTAGGAAAAAGGAAAGAAAGTAACAGAAAACAGCCCAGCACCTAATGTCACTGTCAAGAGCAAGAGTCTACAGAACAGAGCTCTTTACGCCCTTTTCCTAGGCCCTTCTGAAGTTTTATCTTCCTGACTCAAAATATCTTTCCACTCTCCCAGAATTTTCATATTGAAGGGCATTGATGGGCATATCAAAGTTGTGTCAGAATTGTGTCAGGTATTCAGGGGGTTATTTGACATTAAGACTCAAAAATGGGGTCAGAACATTGACCTCAGGCCTTAGGTTTCATGCCCTAAGTCATGCTCAATAAATTTGATTCAGGGGTCTCGACCGGAATCAAAGGCTGTATTTTCTGCTTCCCCTTACACACAACACACATTTAATATGTTTATTACAGTCATTTGGGTGACTTTGTGCAGGTCTTTACTATAATATTTCAAATATGAAATATGTTGATGTTGTTAAGTGCCGTCGAGTCGGTTCAGACCCATAGCGACCCTGTACAGGGTTTCTGAAATATGACAGCCAATTTCAAACTACTGAAATCAACAACAGCATAATTTTAGGACTTGCCTAAATTAACAGGATATTTTTGCTGATGGCAATTTTTTTTTTTTCATAAATCTTTTAAAAGCTAGGACAAGAGAGGTTTCAGGGTGAGTTCAAAGCGGATTACATAGTAAGAGACCAATGTTATTTTGTCATGAATGTCTGTAATCCTTAAGAACACATAGTGTTTAAGACTAGGGGGTAAGGAAACTATAGTATGGGAAACGGTACAACCAGAATGCAAATAATGAAAATGCTGATGCATTGTGAAAAATGTAACTAATGTCACTGAACAATTTGTATAGAAACTGACATATGGAAAACAAATTTGCTGTGTAAACACTGACTGAAAACACAATAAAATCTTACTAAATATTATATAAATACATAGTTTCAAAAGTCCCCCCCTTGAATATGGTTTACCTAGCAGACATCTGCACATACAGAAATAACTTCATTCACATGTTAGAAGCGTTTGAGTAGACAGACTTCTATAAAGACTTACTATATAATTAATTTCTCAAACTCAGATTTCAGTTTTTTTAAAAAAACTGTATTTCATCTCTGAGTAATTTTACTTACAGAATTTTGCAGGTAGCCCACTTGTTTTTGCGTAAGGGTAAAAACACTATCTGCATTGGCTCAATTCCCCAATACTTAGCTGTTTCAACAAGATTTTGCATGCTTGATCATTTCACTGTTGGTCCAAGGTCCCATTGTTTTCATACTTAGCTTTTGGAGCTTCATTTTTTCTCTTTATGTTCTCATGTTCTCGAGTACAGCTCTGAGGTGTAGGGTATTTCTTCCAAAGATCCACAACTACTACGTCCCTGGAAAACGTCACTCCTTTTAAGGGTCTTTTTTGGTTTTCAATATCCATAGGAATTCCAATTTTTGTCAAACTCTCACCCTGAAAGAGAATGAGACAAATAATTACATTGTCAGTTTAAGAATGCAGCAAGCCTTGATCTTAAAAATATAGGCTAGCCACATGTTGAAAAACAGTAAAAAACAAAAATCTCCAAATGATAAGAGGAAAGCAGTGATGATCCATCAAATTTCATTTTTCTATTTCTGTGGTTGAAAAATGGCTACAACAATTAACCTGAACCTAGAAACAATTGTGAGGCTGGCACAGGACTGGGCAGCCCTGCCTTCTGTTATAGACTTACACAAGGGTGGTATGTGAGGAATCAGCAGGACAGCACCCAACAACACACATACAATGATACATTCAAAAGCCATTTGGTGACACGGGTTATTCTGTCTGTGAATGGGTCATTATAAAGTCATGTTGGGCAAATACAAGAATCCCTGGACCATCATTCTGTCATGCAGGACATGGGGGTATATGGTTGGAGATCATGTGAGTTGTTCTATTAGAGAGACCCCCTGCGGGCTCAAGGAGGCCCTGACAATGTCTGTGTGTTGTAGAAAGATCTGGAACTAAAGGAAGACGGGACATGGGGTCTGGTTCCAAGGTCGGCCAGTGGGGAGGGGTGACCTGGAATAATCATCTCATTTCTAACAAGAGACTTGGATTCCTAGAGGATTTCCAAGGGCTCTTCTGGCTCAAAGATAGGATTCTGAGCAAACAAAATGAAGGGAAATTAAGAAGAAAATACCATGTAAAAATGAAGAATGAGCAAGTTTTAAGGCTTACCATATATATTTGGCTTAACATCATAAGCAGATAGGCAAAGAAGGATGATCTAAAGGCTTCTGGACACTGGGCTCATTCCAGGGACAATCTCAATCACAGGCAACACCATTCCTTGTTATTCTACCTCAACAGAGTCATTTACCTCCTTTCAGTCATATGCATTCTGCCTATGCTGCTCTCGAGATAGAGAAGCCCATCACCTGTGGGCCAGACTCGCCAGCATTCTCAGGCTCTTGTTCCTTTATCGTTTTGGCCTCCTCCTTCCCCTTGTCCAGGTCCTCCTTGTTGTCTAAGGGTATGTCCATCACCACCTTTCTCTGTCTCTGCACAAGGATGCCGTGCCTCTCCGGTGTATCCTCATCCATGGTTTGCATGAGGATAGTCCTGGAAAAGAAAGCAGCTGGGTTTTTAACAGTCCATGCACCCTCACCACCATCCTCACATAAAAAGGTCTTCTCCACATGCTCAGATAGGCCTACTTTTCTGGGTCTCCTGAGTCATTCAACTCCACAGGTGCAACGGAACTGTCTTCATCTCCATTACCATCCTTACAAGATACTTCTTCTGTCTCTTCATCGTTGTTGTTTTTGAAACTGAAAACATAGAAATAAAGAGAAACAAAAAGGCCGAATCACCCTGATTTTTAAGGACAGAAAAGGGCGCTTCATTTCTAAACAAGAAATGAACATTTCTAAAACCCTGAAATAGGAAAACTAGATAGCTACAGCATTATTTGTTCTGCTATTTTAAATTGTTTTGTACATTTCTAGATATATTGGCTATTGTGACTCTAAATTTGATCCCAATTTCTCAGCATGGATTTATACCATTTATACAAAGAAATCGCCAATAAAAGTAGGATGATAATGAAGAAAATTGGAAGCGTGCCGATGAAAGTGACTGCTGCGGTTTCAAAGCTCATAGGGTTCGTTAGAAGACACGTCCACGCTCACAATCACGGGTTGTCCTGCTCAGCTTGAATACAGTTTTCTTAGTCTTCTCTAAAAACAGAAGAATAAAAGGCTGTTTTTCTTGTTCTCTGGATCAGTTCTGTAAAGGAAGCTGTGCTGGTTTCGGTGGGGCTGACTCACACTGGCTAATTCTTCTCCATATGTGTGGTGGGGCTGAGGTGGCCTGAGGGGAGACTGAGCTGGGGCACGTGTGATCTCTCAGCTCACCTCCCCTCACCCCAAAACCCATCAGAATCCAAAGAGGAATCAGAGCAGCTGGAGCCAACTGGGCTCCCCATTCTTACTCTCTTCAGTGACATCATAGAATCATGAACCCCGGAGAGTTTGAGGCACTCCACAAGAGCTCCAACCCAGCCCATCACAGAAGGAAGAATTGCTACACGGTCCTCTGGGCTGAGCCCTGGCCTGTCAGCAACTCCCAGGGGTCAGGCATGGAGGTCACATGGCACCAACTCTGGCTATTCTTTGGAGAGCATTTTCTTCCTTCTCTCCAAACACCATCTATCCTTTCTTAACCTTAGCTGATTTCTCTTCCTGCTTCTTTCACAGGCAGTGAACAACTGGTTCACTGCCTTCTTCTAAAATCCCTCTCTAGTCCTGATGTCAGAGTTCCTGGATGGTCCAAACGATAAACAAGCTTGGCTATTAACTCAGGAAAAAAGGCCTGAGGATCTGTTTCAAGACACCAGCCATTGAAAACCTTTGGAGCAAAGTGCTACTCTGACCCACATGGGGTTGCCAGCAGTTGGAGTCAATTCATCGGCAACTGGTTTAGTCCTGAGACCAGTGATCAACTTACCTCCTCATGGTGTCCTTGCCAGACTAAATGACCCTTATCCAACTAGCCCTGACACATCATACACCCAGAAACCTGGTCCACAGACCAGAGACTAGGAAGCAAGACCATAACAGAGTGAAGAAGACCCCGCCCCGGATCTAACTTCAGATAAGAATGAGTGACAAGGCCCAAGACAAGGAGAGGTGGGGTTTTCTGAACTGGTTAGGGTGGTGGCAGGAGGGGAGTTAAGGTTTTCTGAGTACACGCAGCTGCTAGCAGGCCCAGCTGAAGCGATAGACACTGTCCTCAGGAGGCATGGACTGGGCTGCTTTAGGTTTGGATGCTCCACAAATGTTGAATGAATGTGTGTGTGTGCGTGTGCGTGTGTTTAAGCATTGTAAAGTTTGTTGGAAGGCTCAGGCTAAAGCCGATTATGCAGGATATGTCAATGTCTAGCGTTGATAGTGTTGTGGGATAAGTGTTGGATTGCTAACTGCAAGGTTGTTGGTTCAAACCCACCAGCCACCTGGAGGGAAAAAGATGAGGCTGCCCTCCCATAAAGCCTTAGTCTTCGAAATCCTATATAGACTCGCTATGAGTCATAATTGGTTCTACCACAGTGGGTTTGGTAGGTTTAAGGAGTTCCTGGGTGACACAAATGCTTAGGCACTGAACTACTAACCAAAAGTTTGGTAGTTCAAATCCACTCAGAGGCAGCTCAGAAGAAAGTCCTGGTGATTTGCTTCCAAACAGTCACAGCCACTGAAAATCCTGGAACAGCTCTAACTCTGCACACGTGGGGTACCATGAGTTAGAATCAACTCACAGACAATTGGTTTGGTCATTGCTCTGCATGTATCATCTGGTCAGGGCATACAGATGAAGATGCAACACTGCTGCCAGACTCAAAACTTTAGAAGTCAGAGTCTGCTTGCATCTCTCTTCTGCCACACACCCAGCTTCCTGTCTTCCTTGGAACCATGCCTGGACTCTTAGCTTGGCCCCTGGGCCCTGATACCTGTTCCTTCTCCAGTGCCACCTCCCTGCTCTGGTATAACATCTCAGTGTCCCATGCAGAATCATGAGAGGCCTTCTCCGCAAGTAACATTCCTGTGCATCTTTTAGAACCAGCTCAAAGGTCCTCTGTGGAATCTCTTCTTCTCCTCTAGCAGTTAGACACTCTCACTTCAGAGGCTACCATAGTCTCTGGTTTCAAAAATCCCACCTTGACAACTCTTTTTCCCAACCCCAGGCCTCAGCGCCTGCACATCCCTCAGGGACACAAGACCACTGCAGCCAGCTTCCTAAATGTTGCTGCCCTCCAAGCCTCTCTGAGTGGCCCTCAGGCTGTGCCTGGGGTGGGAGACCTTGGACTCAGAAGTTTGTGTGCCAGAATCCTGGCTGGACAGTTGTGTGGGACCAGGACTTTCCTTCCAGGGAAGGGAAAGGGAGAGAGCTCTTGTCTGGCCTCTCTCCCTCAGTATGTATAGGACTATCTTCCTGTCACAGGCCCTGCCTTTGCATTGTGTGAGGCTACCAGGCTTACCTCTTGAGAAAGTGTTTAGAATTTAGAGAAGCAATGATTTCTGACCGAGTCTGGTTTCCAAGACTTGCAGTGGATTCAAAACTTCTATTTTAGATACCAAAAGCTGAGCTTTGATGCTTTTTGTTTTCTTCTGTAAAAATCATAATCCTCTCAGAAGCAAATGTATGTCTTGCAGAATAGGGGAAAGCCACATTAAAAATGCAAGAGAAGAGAACAAACAAGATGGCGGATTGGGTGGACCTA
>NW_006408570.1:19031945-19037204 GCF_000296735.1 Chrysochloris asiatica
AGAAAAAGAGGAAGACCCCCAGTGAGATAGACTGGCCAAGCGGCAGCATCAATGGGCTCAAGCGTGGCAACAATAGTGAGGTTGGCCCAGGATCGGGCAGTGTTTCGTTCTGCTGTGCATAAAGTTGCTATGGGTCGGTACCAACTCGATGGCACCTAACAACAACAACAATATAATGGCTAGAACTGCAGTTTCCTTGGCAACCTTTTCCTTTAATTATATGGTAGATTATATTGACTGTTTTTCTAATACTGAACCATCCCTGCATGTCTAGTAAGAATCCCACTTGGTCATGATGTTGTTTTATTTATAAATATATATGTATATATTTGGATTCTATTGGTTAGGATTTTTGCATCTGTGTTCATGAAGGATATTGCTCTATGATTTTTTTCTTTCTTACCTGGTTGGGATATCAGAGTTATGCTTGCTTCATAACACGAATCCAGAAGTTTTCCATCCTTTTCCATATTATGGAATAGTCTGAATAGAACTGATAACAGTTCTTCTCTGAATGTTTGGTAGAAGTCACCAGTGAAGCCATCTGGGTCTGGACTTTTTTCAGTTGAGAGTTTTTACATGACCTGATCAAGTTCTTCTCTTGTTATAGGCCTGTTCAAGTTTTCTAGTTCAATGTGTATTAGTTTAGGTAGGTTGTGTATTGTATTTCTAGGAATTTGTCCATTTCTTGCAGGTTTTCAAATATATGGAGGTTCAATTCTTTCTTTTTTAACTTTTTGTTATGAAGTAAGATCATCACTTTTACATTCAACAAATAGTACACTTTGTTTCCTTTCAATGACTTCAATCCCCTCCTTGGAACAATAGTTATCCTGCTTCCTCCTTGTGGCTCCCATCACCATTCTACCTATCCTTCCGTCCCTTCTCACCTTTGTCCTCAGGTACATGCTGATTGACCATTTCATCATTCATAGTGAGCATACCTTACTGCTGCTGTTATTCCCCCGATATACCTGTCTACTGCTTGGCTGAAAGTTGGGCCGTGAGGGCAAGTTGATGGCCATAGTTTCAGCATCCTCCAATCTCGTTCTGACTTGTAAGCCTGGTCTTTTTTTGTTTTTTGGGTTTTATAAAAATGATTTTGAGTTTTGCTCCACATATTCTGCCACTGTATCTGCGACCTTCTAGTGTGATCCTTTTCAGAGCCTTTAGGGCACAACTCAAAATGAGAAGAAACAACTACAAACATCAGAATGTGGCTCTATACGGTAAGCACTAGACTGTGAACTACAAGGTCGGCAGTACAAGCTCACCAACATCTCTTTGGGAGATGGGGCTTTTTGCTCCCGAAAACATTTAAAGCTCGGAAAACCTATACAGAGTCGCTATGAGTTGGAGCAGACTCAGTAGCACTTGACAATAACCCATCAGTAAATTAAGGTCTAAAAACCTTTACTTCATCCTCGGCATTAAGTTCAACTCTATTTTGAGGAGGCAGCATTTGCCCAGTCATATTCTGAGTGCCTTCCAACCTGAGGGATTCACCTCTGGCACTACATCAGACAGCATTCTACTGCTGTTCATATGGTTTTCAGCTGCTAACTTTCAGAACTGGTCAGTTCTATTGGAACCTGGGGGACTCTGACATATTTAAAATATTGGTGGCATAGCTTTCAGCATCTTAGTAACACACATGCCATCAAAGTTCAACAAACTAATAGACGAGTGGCAACCTGAGACCTAATTTTCAACAGTCTATTTTTATATATGACAACAAAACCTTGAGCAACAAAAGGCAACATAATAAATTGGACTTTATATAAAAAATTTTCAATTTTGTGCATCAAGACTTTGTTAAGAGTGTTAAAAGAGAAGCTCTAGAATGGGAGGATATATTTGGTAATCATGTATCAGATGATAATTTAATATACAGAATATATATAAAAAACAAACAAACAAACAAAAAAAAACTCCTACAACTCAGCTACAAAAAAGTCATACAACCCAATTTTTAAAATGGGCAAATTACTTTAGACATACCCCCAAAGAAGATATACAAAGGGCCAACAGCACATGAACATCATGAGTCAAATGCAAACCAAAGAACCACGAGATACCTCACACCCAGTAGGAAAGTCTATTATCAGAAAAATGGAAACTAACAAGTATTGATAAGGATGTAGAGAAACTGGAATCCTTGTGCTTTAATAGTGAGAATGTAAAATGGTGCAGTGGATGTAGAAAACAGTTTTGTAGTTCCTCAAGAAGTTCAACATGGAATTACTATATGACCCAGCAATTCCACTGCTAGGTATACAACCAAGAGACTTGAAATAGAGACTCAGATACTTTGTTCATTGCAGCATTGTTCACAATAGCGAAAGGTAGAAATAACTCAAATGTCCATCAATGGAAGAATGGATAAAAAAAAGATGGCAAATACATACAACAAAATATTACTTAGCCACAAAGAGAAACAAAATTCTGACACATGCTATAACAAATAAATGTTGAAAACTTGTTAAGTGAAGTCAGTCAGCATAAACCCACTTATACGATGTCTCTATGCTGTTGTTAAGTGCTCTTGGGTCGGTTCCAACTCATAGTGACCCTATATAGGGTTTCCAAGGAATGGCTAGTGGGTTTGAACCACTGACCTTGCAGTTACCAGAGCACTGATTATCTTACAGTGCCATACCAGGACTCCCACAAAAATCTCTATAGTAGGCAAAATAAAGGCAAAATTTTCTTAGGGGTTGCCAGGTGTCTTAGTTATCTACTGATGCTATAACAGAAATTCCAAGTGGAAGCCCAGGCCCAAAGGACACACTCCACTCCTGGCTCTTCTTGGTGGCAGTAGGTCCTTCTTTCTCTCCTCACTTCTCTCTTATTTTATCTCCTATAAGATAAGGCGTTTCATGCCACGCACTTGAGAAACTCTGCCATTTGATACGAGTATTGCAGCCCATCTTGCGTCATCACATAACTGCCTAACCACTGAGATGCATGGCCCTCTCAAGCTGACACACATTTGGGGGCACGGGGGCAACAAACAATTCAATTCATGACACCAGGGGTGAGGGGACAAGAAATAGAAGTTATTCTTAAAGGATTTCTGTATGGCTATAGATAGTGGCAAAGATAGCACAACAGTGACTATAATGAATGTCGCTGAACTTGTACACTGAAGATTAGTTGAAATGGCAGCTGATTCTGTGATATATTCTTTCTAGGTTGTGATCTTAATGGAAACACATCACCAGGCCTGGATCTCCTATGGCACTGCTGAGTGGCTTCAAACCACCTACTTTTATGTTACCAAAACAATACAAAGCATTTGAGTCACCTGGGGACCTCAACATATAGTCCATAAAACCAAATAGTTTCTAATTTAAAGAACACTAGCCATAGCATTTAAAAAGTCAACCTGAAAATCCGCTTTAAGATACTTTATTTTTAAACTCACCATATTAAACTCACCAAGATTTAGTTTTACTTTCAAAACACAAACAAAAAAATGAGCATATAGAATTGAAATATTATCTCTTTAAAGAAGGTTTGGAAAACATCCTGTTTAAAAAATAAAATATACATTCAATTATAGCAGAATAGACACTTTCCCAGAGAACAGTTAGAAAAATTAGATAAAATATATTAAAATATCTGTCTGAATGCATAGGAGAGCAAATAAGGCCGTGAAGAATTAGGTGCCAAAGTCCAGGAGAAGGCGGATGATGGAAACCCAGGTAGCTGAACTCACATTTGGGTTTTTGCCTACCTTCCAATTTCAGAAGATACAGCTGAGAAGCTGAGAGAACTCTGGACTGACTCACGTGGGTAGGGGGACATGAACTCAAGGAAAATCCTCAGGCTTCAGGTGAGAGTCCAGGAGGCACGTGAGAGGAGGCGACCAATAAAGCCCAATTCTGACTTAGCTCATTTTCTCAGATTGCTAGTGCTCCTAGCCATCTGCCAGGAGCAAGCATGCATGATTTTTAGGCATCAGATTATATCTGTAAGTTTTCACTTACAATGACCACCACTCAAAAAATAAAACCAAACCAAACCAAAAATCATTCCTACAAGGAAACAAGTGGATGTGTCAAAAAATCAAGGACAGAAATATACACAGAGCCAGAGGTCAAGCAACTAACCCAGTTGTCAGCCATTTTAAAATTGCAGTGCTTAATATGCAGGTAAGTTCAAAAGGATTGCTAAAATATTCAAGAAACATTTAAACAAAAATACCAAAATGTGAAGTTATTGCTTCTCAACATATCCTCCATCTAGGATTATACACTTCTGAAAGTAGTGTTTCCATCTCCCTAACAGTTTCCTAAGTAGCTCTGGTAGCGTAGTGGTTACGAGTTGGGCTGCTAACCTCAAGGTCAGCAGTTCGAAACCACCAGCGGCTCCACAGGAGAAAGATGAGGCTTTCTGCTCCGGTAAAGAGTTACAGCCTCAGAAATTCTATACAGAGTCACTATGAGTCAGAACCGACTCCACGGCACACTACCACCACCACCAATCCTTTCCTGATTCCTGGTGTGGCGCTGTAGGTTAAGAACTGTACTGCTCACCACAAGGTTGGTTCAACTGCACCAGCTGCTCCTCAGAAACTCTACACAGGGTTGCTGTGAGTCACATAGACTCAACAGCACTTAACAACAAGCCCCCCGAAGAATTCTATGCTCTTCAATTTATACTACATCAAAAAGGCAGTTTTGTCATCTTCAACGGAGTGAAATTGTGTTCTTTTCAATGTTCTTTGAGCTTTGGTAATAAAAAGAAGTCTGAAGGGGTAAGATTAGGGCTTTAAGGTGCATGAGTGAGGTTTCCCAAGAAAATTCTCATAATACAGCCCTCAAAGAATGAATAGGTACACTGTCATGATGGGAAAAAAAATTCCTCGGCACAATTTTCCTGAAAAAGTTCTCAACAGTGCAGTTTTCACTTTTTACATTTCTTCTCTAAGGACACAAGATAGTCATGGGGCAATTGGTTTCCCTATCCCCCAACATTTCAGGTAGCAGCCAAGCACTTAACAACTGAACCACTATGGCTTCTCTTTCGACATGGTACTATAGTCTTTTTTTGGAGTTCTGGAGTAGAGGAGTGGCTGGTGTGTTTTAAACTGCTGACCTTGTGATTAGCAATCCAGTGCTTATCCTACAGTGCTATACCAGAATTCCAAAAAAAAGACTATAGGAGGAGAATACTAAAAGTGCCATGGACTGCCAAAAGAACCAATAGATCTGTTTTGGAAGAAGTGCAGCCAGAGTGCTCCTTGGAGGCCAG
>NW_006408570.1:19038389-19042105 GCF_000296735.1 Chrysochloris asiatica
TTTCTGGGTTTTCTTGTCATTTTCATTTCTTTTGTGCTAATTTTAGTAAATCTTTCTGATTTTCCTCTTTTTAATTTTGATGTATTATTATATTATTTTATTTTCCTTTGAGGATACCCTGTAATTTATTAACTTTTCCCCTGAATAAAGCAGTCTGTTTTATCTTGAAATCTACTTGACTTTCTTGCCATTTTGAAGTTCGGTACCTACACTATTCCCATTTTAGAATTGTAGTTGCTTCATTATACATTGATGTCTCTGGTTCCCTATTTTCAGCCTTGCAGGCTTATTTTACTGTAAATACTTCTATATCTGGATTGAGTTCTGGGTGGTACTGTCATATATGGTCTTATATCTGTCTTCTGCTGAGAAATCCGAGCTTAGACTTACTGGTTCTCTTTTTATGTAACTTTTCATTTTTCCTGAGCTGATCTCAGGATTCTTTCCTTGTCTTTGGTTTGGGAAAGTTTGATTATGATATGTCTTGGTGATTTCATTTTGGGATCTATCCTGTTTGGGGTTTGTTCAGCTTCTTGCATGCTTATCTTTTCGTCTTTCATGATGTTAGGGAAGTTTTCTTCCAACAACTCTTCTCTGAGCTTGTCTCCTTCTGTTCTGAAATCCTGATCACCCATGGGTTGTTGCTCTTCATGGCATCCCACATAACTCTGGATTTTTTCAGATTTTTTTCATCCTTCTTTCTGATTATTCTTCTAGGATGCTAGTATTGAGAGATTTACCTTCAAGCTCACTAATTCAGGCTTCCATTGTTTCATATCTACTCCTTTGCTCTTTGAATGTATTGTCAATTTCTGAGATTACAGCATTAATCTAGATTTCTAATTGCAGGCTCTGTATTGTTTCAAAATTTGCATTTACTTTGTCTGCTTGTTCTTGTAGTGTTTTCCTGCATTCTTCTAAAATTATCTGTGTTCTCCTTGCTTTCCTTGATCTTTCTATCTGTCCTTTGAAGGCACCTGATTACCATTCTTTTGAATTATTTTTCAGTTAATTCTATTACATTTTCTTCCTCAGAAACGTTTTTTGGTCTCTCCACCTTGGTCATCTGTTTGAACTGTGTGCTACTGTTACATTGAGCTAAAATACATTACTGTTACATTGTCTCTAAGGCACTGTGGTGGTGTTGTATTTGTAAAACCAAACAATGCAGTTTTCGGACCTGGAGGGGCAAAATCTCTGGGGGGGGATCCTATAAATCAAGGATCTCATGAGGTAGGTGTGAAAGGGATGTGACAGCACAGTTCCTGGCCTCAGATAAGAGTTCCTACTGGCCTCAGTATTATTTATGTTCAGGGTACTCAATCTGGAAGTCGTTCATGGGGGGTGCCTGATGGAGCTGGCTTCAGTGTCTTGTTAAGACGGAGGGAAGTTGGGGGCAGGGTGACTGGTTAAATGCTGGTCTGGTGGCTCTGCGGGTTTTGTATGTCTGAAACCAAGCCCATATGGAACCAGGCACCAAAGTGACATATTAAAGTGGTAAGGCTGACCCCCATCTCTCTCTGGCATGGCTCCCAACCACATGGCTCTGAACTTCTGGAGAGCCGGGTCTGTGCTGGGGTTGGAAGGTGGTAGCTGGCAAAACCTCTTGTCAGCAGGGGAGTGTGGGGAAAAAGAAATCACACCTTTTCTGTCACCTGCACTAATCTGCTCTGCCAGGCCACCCTCCACTGCCAAAGCTGCTCACAAGACAGTCAAGCTGCATCTGGCCAGCAGTTCACCAATCTCCCTCTCTCACCGTCCCTACTCAGCCTCCCTCTCTTCCCAGCAAGCACTCCATCCACCTCTCTAACTTCTCTTCTAAAGTTCAGTGTGCCAGAATTTCCATCTGTTTTATTTGGTTACTGCTAGAGCTGTGGTAGCGCACTGGTTACAAATCAGGCTGTGAACAGCAAGGTCAGCAATTCGAAACTACCATTTGTTCTGTGGGAGAAAAATGAGGTTTTCTGCTCCCGTAAAGATTTACAGCCTCGGAAACCCTGTTCAGGGTCGCTATGGGTCAGAACCGACTCGATGGCACTTAACAACAACAACAACATTCTTTGTTGTAGAGGGTCCGTGTAGTGCTGTTACCTAGGCTGCCAACTTGCCGGAAGTTCTTTGTTTTTTATGGATAACATTTACATGACTCAAAAGCAACGTATTATAAAGATGTATATATTGGGAAATCTCTCACCCCATCTCTCCCCTCCCCTCCATCCCATAGGAAATCATGTTTCTTGTGTATCATTCCAGAATTTATGTGAAAACAAGAAAGAATCATATAATCTCATTTCTTCATTCCTACACAAAGCGCAGTACTAATACCTACACTATTTTTACTTAGTAAACTATCCTGGACATCTCTTCCTATCAGTTAAGTGGAAACTTGCTCATTCTCTTTCATAAATGTACAATGCTACTTTGCTCGTTATGAAGGTTTTATTAAAAAACAGTCAGTTCTCTGAATCTTAAGAGCTTGTGAGTGGCCATCTAAGAACACTGCTATTGGTTTCTTCCCTTCTAAAGCAAAGAAGAATGAAGAAAAACAAAGACTCTAGGAAACAGTTATTCCAAAGGCCTAAAAGACTATCTAAACCACAGAAGAACCACATGGTCCTTAGCTACCACTAACTACTGTTCTGATGGGGGATCACAAAAAAGGATCCCGGACAAAGTGGGAGAGAAATGTAGGAAAAATTTCAAAATCATATAAAAACCCAGACTTACTGGTCTGATAGAGACTGGTAGAACTGAGGCCTTTAGACACCCTTCAAACCTGGAACTGAACTCACTCCAGAGACCACTTTTTAGCCAAACAATGTTGCTGTTGTCATCAATGTTGTTGCTGTTGTTAGGTGCCTTCCACTCAGTTCTTACAGCAGCTGTATGCACAACAAAATGAAACACTGCCCAGTGCTGCACCGTTCTCACAACTGGTATGTTTGAGTCCATTGTTAATGCCTATGTGTCAATCAATCTTGTTAGGGGACTGCTCTTTATAAGGTTTTCAGGGGCTAGTCCCTCACGAGTGGACTAGCTATTCCTTCTTCCTAGTCTATTTTAACTCTGGAAGCGCCACTGAAACCTAGCCACCATGAGTGACCCTGAAACACCAAAGCATAGCTTCCAGCATCAGAAGCCACCACAATATGACAAACTCACAAGACAATAGACCGGACTATAAACTGAACAAGCATGTGAGACCAAAAGGGCATCATTTGTCAAAAAAATTCAGAAGGCAGGAAAGAAGGATGAAGGGATATGGGGGACTCAGAGAAGAAATGGGAAGAGTGCTGTTACATTCAGGGGGTGACAACTAATGTTATGAATTAAATGTGTATAAATTATTGAAAGGCAAACTAATGTGCTCTGTACTTTTACTCAAATCACAGTTGTTTTTGTTGCTAGGTGTCACTGAGTCGGTACCGACCCATAGCAACCTTATGAACAACAGAACGAAACATTGCCCGATCCTGGGCCACCCTCACTACTGTTGCCACGCTTGAGTCTATCAATGCTGCCACTTGGCCAATCCATCTCGTTGGGGGTCTTCCTCTTTTTCCCTGACCTTCCACCTTACCAAACATGATATCCTTTTCCAGCAACTGGTCTCTCTTGACAATATGTCCAAAGTATGAGAGACAAAGTTTGGCCATCTTGGCCTCCAAGGAGCACTCTGGCTGCACTTCTTCCAACACAGATCTGTTCGTTCTTTT
>NW_006408570.1:19043330-19048573 GCF_000296735.1 Chrysochloris asiatica
GTGATTCTGTGTATTACTTCCATCTTCTTTTGATGCTTTCTGCATCATTCAATAATTTGCCCAGAGAATCTTTCAATAATGAAAGTGGAGGCTTGAATTTTTCTTCAGTTCCCACAGCTTAAGAAATGCTGAGTGTGTTCTTCCTTTTTGTTTTCTGACTCCAGATCTTTGCGCATTTTGTTGTAATATTTGGCTTTATCATCTTGAAATGATCTTTGAAATTTTCTGTTCAGCTCTTGGACATCCTCATCTTTTCCATTTGCTTCCAAATCACAGTAAAATGCTGAAAATCAGTCCCCTGATGAATACTTGAGTAACTTCCAATATTTATCAAGCACAATGCCATAATCCATAGCATACACACATCATTTCATATATACGCAAGTACATTTGAAAAGAAAAATTCCTAGAAGCGGGAATGCTGGATCAAAGTGCAAACAAAGGACAATCTGCTCTCCTACCAGCACGGAAAGGTAGGTCTATTTCCCACACCCTCCTATACAGAGTTTATCATCACTGGTTTTTTAAAAAATAGTATCAGTATAGTTCTACTTTGCATTTCTCTTATTACAATGGAAGCTGTACTAAGCTTTGTTTTCTTTTAATCTGTTTGACTCTACTTGTAATTCTTTTTCTGTGAACTCCTTGTTCCCCCAGTTCTTTGTTAAGATAATCTTATAAAGGATATTTCACATTTGAAAAAACTAATTCAAGAAGTAAGTAAGAGCTTCTATTATAAAACAAATGTATCATTCAGTCTTCCAAAGAGGAGCTCACCAGAGAGTTAAAAAACTTTGCTGAATGACTTGACAGTTGCCTAGATGCAACAGCGCATGCTCCAAGGGACCTTGGCTGAAACCTAATGACTGTGAGTGCTTGCTTACCTGATTGCTGAAGGAAAGAATGTGCTCCTGTGCTCGAGCGCATCTTCCAAAGAGCCCAGGCCACCCTAGATCAAGCGCTGATCAAGTTGCACATGCTCAGAAACAAGTCCTCCTAGGTGCCTCCACAGGGAGTGTTAGGCCATTGAGGGTTGGCTGAGGTGCTACTGGCCCCCTACTGTTAGAACAAGCGAAGAAGGAATTCGTATTTGACAGCAACAAGGCATCATCATCTTGTGGCTCTCAAAAAACAAAACTGTTATATCAGCGGATATCCTTCACCTGACCCTGTCTAAAAGGTGTTTAAAGAGAGCTTTTTAGTCACCGTTTACACTGAGGAGGAAAAGGATGGAAAATACCTTTCAAGCTAGGGCAGATTACCCAGTAATAAGGTCAGCACACAGTTCTAACAATTTCACATCAAGACAAACATGTGCAATTGTTTACAAGTAAGTCCTGCTGACCCTGCTTATTGGGTAATCTAGTGCTGTTTTCAAACAAGTCAAGAGTGTGATAGTAAACTATTAATATCCCATAGGATGTGCACAAGAGAAAGGCAGCTGGACATAAAATCCTGACGAAACCACTTGTTCATGGAGAAAACATTAAAGATTGCCATCGATTCCAACGAAGGGTGCTGCACTCGCCACGTCTCTGCATTTTGTGAGACTTTATAAAACATCTAAAAACAATGTCCAAGGCTTTCTGGTTGAAAGCTGGAGAGCTGGTTCTGGATCCCTGAAGGCTGTTTTCTCCAACAAGGAGCTGCAGTGTCGCCTCCAACTCCCTTCACCCTCCAAAACACTTCAGGGGTCTGGTATTTGGGCATATTGTGGCATTTCCTTAGAGACCAAGGAACTCTGTTTGAAAATAGGTTGTAGCAAAATATTAATATTTTGTCCAAACACACCCAGCAGCGCTGCAGAAGAAAACCTAAGTAAAAATGACAGCATATGGGACTGTAATCTGTTCACGGGATCATCATGAGTTGAAATGGGCCTGATGCACCTTTACAACAGTAGTAGCTTGTATAAAGTAGAAGAAGGAAACCATGAAAATGCTACATGTCTGGAGGATCATGTTTATTGAGGGAATACGCATCTGAAAAAGAGACAAAGTGCAACTGTTTATTGTACAATCACAGTTGAAGACAAAAGTGCTACCCATAGCCAGTCTCTTTGAGATTTCTAGTACCATTGTACCCCATTTGACTGAGAAAGAACTTTGTCAATGCAGCTAAGAATTCTACTCACTGGCTCCATAGGATATAGCACTGGACTTTGAACCACCAGGTCAGCAGTTGGATCCCACCAGCCGCTCCACAGGAGAATGATGTGGTTTTGGGCTCCTGCAAGGACTTACTATCCTTGGCAACCTTATATAGCAGGGGTGGGGAACTATTTTTCTGCCAAGGGCCATTTGGATATTTATAATATCATTTGTAGGCCATACAAAATTATCAACTCAAAAATTAGCCTGCTATATTTGGTCAAACATTTATTTAATTCACCCTTAATGTGATGGCTGGAACTGCAGTTCCCTTAACAGGGCCAGGCCAAATAATTTTTAGGGTGTGTTGACCCGAAGGCTGGATATTCTTCACTCTTGCTATACAGGATCACTATGCATTGGAACTGACTTGAAGGCACTTAACAACAACAAGAATTCTTCATCAAATTTAGATGTATCATCAGTAACTGAGGCATTCAGCACTATGACATGTGTTACCATTTCAGCAATTTGTAAGTCTTCTACTCTTTTTTTTTTTTCCCCACATCTGCTACTCTTTGGTGTGGTATTATAGGATACGCACTGGACTACTAACTGCAGGTCGAAAGTTCTAAACCACAAGTCTCTCTTTGGAAATCATCCTATAAAGGTCGCTATGAGTCAGAATGGACTCAACAGCACTTAACAACAACAACATTGTCTTCTTCACAACTCTTGATAAATCAAGTTGTAAAATTGTGATTCAACCAGCTTTAAGTGATCATTATATTATCATTTTTAAATCTGAAGTTACTGAGAAAGATACTGCATTCTTTGACATAATTAAACAGATACACTAAAATTCTTTTGTGACTTCAAAAATTAGCTCTTTGACTTAATAAAATATATTAACCTCTGAAAAAATTAAACAAGAAAAGAGGGAATGCTATCAGACAGGGACATTTTAATGGAGGAATTACAGGTAGGTGTGGCCATATGAAGGAGTCCTGGAGGCACGATGGTTAAAGCATGCAACTGCTAGTTGACTGGGGTGGCAGTTCAAACCCACCATCTGCTCCCTGGGAGAACAATGTATCAGTATGCTTCTCTAAGATTTACAGCGTTGACAACACTATGGGGCAATCTGCTCTGTCCTACAGGGTCAGTACGAGTTGGAATAGACTTGAAGGCAGTGGGTTTGTTTTTCAGTTTGGTGGCCATGTGGCAGCGTTTAAGACAACTGAATGTGGACAAAAGTGATGTGTGCCACTACCAGGCCTGTCCCACAAAAATAAATCAATCCCCATGCTGATTTTTAGCAGATTAGTATGGGTATTTTGGAAGCCATGTTTTGAAAGGATGAAGCTAAAAGATAAGAAACTGGGTCCCCTAGGACCATCAAGGGAGAAGAGCACAAGCGAAATGCGGGACCTTAGCCAAAGAAGCAGGGACACCAGAGATGGAGGCAGAGATGAGAACATGGAGAGAGGGAGCAGCTGAGTACTCTAGATTCATAGAAAGAGAGGGACTGAGAGTTGGCAGCCAGGAGGCAAGCTTGCAGAATGCGCCCTTTGGTGGTGTAAATTATTATATATGCCTGAGTGTTTTTTTAAAAAAAACAACTAAAATGAATAGAGAGAAACACTGTTAACTGATATTACATGGAGGGAATTATAACCATTTTAATGAAACAAAGAATATGATTTGTTGAAGGTAAAACTGATGATCTACCCTGTAAAATGTTACTCAATTCACAATAAAAACTAAAAAAAAAGAAAGAAAAAAGAAATTGGGTCCCTCAATTACTATTAGGGTAATGCCTGCCATTCAAGAATACCTATTTGGGTTTCATGCAAATTAGAAGTAATGTTTGAACTATTTTTAGGTTTGCAGTTGGTCTTACTTCAAGTGAGAATTTAATATGTGATAAACGTAGCACCTCAAATTAGTATAAGAAAGAACTCCGTTTGCTAAGTGTGTTTATTGTCACCATGGACAGCTGTATAGCCATCTGGCAGAAGAATAAGCTGGACACATTCTACCATGAAAACTTTGGAGTGGGTCAAATATTAAAATGGGAAAAACAAAACCCTGCAAGTTCTAGAAGAAAAGACAAGAGAATTTCCTTATAGTCTCTACGTGTGACTCAAAACTAGAAGTCATGAAACATAAAATTGGTAAATTTGACTAGCTAAAAATAACTCACTGCATGTTTCAGTCAAAATACAAATGATAAACCAGAACATGGTTTGTTTTGACCCAGCCATCCTACCCTGAGGAATTTGTCTTACAGTTGTATATGAGCTAAGTCATAAGTGTATTATAGATATTCATTGTATAATTTAAGGTTTTTATTGTAGATTGAGTAAAAATATACAAGGCAGATCATCATCCTACCCTCAACAAATCATACACCTGGTTTCATTACAATGATTATAATCCCCTCCATGTACCATCAGTTAATAGTGTTTCTCTCTATTCACTTTAGCTCTTTTTTTTTTTTTTTAAACACTCATGCATATATAATTTACATCACCAAAGAGCGCATTCTGCAAGTCACCAGCTGGCCACCAGCTCTTAGTCCCTCTCTTCCCATGAATCTAGAGTCCTCAGCTGCTCCCTTTTTCCATGTCTCCATCTCTGCCTACATCTCTGGTGTCACTGCTTCTCCGGATAAGGTCCCGCATTTTGCTTGTGCTCTTCTCCCTTGATGGTCCTAGGGGCCTCTGTTTCTGGACTGTAAGATTAACCACTCCCCTGTTGCTGTTACAAAACTTCTACCTTTACAACTGTGACAGTCGCAATTAGTCATGATAACAATTACTCACTATTGAATCATAAGAATATCATCCCCATTTCTTTTAACTAGATCCATCTAGACAAGATGACAACTATTCAGCGGGGTCTCTTTCTTTCCCCACTACACTCCCCCTTGAAACTTTGTAAGCCAGTCACTTCATGTCTTTATCACTGCCTCATTTTAGGTAGCCATTGTCTAAGTTGCCCATCCCTATCTACCCTGTGTACAGAGGGGATAGCATTGATACTTGAGGTAAAGATTCTTACTCTCTCTGTTGGTATTTAGAGTTACTACCTCCATGAGTATAGGTCAGGTTCATCAAACTATAGCAATTTATCCTTGTTTCCTTTATT
>NW_006408570.1:19050013-19051589 GCF_000296735.1 Chrysochloris asiatica
TGATGCTGGGGCTGAGACACTGCAGTTTTCCTTTGCCATCTGGAACTCCCCACGTCTGGCTCAGTGTCCCTGACCATTCTTGGTGCAGTAGGGTGTCAAGGTCTCAGGCAGCCTTGAAGGTAAGAAGCCGAGAGAGGGGCATTAAAGTCATACTCCTATTTTGATAAAGGGTTATTTTTGTTTTTGTTTTATAGTTATAAACTGTAGTATCCATTCTGTTTTTGTGCTGTTGTTTTGTTTTGTTGGTCCCCTTTTACCTTTGGGGGGGCTACTTCTCTCCCTACATTACCCAAGAAGAGACAGCAATTGTGGTCATATAGTCAACCTACTATCACACCCTATAAAATCCTACCACCCAGGCAAGAGCCCAAACCAGCTGCTATACACCAGAAAGACAGCTAACACCTGCTACAGTTACTGTTCACTGAGTAATAAGAAACATGAAAAGGGAAGCCCATCTCCTAATCACATCTACCTGGAGGCAATCAGAAAGCTTAATAATACATCAAAATACATTCATCTAAGAAAGAAGAGGGAAAAAAGAATAATCCGACACAATTTCATGAAGTTGACCTACACCTATGGAAGCAGTAGCTCAAAAGAGGGAACAAATCTTCACAGCAATGATCATTCCCACCCCCCTCCACATATGGAGAGGACAGGGATGGGCAACTTGGGCATTAGCTACCCAGAATTGGGGGGCCTACAAAGGTAAGAAACCTTCAAGAGGGAACCGAGATCCAGAGGGTGTAGAGCAAGGTAGAATCTCCACTGAGTAGTATCCATTCTGTCTAGTCGGGGCTGATGAAAGGCGATGAGGATAAGTCTCTTGCGATACAGTAGTAAATAACTGTTATCAGGACTGATTGTAAGGGCTGGAAAGGTAAAGGTAGATGTTTTGTGGCAAAGGGAGGGGAGTGATTAACTTTTCAGTCTAGGAGCAGAGCTCCCTGGTAACATCAAGGGAGAAGAGCAGAGAATGGAATCCTACCCAGAGAAGCAGTGATGCCAGGGATGGAGGTAGAGACAATGACGTGGGAAGATGGAGTGGCTAGGGATTCTGGACCCGGAGAGGAAAAGGGGCTGTGTGCTGACAACTGGGGGGCAGGCTTGCAGGGTATACCCTTTGGTTGGTGGATGATGCATGGAGGAGATTGTACCAGTGGCAAGGAAACGAAATACGATGGGATCAATGTGAAGTTAATGTCCTCCCCTGTAAACGATCACATAATTCGCAATAAAGCATTAAAAAAACCAAAAACATTCACCTAGGGGAGGCAGGCTTGATGGCAGCTAGGGTGGAGGTGCAGTGAGATTCACTGTCAGCAAAACCACAGAATATCAGGCAAAGCAGATTCAGGGCCGAGCTCCAAAATTCGGAACAACATAGGTAGGAATATTTTAAAAGTTTGAAGGCTAATGAAACGTGTAGCGAAAGTAAGAAATCACATACTTTTGAATCTGCCAAGCTCCACAGCCCAGAGCTGACACCTTGGGCAAGACCAAATGGCAAGACCAAGCAGGGGAGCAGACACACCACAGAAAAACACTGCGGGAAGCTCGGAGCAAAGGTGGA
>NW_006408570.1:19053593-19054191 GCF_000296735.1 Chrysochloris asiatica
TGTGTTGTTTAGTTCTTCTATGTCTTTGTCAAGTTTCTTTCTGGTTGTTCTATCCATTTTTGAAAGCAGTGTATTAAATCCACCCACTATTGTCGTATTATTTTGGACGAAGTACCTAAATATATCACATGGAGAGGTGATAGTCTCTTTAACAGATGGTGCTGGCAAAACTGGAAAGCGATATGCAAAAGGTTGAAACAAGACTTTGACCTCACACCTTATACAAAAACCAACTCAGCATGGATTAAAGACCTAAATATGAATTCCAAAATTATGAAGGCCATCAATGAAAAAATAGGAACAAATGTGAGGCCACTAATTCAGGGAATACACAGACTACCAAACATTTTGAAAACTAAACAAACAAAAGTAGACAAAATAGATGAATGGGACATACTGAAAATTAAAAACTTATGTGCATCTAAAGTAAAAGTGCAGAAGAGTAAAAACAGAACCCAAAGAATGGGAAAACATCTTTTGCAATGACACATCAGACAAGTGACTCATTTCTAAAATATATAGCAAACTATAACACCTCTACAAGAAAAAGACAAATAACTCAATTAAAAAATGGGAACAGGACATGAACAGACACTTC
>NW_006408570.1:19054291-19055944 GCF_000296735.1 Chrysochloris asiatica
AAGCTGTTTTGACCACTGTAGCCATGTAATAAATTTTGAAGTCAGGGAGTGAAAGGTTTATAACCTTATTGTTCTTAAGCAGTGCTTTGCTTATCCTGGGTCTCTTTCCTTTCCATATAAAGTTTGTAATAGTTTTTTCCATCTCTTAGAAGAATGTCATTGGAATCTAGATAGGGATTGTATTATATGTGTAAATTGCTTTGGGCAGTATTGACATTTTCACAATGCTAAATCTTCTTATCCAGGATGGTACATTCTTCCATTTTTGTAGGTCTCTTTTGGTTTCTTGTAGTAGTGTTTTGTAGTTTTCTTTGTATAAGTCCTTTATTTCTCCGGTTACATTTATTTCTAGATATTTTATCCTTTGAGTGGCTATTGTAAATGGTATTGCTTTCCTAATGTCCTTATCAATGTTGTTGTTTTTGGTATAGAGGAATCCAACTAATTTTTGTATGTTGATCTTATGTCCTGCCACTTTGCTGCATCTTCCAATAAGGTTTAGTAGCTTTTTTACTGAGTCTTTGGGGTTTTCTATGTATAGGATCATATCATCTACTAATAGAGAGTGTTTTACTACCTCTTTGCCAATTTGGATGACTTTAATTTCCTTGTCTTGCCATATAGCTATTGATAAGACTTCCAGCACAATATTGAATAGGAGTGGTGACAAAGGGCATCCTTGTCTGGTTCCTGTTTGCAGAGGGAAGGCTTTCAGTTTCTGTACATAGAGAGAAGTGTAGGCTGTTGGTTTTGTATATATGTTCTTTATTATGTTGAGGAATTTCCCTTCAATTCCTACTTTGTTGAGTGTTTTTATCATGAATGGATGTTGGGTTTTGTTAAATGCCTTTTCTGCATCAATCAATATGATCATGTGGTTCTTTTTTCTTATTTATATGGTGGATTACATTCATTGTTTTTCTGATGTTGAACCATCCTTGCATCCCTGATATGAATCCCACTTGATCATGATGTATTATCTTTTTGATGTGTTGCTGGATTCTGTCAGCTAGGATTTTGTTGAGAATTTTTGCATCTATGTTCATGAGGGATATTGATCTATAATTTTCTTTCTAGTGACGTCCTTCCCTTCTTTTGGTATGAGGGTTATGCTTGTTTCATAAAATGTATTAGGAAGTTTTCCATCCTCCTGTATCTCCTGGAATAATTTGAGTAGAATTGGTAACAGCTCTTCCCTGAATGTTGGGTAGAACTCACCAGTGAAGCCATCTGGGCCTGGACTTGTTTTAGTTGGGAGTTTTTTGATGACCTGATCAATTTCTTCTTTTGTTATGGGTGTCTTCAGGTTTTCTACTTCACTCTGTGTAAGTTTATGTAGGTTGTGTTTTTCTAAAAATGTATCCATCTTTTCTAAGTTTTCAAATTTGTTGGAGTACAACTCTTCATAGTATTCTGTTATTATCCTTTTGATATCCTTTAGTTCCTTTGTGACATCGCCTGTGTGGTTTCTAATAATGTGTGTTATTTGTGTCTTCTACCACTTTTCTTTTGTTAGGTTTGCCAATGGTCTGTTAATCCTTTCAAAGAACCAGCTTCTTGTCCTGTTGATTGTTTCTATAGTTTTTCTGTTTTCTCTCTCATTTATTTCTGCTCTAATCTTTATTATAAGGAGCTCTGGTAGTGTAGTGGTTA
>NW_006408570.1:19057718-19061421 GCF_000296735.1 Chrysochloris asiatica
GGGCTGATGAAAGGAAATGCAGATAGGCCTTTTGTGATACAATAGTGCATAACTGTTATCAGGACTGATTGTGAGGGTTGGAAATGTAATGGTAGATGTTTTGTAGCAAAAGGATGGGAGCGATTGGCTTTGCAGGCTAGGAGCGGAGGACCCTGGGGCCATCAAGGGAAAAGAGCTGAGAGCAGGACCCTTCCCTGCGAAGTAGTGACACCAGGGATGGTGGCAGAGATGATGATTAGAGAGATGGAGCGACTGGGGACTTTAGACCCGGAGAGGGAGAGGGGCTGTGTGCTGATGACCGGGGAGCAGGCTTGGCGGGTATACCCTTGGTTGGTTGATGATGCATAAAGGGGACTGTAACCATGGCAATGAAAGAATATACAATAGGATGAATGAAAAGCTAATGTTCTCTCATGTAAACTATCACATAATTCTCAATAAAACATTAAAAAAAAAAAGTGGAAAAAAACCCAACATTTTAGCCAGTCTCTCCCTCTGCAGTGTCAGATGATTAATGTAATTAAAGCACTTTTTAGTCCTGGCCAAAAAAAATACATTCAAGTAATTACTGAAAACATATCTAATAATTGAAAATGCCTAAGAAACAACTGAAAATAGTGGCACAGGTCCAGAAACAAAATAGAGTAACTGAGACAAATGATGTGGTGGTAGACTTAGGCTTCCTATTGTAAGGATGGCAAGATTTGGAACTGCCTGAGAAGGAATTGAGGAAAATGATATCAAGGTGCATCTAAATGTTCCACAGAGGGTTTGAGAAAAATAGGAAGTCATAAAAGCACTAAAGGAACAATCAAATAAGATAGCTAAAGCACTGGAAAAAATTCAAAACCTGCAAAAAGAGGCCCAAATAATTAATAATGAGAAGTCAGAAATGGACAATAGACTGAAAGGGAAAAGGAGTAGAACTGAAGAGATGGAAGCCAGAACCAGTGAGCTGGAAGACAAATCTCTCAATACTGTTAAGATAAAAGAGCAAGCAGAAAAAAAGTTTAAAAAATCTGAAGAAAGTCTAAGATTCATGTGGAACAACATGAAGTGGAATAACTTGAGAATTATTGGAATTCCAGAAGAGGAAGACTCACAGAAGAGAGAGTTGAAGAGCTGCTAGAAGAAAATTTCCTTAACATCCTGAAAAAATGAAAAGATTAGCATTCAAGAAGCTCAATGAACCCCAGGAAGGATGGACTCCAAAACTAAATCACCAAGACATATCATAATCAAGCTATCCAAAATCAAACACAAGGAGAGAATCCTGAAAGCAGCTAGGGAAAAGAGAAGTGTTACTTACAAAGACAAGCAAATCAGATTAAGCTCTGATCTCTCAGCAGAAGCCATGCAGGCAAGAAGGCAATGGGGAGACATATATAAAACTCTGAAAGAAAAAAAACTGCCTGCCAAGAACCATCTACCCAGCAAAGCTGTCAATCAAATATGACAGCGTAATAAAAACATTCCAGGATAAACAAAAGCTAAGGGACTTTGTCAAAGCCAACCCAGGGCTTTAAAACATCTGAAAGGAAGTTCTTTGGGCCAAGAACCAACAAAAACAGACAAAAACTAGAGACTGACACATGAGGCAGCACCAGCTGATGGATGGAATAGTCGAGAACAAAACAAAACTACCATAACGAACTCAGAGGATCTAGGAGGTCAGTCTATGATCAAACCAATTATAATATGAAAGAAGAAAAAAACATAGGAATAGATATCCAGATGATGAGGAGGTCAGACAGACTGCAGGATAAAATATACTGTTTTAAATGAAGGAAAAAGTTAATAGAACATAGGGCAATCTCAAAGAAAATTAATACTTCACAACATACCAAGAAAATGAAAATCCAAGAAGAACAGAGAAACACTAAAACTATAAAGAAACTAACAAGAGCACAAAAAAATATGAACTCAGCATAGGAAGGCATGCAGAACAAAGAAACCAGCAGGACCACAAAAAACAAACAAACATAATGACAGCAATTAATTCACACATATTTATATCTGGTGTGGTGCTGTGGGTTAATATGCCAGACTGTAAAGCTCTTTGAAATGCAGTGTTGGCAGTTCAAGTTCATGAGCTGCTCCTCAGAAACCCTATACAGGGTCGCTATGGGTTGGAACCAACTCCATGGCATTAACCAACAACAACAACAAAATCGATAATGACACTGAATGTAAATGGATTAAATACACCAGTTAAGATACAGAGAGTGGCAGAATGGATAAGAAAACAAGATCCTTCAATATGCTATTTGCAAAGAGACACATTTTACATACAAAGAAAAAATAAACAACAAAAGTTAAAGGATGGAAAAAAAAAATCAAGCTAACTGCAATAAAAAACAAGCAGGAGTGGCAATACTAATCTCTGATAAAATAAACTCTAAGGTAAAAACCAGCATAATAAATAAAGATGGACACTATCTCATGATTAAAGGGTCAATTGAACAAGAAGACATAACCATAATAAATATCTATACTACCAATGAAAGAGCTCCAAAATATATAAAGCAAACTCTAATAGATTTGAAGAAAGAAACAGTGAAATCTACAATAATAGTGGGCAATTTTAATACACCACTTTCGAAAAAGGATAGAACAACCAGAAAGAACCTCAACAAGGACGCAGAGGAACTAAACAACACAATCAGCCAACTGGACCACATACATGTGTACAGAGCATTCAACCCAACAACAGCACAATACACATTCTTTTCCAGTGCACATGGAAAATTCTCCAGAACACACCACGTGTTAGGCCACAAAACAAGCCTCCATAAGCATCAAACATCAAAATATTACAAAGTATCTTCTCAGACCACAATGATATAAAAATACAAATCAACAATAGGAAGACCAAGATAATAAAGTCAAATACATGGAAACTGAGTAACACCCTGATTAAAAGCTACTGGGCAGTAGAACAAATAAAAGTTAAATTTACAAAGTTCCTAAAAACAAATGAAAATGAAAGCATTACATATCAAAATCTTTGGGACAAGGCAAAAGCAGTGCTGAGAGGACAATTTATTGTAATAAAGGAACACATCCCAAAAGAAGAAAGAACTAAAATCAACACATTAGCAAAACATCTCCAACAATTAGAAACAGACCAGCAAAGTACACCTACAGTAACCAGAAGAAAAGACTAAAGAAAAAATAAATGAGCTAGGAGAACAAACAAGATAGCAGATCGGGTGGAAGTGTTGTAAAGAGCTCCGTCAGCAACAACACAGAAGACCCGACAGGCTCAGGGGATGGCCCAGAACTCTGAATCACATATAAAGGAATATTTAGAAGGTTGTAAGGCTTACAACTGGGGGGGATTTGTTGCAGAAGCAAGAAATGGCCAAAAAACAGAAGCAGATGACCGTATCTGCCCATATCCAGAAAGGAGATAAAGTGCCTGAGGCAAATGAGCTGGAAGCAGACCTACACTCCATACTGGAAGATAGGCAGGCTTTGGAACTGCAGGAGAAGGAATTCAGAAAACGATTATAAAATATATCAAAACACTATACAATGGAGTTGAGAAAAATAAGGAAGAAGTCAGGAAAGCATTACAGGAACAATCAAATAAGATAGATACAGCACTGGAAACAATTCAAAACCTACAGAAAGAGGTCCAAATGATTAATAATAGAATATCAGAAATGGACAATACACTGAAAGGGCAAAGGAGTAGAAT
>NW_006408570.1:19062763-19063188 GCF_000296735.1 Chrysochloris asiatica
TGGAATCCTGAGTTCCACCCACAACCTTGTGAGTTGAGACATTTCCACTAGAAAGAACAAGCAGACTGGAACAGCTACAGTAACAGAAGATACATCTTCATGATGAACCTGACCTATACTCAGAGCGGTAGTTACTATAAATACCAACAGAGAGGGAAAGAGTCTTCAAATCAAGTATCAATGCTATCGGCTCTGTACACAAGGTAGACAGGGATGGGAAACTTAGACATTGGCTACAATAAAGGCACAAAGCGACTGGCTTACAAGGTTTCAAGAAGGAGTTTAGTTTAAAAGTATGTGGGGAAAGAAAGAGTCCCCACAGAATAGCTGTCATATTGTCTAGATGGCTCTGGTGAAATGAGATGGGGATAAGATTCGTAAGATTCAATAGTGAATAACTGTTATCATGACTAATCGCGACTGTC
>NW_006408570.1:19063595-19064212 GCF_000296735.1 Chrysochloris asiatica
AATAAATAAATGAGATAGAAAATAGAAAAACCATAAAAAGAATCAACAGGACAAGAAGCGGGTTCTTCGAAAGGATTAATAAAATTCGCTAACCACTGGCAAATCTAACAAAAGAAAAGAGGAAAAAGACACAAATAAAACGCATAAGAAACCACATGGGTGATGTCACAACAGAAACAATAGAAATAAAAGAGGTAAAAACAGAATACTATGGAGAGTTGTACTCCAACAAATTTGAAAGTCTAGAGAAATGGATACATTTCTAGAAAAGCATGACTTACCTAAACTTACAGAGAGTGAAATATAAACTTGAACAGACCTGTAACAAGAGAAGAAATTGATCAAGTCATCAAAAAATTCCCAACCAAAAAAAAAGCCTAGGTCCAGATGGCTTCACTGGTGAGTTTTACCAAACATTCAGGGAAGAGCTATCACCAATTCTACTCAAATTATTCCAGAATATAGAAAAGGATGAAAACTTCATAATACATTTTATAAAGCAAGCACAGCCCTAATACCAAAACTAGGGAAGGACATCACTAAGAAAGAAAATAATAGAATAATATCCCTCATGAACACAGATGCAAAAATTCTCAACAAAATCCTAGCCAACAGAA
>NW_006408570.1:19065467-19067530 GCF_000296735.1 Chrysochloris asiatica
AACTATCAACATTCGCAGAAGCAGCAGTCAAGAGATCAGACGACGTATTGCATTAGGCAAATCTGCTGCACAGGAACTTTTTAAAGTGTTGAAGAGCAAAGATGTCAGCTTGAGGACTAAGTTTCGCCTGACCCAAGCCATAGTATTTTCATAACCTCATATGGATGCGAAAACTGGACAGTGAATAAGGAAGAATTGATGCCTTTGAATTATGGTGTTGGAGGAGAATACTAAAAGTGCCATGGGCTGCCAAAAGAACCAATAGATATGTGTTGGAAGAAGTGCAGCCAGAGTGCTCCTTAGAGGCCAAGATGGCCAAACTTCGTCTCTCATACTTTGGACATCTTGTCAGGAGGGTACAGTCGCTAGAGAAGGATATCATATTTGGTAAGATAGAGGGTCAGAGAAGAAGAGGAAGACCCCCAATGAGATGGATTGGCCAGGTGGAAGCATCAATAGACTCAAGTATGGCAACAGTAGTGAGGTTGGCCTAGGATCAGACATTGTTTCGTTCTGCTGTGCATAAGGTCGCTATGAGTCGGTGCCGACTCAATGGCACCTAACAACAACAACAATGACCCTATACATAAAAAACCCAGAGACTCAGCAAAAGAACTACTAGAACTCATTGGAAGATTCAACAAAGTGGCAGGGTACAAGATCAACATACAAAAATCAGTTGGATTCTTCTACACTAATAATGACAGCCCTGAAAAGGAAATTAGGAAAGCAATAGCCACCCAAAGGATGAAATATTCAAGAATAAATGCAACCAAAGAAGCAAAGGATCTATACAAAGAAAACTATAAAACACCACTGTTGTTGTTGTTAAGTGCCGTCAAGTCGGTTCCGACCCATAGCGACCCTGAACAGGGTTTCCGAGGCTATAAATCTTTACAGGAGCAGAAAGCCTCATCTTTTTCCCACAGAGCAGCTGGTAGTTTCGAACTGCTGACCTTGTGATTCGCAGCCCGATTTGCAACCACTATGCTACCAGAGCTCCTATAAAACACTACTAGAAGATACAAAAAGAGACTTACAAAAATGGAAGAAAATACCATGCTTCTGGATAGGAAGACTTACCATTGTGAAAATGGCAATCTGCTACCCAAAGCATCTACAGATATGATGCAATCCCAATCCAGATTCCAATGACATTCTTTAAAGAGTTGGAAAAAACTATTACAAACTTTAGATTTAAAGTAAAGAGGCCCAGGATAAGCAAAGCACTACTTAGAAACAGAAAAAAAGTTGGAAGCCTCTCACTCCCTGATTTTACTACATGGCTACAATGGTCAAAACAGCCTGGTACTAGTACAATGAAAGATGCACAGATCAATGGAACATATTGAGAATCTAGAAATTAATATATCTACATACAGCTAACTGATCTTTAACAAAGGGCCAAAGTACACTGATCAACAGATGGTGCTGGCAAAACTGGAAATCGATATGTGAAAGATTGAAACAAGACCTTTATCTCATACCCTATACAAAAACCAACTCAGCATGGATTAAAGACCTAAATGTGAGTACCAGAATTATAAAAGTCATCAATGAAAAAATAAGGACAAATTTAAGGGCTCTACTGCAAGGCATGGAGTCCTGGTGTGGCACTGTAGGTTAGTGCGCTGGATTGCAAAGTCGGTTTGAGCCACAAGGTTGGCGGTTCAAGCTCACCAGCCTCTCCTTTGAAACCCTACACAGGGTTGCTATGGGTTGGAACCGACTCCATGGCACTTAACAACAACAACTACAAGGCACCCATGACTACCAAACATTGCGAGAAATCATAAACAAAGAAGACAAAACAGATAATTGGGACATACTAAAAATTAGAAATGTATGTGCATCAAAAGATTTCACCAAAAAGTAAAAAGAGAACCTATAGAATGGGAAAAATCTTTTGCAATGACACATCAGACAAGGGACTAATTTCTAAAATATATAGGAAACTACAATACCTCTACAAGAAAAAGACAAATAACCCAATTTAAAAAAAAAAAAAAAAAAATGGGCATAGGACATGAACAGACACTTCACCAAGGAAGAAATACAGGCAG
>NW_006408570.1:19068715-19069912 GCF_000296735.1 Chrysochloris asiatica
TGGAATACCTAAAAGGGGTTCTAGAACTTGCCCAGCGAAAGAGGCTTCTTGCAGAGCCTTTGTAGTGTATAAGACCTTAGGTGGAATCCGGAGCCCCATCCAGAACCTTCTGAGGTGGGACATTCCCACTAGAAAGGACAAGCAAACCAGCCTGGAGCAGCTAGAGGAACAGAAGATACTTCTTGAAAGAAAGACCAGCAGGAAAACAAAACAAAACAAAATGGCATTCTGATTGGCTACTGAAAGAACAGCAAGTTTATGCCAGGAAGCCATCAAGGCAAGCAATCAAATCCCTTTAGGACAAACCCCCTCCAAGACTTAAACTCAAAGGGAATACATGAGCAGGCATGTAAGCTTGCTGGCAACCATGTTGGTCTAATGGTGAGTGGAAGTGAAGGAACAGTAGCAATGAAGATATGGGCTGAGTTTGACCACATTCCATAGACTCCTGTCAATCTGGTGATAAAAGAGGAAGAGTTGGTTAGTCCAAAGTACAGTAAGACCTGGGGACTCCTGAGCCCCAGATAAGAACATAGCCATGGAGTGCTAGAGCTGAGAGTGACGCATCCAGCTGATATGATGACGGGAGACATACAAGAACACCCAATTTGCAGATAGTACCCATTTGACGTAGCTTCGATGACTTGATGATCAGAACTTGACTAGTGGAAGATAAAAACGTTTGATATAGAAAACAAGTGTAAATTGCTACAATTTCATGAACTTGACCTATACTTATGGATGTAGTAGCTCAAAATATCAATTGAGAAGGAAGGAGTCTCCACATCAAGGATCAATCCTATCACCTCTCTATGCAAGGTAGATATGAATGGGCAATTTAGACATTGGCTACCTGAAAAAGAGGGGCTATAAAGCCACAAAGTGACTGGCTTATAAGTTTTCAAGAGGGAGTTTACTTTCAGAGTGTGTGTGTGTGGGCGGGGGGGGGGGGGGGGTAGAATCCCCACTAAATAGTTTTCATCTTGTCTAGACAGGTCTGGTGAAAGGAGATGGGGATAAGATTCTTATGATTCAATAGTAATTACTATCATGACTAATTGTAGCTGTCACAACTGTAAGGTAGAAGTTTTGTAACCAAAAGGGGGACTAGTTAATCTTACAGTTCAGGAACATAGGACCCTAGGACCATCAAGGGAGAAGGGCACAAGTGGAACGTGGGACTCTATCCAGAGAAGC
>NW_006408570.1:19070367-19087338 GCF_000296735.1 Chrysochloris asiatica
CTCATCTTTCTCCCATGGAACAGCTGGTAGTTTCGAACTGCTGACCTTGCGGTTCGCAGCCCGATTCGTAACCACTATGCTACCAAAGCTCCTTTGGGATACAGAAAAATGATTTTTTCAGTTATGTTATTGAGGTAGACTCAAGTAAATACGGTGCTAGATAGTAGTATTTTGTTATGTTTATTTTTTTGTATTTAGATCCTCAATGTTCTTCAGGCTCATGCAAAATCCATCCCAGCTTTTTAACTGCTTCTGTATTTCTTTTGGCGACATTGTTTTCCCCCAACAACTTGTAGAATTTATAGGACAATAAAGTCATATACTCCACTTTCATATGAAGAGTACTACATAAATAATTTCTTTTAGAAAGATCCACACGATGCTGGTCCTTATGAGGTGAAAGTTAAATAGACTTTAACAAGAACAATAATGTATTTATTGAAAATACCTGTTTTTTTCTCTTGAAATAGCTTTAATGTAACAAGATTTCCCCCAACTTAAATTTTCTAGTTAACATTCTTCAGAATAATAATAATAAAAAAAAAAGCTCATTTTAAACAAGAAGTTTATTTAAATAACAAGACACTTGACTTTAAGAGAAAACTATCTAGGATTCATATATTTTAGAGAAATTTACCCTACTTAAAGACAGATGAAATAGAAGAATTCTACCAACTTCTTCAATCTGAAATTGATCAAACATGCAATCAAGATGTATTGATTATTACTGGTGACTGGAATGCAAAGGTTGGGAGCAAAGAGAAAGGATCAGTAGTTGGAAAATGTGGCCTTGGTGATAGAAATGATGCTGGATAATGCATGATAGAATTCTGCAAAACCAATGATTTGTTCATTTCAAATACCTTCTTTAGACAGCATAAGAGACGACTATACACATGGACCTCACCAGATGGAATACACAGAAATCAAATTGTCTACATCTGCGGAAAGAGACGATGGAAAGCGCCATATCATCAGTGAAAACAAGGCCAGGGGCAGACTGTGGACCAGACCATCAATTACTCATATGCAAATTCACAATGAAGCTGAAGACAAGAAAGAAGGAAAAGGTCAAAATGGATGTCAGAAGAGACACTGAAACTTGCTCTCCAGCACAGAGATGCTGAAGCAAATGGAAGAAATGAGGAGGTCCAAGAGCTGAACAGAAAATGTCAAAGATCAGCTCAAGAAGATAAAGCCAAATACTATAATAAAATATGCAAAGATTTGGAATCAGAAAACCAAACAGGAGGAACATGGTCAGCATTTCTTAAGCTGGAGGAACTGAAGAAAAAATTCAAGACTAGACTTTCGTTATTGAAAGATTCTCTGGGCAAATTATTGAATGATGCATAATGCATCAAGAGAAGAAGGAAGGAATACACAGAGTCATTGTACCAAAAGGAAATGGCTAATGTTCAACCGTTTCAAGAGGTAGCATATGATCAAGAGCCAATGAAACTCAGGGAGGAAGTCCAAAGTGCATTGAAGGAATTGGCAAAAAGCAAGAAAATTTCAAAGATCAGCTAGAGAAGATAAAACCAAATATTACAACAAAATGTGCAAAGATCCACAATCAGAAAACCAAAAAAGAAGAACATGCTCAGCATTTCTTAAGCTGGGGGAATTGAAGAAAAAATTCAAGCCTCAACTTTCATCACTGAAAGATTCTCTGGGCAAATTATTGAATGATGCAAAAAGCATCAAGAGAAGATGGAAGGAATACAGAGAGTCACTTTGCCAAAAGGAAATTGTTAATGTTCGACCGTTTCAAGAGATAGCATATGATCAAGAGCCAATGATACTGAGGGAGGAAGTCCAAGGTGCATTGAAGGAATTGGCAAAGAACAAGGCACCAGAAATTGATGGAATCAAAACTGAAATCTTTCAAGAAAGTGAGGTGGCACAGGAGGCACTCACTCATTTCTGCCAAGAAATCTGGAAGACAACTATCTGGCTGACTGAGTGGAAGAGATCCATATTTGTGCCCATTCCAAAAAGAGGTGACCCAAGAGAATGCGGAAATCACCGGACAAGCTCTCTGATATCCCATGCGAGTTGTTTTGCTAAAGGTAATACAGAAATGGCAACAATCATACATTGACAGAGAACTTCCAGAGGTTCAAGCTGGATTCAGAAGAGGCTGTGGAACGAGGGATATCACTGTTGATGTCCAATGGATCTTGACTGAAAGCAGAGAATATCAGAAAGATGTTTACCTGTGCTTTATTGACTAAGCAAAAGCTTTCGATTGTGTGGATCATGACACGCTATGGACAACTCTGCGAAGTATGAGTATTCTGGAACACTTAATTGTGCTTATGAGGAATCTGGATCTGGATCAAGAGGCTGTTGTTCGAACAGCACATGGGAACACTGAATGGGTTAAAATTTAAAAAGGTGTGTCACAAGGTTGTATTCTTTCACCATACTTATTCAACCTGTATGATGAGCAAATAATACTAGAAGCTGGGTTATATGAAGAAAAACATGGCATCAGGATTGGAGGAAGACTCATTAACAACCTGTGATATGCAGATGATACAACCTTGCTTCCTGAAAGTAAAGAGGACTTAAAACATTTACTGATTAAGATTAAGGAGCACAGCCTTCGATATGGATTACATTTCAATGTCAAGAAAAAAAATCCTCACCACTGAACCAATAAACACCATGCTTATCAACGTAGAAAAGACTGAAGTTGTCAAAGACTTCACTCTTCTTGGATCAACTATCAACACTTACGGAAGCAGCAGTCAAGAGATCAAATGACATATTGCATTAGGCAAACCTGCTTGCACAAGACCTTTTTAAAGTGTTGAAGAGCAAAGATGTCAGCTTGGGGACTAAGGTGCACGTGACCCAAGCCATGGTGTTTTCAATAACCTCATATGTATGTGAAAGCTGGACAGTGAATAAGGAAGACCGTAGAAGAATTGATGCATTTGAGTATGGTGTTGGAGGAGAATATTGAAAGTGCCGTGGGCTGCCAAAAGAACCAACAGATCTGTGTTGGAAGAAGTGCAGCCAGAGTGCTCCTTGAAGGCCAGGATGGCCAAACTTCATCTCTCATATTTCGGACATTGTCATGAGAGACCTGTCGCTGGAGAAGGATATCATGTTTGGTAAGGTGGAGGGTCAGAGAAAAAGAGGAAGACCCCCCAGCGAGATGGACTGGCAAAGTGGCAACATCAAGGGGCTAAAGAGTGGCAACAAGAGTGAGGTTAGCCCAGTACCAGTCAGTGTTTCATTCTGTTGTACATAGGGTCGCCAAGTCAGTACCAACTCGATGGCACCTTAACAACCACCACCTTAAAAAAAAAAGTGGAAACAAATGTGGGCGGAACTGTTGGCCACTGGCCTGGTGCATGACAAATCGGAATTGCAAATCCAACATGATATTGCTAGATTTGTGGAAGCACTTGACCTCTGAACAGCAGTTTCAACTTTTGAGGGGTGGCCAACACCCTCAGGCTCAGGGTGGGGAAATGCCCAGTTGTGTTCAGAGCTAAGGTGCATTTGACCCAAGCTAAGGTATTTTCGGTAGCATTATATACATGTGAAAGTTCGACAATAAGGAAGCCTTATTGCATTTGAGTTACGGTGTTGGAGCCTAGTCATTCCAGACGATTTTGCTTATGGAAAAAGAATGGCCTTCCACAAAGCCCATCGAGAGCCCATGAGACACACTTTGGAGATGATAAACTTTAAGAGCTTGAAGAAGTGAATCCATTCTCCTTTAAAGAGTTTCTGAAAACCAATAGTCTTGACCTGTTCAAAGCGGACACACCCAATAGTAGGATTTATGCCCAAGAGACCCCGCGACACTCCCTGGGACTTGAACACAGCTCTTCAAGCCTCCAGACCGTGGGCTATATGGCCTGGAGCACCTGCAGCCGTTCTCTGAGGCCCCGATAGGGGTTGATGACCTCGTGGACGAGGACGATACCTGGACCTGGGCCTACCTACCTTTACGCGGTGGAGCAGACCCACTCTCCGAGGACCGACACCTGCACTTTGCTCTACAGCACCTCCGTGTCCTTCTTCTCCAACCTGTCGTTGGAGCTGGCAGGACCAGAGTCTCTGCCGCCTCAGACTCTTGAGTGACACAGATGCCCCAGTTTCTCCAGCGTCGTCACAACTCAGACCTTGCAGCTCACGTAGAGTCTCTGGGGGACCGACAACTGCTGACGCTACAGATAAATTATTAAGCACTGAAAGTGGAGAATTCTAAGCTGAGAAGAGAGTTCAGTAAGGTTCAGGGTTTCTCTGAAACTCAGAAATGGTGAGGGCGCTTGAACGGAAACTGGAAGCAAAATGGTCAAGGAGGAGCGCGACTTCCATGACCTGGAGTCCAGCAGAGGGCGCAGAACGTAGAGCTGAAGATCACACAAGCAGCGAAAGCAGAAACTGGCGTCCTGAAGCCCAAACAGGAAGTCAGCAGGAACAAGCCTCCAACTTCCGACCTGAAACGAGCCCTAGCTGTGTGGCCTGGCGCCAGCCTGAGCCTGAGGAGCTTCCGCTTCACCCACGTGGCCTTGAAGAACGTCCATGTCATCGTGAGCAACGCTGGCGAGTTCGTCAAGCTGCTGGTTTCTGCTGATTAATAACTACTTCAGCAAGGTTGTATCAGCTGCATATTGCAGGTGGTTAATGAGTCCTTCCTCTGATTCTGATGCCACATTCTTTTTCATAGAGTGCTTCTTGGATTATTGTACAACATACAGATGGAATAAATATGGTGAAAGGCTGCAGTCTTGACCCACACCTTTCCTTATTTTAAGCCATGCAATATCCCTGTTCTTTCTGTTTGACAACTGCCCGCTTGATCAATGTATAGCTTCTTCATGAGCACAATGAAGTATTATAGACTTCCTGTTCTTCACAATGCTTTCAGTAATTTGTTATGACCCACACAGTTGAATGCCTTTGCATAGTCAATAAAACACAAGTAAACATCTTTCTGATATTCTCTGCTTTCAGCCCAGATCCCTCTGACATCAGTAGTTATATCCCTCATTACACATCCTGTACTTAATCTGCCTTGAATATCTGGCAGTTCCTTGTCAATGTCCTGTTACAACTGTTTTTAATTATCGGAAGAATTCTACTTGCATGAGATGATATTGTTCAATAATTTTCTCATTATGTTGGATCACCTTTCTTTGGAATGGATACAAATATAAATCTCTTTCAGTCACCTGGACAGGTAACTTCCTTCTTGTTGCTGTTGTGTCAGTTTTGACCCACAGTGACCCTGTATAGGGTTTCCAAGGAGCGGCTGGTGAGCTTGAACCGCCAAACTTGCAATTCAAATGGCTTTGCAGTTTGGTGCATTAACCCACAGCGCCACACCAGGACTCTGAATTTTCTTCCTAAGTTCTCTAAAATAAATAAACTTAAAGCTGTTTTTGAGTGCCTTCATGACCTATATGAAATGATATAAATCTCAAAAATATCATTTAGAATCTTAGGAAAAAAAGGATATGTACAGTATGAAGTCATTATATAGACTTTAAGAAGTATATTGTATTACAGATGCAAAAATTACATTGAAAGTAGAAACATATGCATGGGACTAGGATACAAGGAGTCCTGGTGTGGTGCTGTAAGATAAGCACTGGACTGCAAACTGTAAGGTCTGTAATTCATACCCACCAGCCACTCCTTGGAAACTTTATACAGGGTCACTGTGAGTTGAAACCAACTCGATGGCACTTACCAACAATATGGGTACAATAAACATCAAATCTACGGAGGTGTTTACTTCTGTGAAGGGAGGATAAAGATGCTGAGTCAGGATATTTGGAATGTTTTATTTCTCAAAAATGAAACATGGTGTTATAGTGAAATGTTGGGTGGTGGATACTCAGATGTCTATTGTATTATCCTCTGCACTTTTCTGTTAAATACACAATAATAAAAAGGAAATATAGTCAAGCAATAAGGAGCTCTGGTAGCATAGTGATTACGAATTGGGCTGCAAACTCCATGGTCAGCAGTTCGAAACTACCAGCTCCTCCGCAGGAGAAAGATGAGGCTTTCTGCTCCCGTAAAGATTTACAGCCTCGGAAACCCTGTACAGGGTCGCTATGAGTCGGAACCGACTCCACTCCATGGCACATAAAAACAACAACAATAGTCAAGCAAACATGAAAAGAAATATCATCTGTAATTCGATCTCCCTTGCCCCACCCCCGAAGTAACTCTACAAGGCATGTTGATGTAAATCTGTCCCACGTGTTTTTGTGTCTTTGTCTTCCTGCCCCACCTGGATTAGAAGAACAAGGGTGGCAGGTCTTCTGGCATCTGCAGTGGAGACAGTACACAGAGGGTTTAGCAGCTTATGTAATATAAACCTTAATTTACATATCAAGAGGATGTAGGTTTTCTGAGTTAAAAGTATTTACTAAAAGAAGAAACATTATATCATTGTATATTTTAGAGTTTTTGCATTCGTTTGTTTTCCACCATTTATTTTTATTTAAGACATTTAAAGTATTTTCCCCTCTCATTTTTTCAGAACTATTTTGAGACTTACAAATGCTCATAGAACCTATGGAATAAATATACAAAAAGCATGGCTATAAAAATAGCTGTGGCTTTGAAGAAGGGCACCAAATTTAAACAACTCCTGGTGTGGTGCTGTGGGCTAATGCATCAGACTACAAAGTCATTTGAACTGTATGTAAGCTTGGTGGTTCAAGCTCACCAGCTGCTCCTTGGAAACCGTATACAGGGTCGCTATGGGTCGGAATCAACTCGACAGCACTTAACAACAACAAATGATTCTTATTTTCAGTTTTCTAATTTGTCTTCCAGGATTTCTTAATGTATTTTAGCTACAATTTCTCTTATCACTGAATTTCCTCCAACAAACAATATTCACATGCACATCTAGTGAGGACCTCATTTAATATAAAATTCAATTAAACTGTGTTTTTCTTGAGTTTGTACTGCCACCTGGTGTCAGAATCTAGGCTTTCCTGGTTGATGCTCCAGTGCACTTTTCTGGCTGAGGCTTACAATGCTAAATTATCACATCACATACAAGTACGGTCTCAACCTGTCTGCACAATCTCATTACCCAGTGACTTTGAAAAAATGCCAACACCAATCCACATTCAAGGAGCACTGTCAGAGAGGCATTCACACTGATTTCTGAGACAAAGTAACTTTTAAAATATTCTATTTCACTACTTACTGGGAGAAGTAAGCTTTCTTCCCAGACTACATGCAGCCCATGCTCTCATGTGACTACTGATGGTTAGGAACAAACACACATGAAAGATCCTCTTAAGTGTTTGCTCCAGATGTAAAAGAATTCTGATAGTTGCTTTTGTTTCTTGTCCAAGCTTTCTTTTCTTTTTCCAATTTTGGAAAAAAATATTAACTACAGGAAAATACAGAGAATGCAACAGCAAACAGCTGCACCCACCATTTAAAGCTGACAAATATAAACACTGGCATGTTTGCTTGCACTATTTAAAAGAAATAACACATTAGTGATGGAGCATATGACCAGTCACACAAAGCAATGAGAAAACCAGGATGCTATAATCTGATAGTGCTGTGAGTGCAATGAAACCCCAGTGGATTCGTGAAGGTGGGAGATTTGATCAGGGTCTTGATGCACGGCAGAACACAAGGAGGATGGCATGAGCCTGGGCCAAAAATGGGGATGCGAACAGTATGGTGGTTGTGGTGGTGTGCCATGGAGTCAGTTACAACTCATAGCAACCCTGTATAGGATTTCCGAGGCTGTAAATCTCTACAGGAGCAGAAAGCCTCATCTTTCTCCCTCCGAACTGCTGGTAGATTGAACTGCTGACCTTGCAGTTAGCAGCCCAACTTGTAACCCACTACACTATCCCGTGCAAACCTGATTTAGTATAGTTGTATAGTTGTTTCTAAAACTCTTTCATGTGGTTTAATAAGAGGTAACACTTTGGAGCACTTACTGTTCAAAGTGCTTTACATGTATGTCTGCATGCATCCAGCATAGCAATACTGACTCATCAAGAGGTATATTACGCAAACATTTCCCTCTTGCCCTTAAACAAGTTGCCACATCTGGATCTGTTTCTCCATCTGTAAAAAATCAGATAAAAAATACTGCCCTAGTGCACAGATATATGAACAAAGACAGAAAGAGCTGCTACAAAGCAATATGGCTGAAAAAAACAAAACAAAAACAAAAACAAAAATAATATGGCTGAGATGATGGGCCATTTGCATTACCTAACACCCAGTTATCTCATTTTTCAGATACGTCTTCCCCACTAATCTCAGAAAGATCTTCAATCAAATCCCTCTAAGGTGTAGTGACTGAAAATTTAAAAACCAGTTGACGTTGAACAATTCCAATTCACTATATATGTCGGAGTAGAACTGTGCTTCATAGCATTTTCAATGGCTGATTTTGGGGAAGTAGATCGCCAGGTCTTTCTTTTGAGGTACCTCTGGGTGAACTCAAATCTCTAAGCTTTCAGTCAATATCCAAGTATGTTAATTGTTTGTAACACTCAGGGGCTCACCATCAGGATGACATCATTTAAAACAATCTTAAAAGTTGTAAAGTTTACTTTGTGAAAAGAAATATTTTTCAATGGAAAACCTGTCATCTAGAACACGTCTAGATTTCTATTTCTGAGAAGATGGAATGATTTCAGATTAAGGACCTTTGCAAAGAACTTCTATCATTAACATTTATTTCAATAAAGGGATGTGAATTCAGAATTAATGTAAGGTAAAACCTTAAAGTATTTGGCAAACAAAATGCTAGGAACAATTTGATTAAAATGTTTACAGTACCTGTGCTAGGTACTAGACACAGACAAAAACAAGATAAAAGCACATTCTGAAGAGAATCAAATTCTGATAAACTCAAGTTAAAACAAAAAAGTCAATTCAGTGGTACAATTTCCCCAGGGAAGAAGCAACCTGCCATTTTGCCATCAGTTAAAAATCAACAGTGCATATTTTACTCTTCTACTTGTGACTGGTACAGCACTGGTTACATATGCACTCTCAAAACCTTTTGTCAGAGAACACAGTAAACTGTTACAAGACTCTAGTATTTAACAGGGCTTACATACAATGGATTACAAAATATTTTTTAAAAATAAAAATAGTGTACTCTATTTTAAAAGCATCAAACAATTGAAAAATATATAAACTGGAACAAAATTTCCAAACATAAGTTCAAAGACATTGGCAAATCCATATAACATCAAATAATAGCTAGTTTCATTTATTAACTAAATCACTCTTAAAATAGTGATTTCTATGTTTATCTAATTGAGTGTAACACTTCAACATTTCAATAGATATTGCTGTTGTCACACTGCTCTCAAACTTAAATAATTGGGAGAATTTCAATTATATGGTAAATGAAGACTGAAAAATAAAAACAATACATCTTGAAAGTTTTCAGAGACCTACACAAGCAATTTCCAAACACATAATTTATCATATGCTTATGGTTTGGAAAAAATTTTCCCTGAGTATGCTTTCTGCCTGATTATAAAAATTAAAACATAATCTACAGAATAAAATTTTATTGTACTTTTTCTTGAACATATGTAAATTTTTCATGGAATGTATTTGGGGATCTCTCATAGATACCTCTAAAGCAAGTGGTAAATATAACTGCTTTAAGGTGCTACTTGAATGGCTATAGAAATATGACTAGGTTTCAGCGCCCTGAGAACTGTAGAGTTGGTGTCAACTGAAATGATTTACTTTTCTAAAACTACTAACAGTTATTTTAACAAACTCAGAATGGCATTAGCTTCACAGAGGAAAGAGGTAATAACCAACTGACCAAGAGCCACGCATTAAAAATGAAAACAAACAAAAAATTGGGTTAGCATTGTGCTTTCCGTGGAATAATGCTGAAAAAAATGAGCTCTTCTGCTCAACACAGGAAATACCTCACACCTTCACACTGTATTTAATGCAGTCTTATGATCTGTCATTCCTTAATGTTCATGCAAACTTACAATAGCATCACTGGAAGTTTCAGCAAATTGCAGTTCTCGATGTTATCCCAAGATTTACAAGTCAAGAATCACTACAACCAGGGCACATGCAAGGTAATACTATAGTTATGTTCCCCTAACCTTTTAAGGCCTTAAAAAATCTCAACTACTTAAGAGTTAGGGCTCTTCTCTTTCAAATAAAGGATAAAAAATATTGGGAGTCTAAAATATGCACATTTAAAAATAATTGTCTTCTACATCACCTAGCATCATACTAAGAGAAAATGAAATTTAAAGGTCTTTATTTACAGTTACATTTTCATAAGACTTGACTATATATTTCTCTTAGCATTATGATTTATATGGCCCATAAGAATAATTCGTAACTTAGAACATTTAGAAGTTATCCTTTAGATGGTCTTCGAGAAGTAAGCAGTTTCAGATGTCCAGTAGTGTGCCTTCTGTCTCTTTAGTTAAATCATAAAGTGCTCTATGCAGGACGTCCTTGAGCGAAACGACTTTTAGACCTATGTTATTTAAATGGAAAAGAAGGTCAGACTCACTTCTTTTGTATTACATTTACCTCACATAGCAAAGTTTCATGAAACTTTATATTGTTCCATAACTCATTTTCTACAACACTTGAAGTAAAACATATTTTGGCAATCAGACATTTTTAGAAAGTCTGAGAGACATTTATTATGACTATGGATCTGAAGCAGCGTTCCATAATCAAATTCATTAGTATTTCTTCAGTAAAATCAATGAAAATAATTTGCATTAGATAAGATCATGAAAACTATAACTAGTATCATAGCAGCTCAGTTCAAAGTTTGAATTGGCACAAATGTGTGAAAAACATAACAAAACTGGGCTTTCTGAATTTTAAAACAGCCAGTATGGCATTTTGCAGTTTAAGCATTAATGTTCAAATCTCAGTGACTAACAACACTTGTGATGTAAAATGGCACGGGACCTAACAATTAGATTTTATTAAGAGAAATACCATAATATAATGAAAAATGAGAAAGGCTTCAATGATTTGTGAAATGGCTATGGCCATTTCAGCACACAGTATAAAACTTCTGCTCACAATAGCACTACACCTTCCATTTTGTCAGCAGTTGGCTCAGAACACAGGTGGCTCAATAAACAGAAAACCTTTAACTAAAAAACACTATGCTTTCATTAAATATTGCGCTCATAACTCAGTTAAATAAAGGTCTAGTCAGAATCAGGTAAACACAAGGTTTGTTTTTGATATAAGCATAGGTTTTACACCTAAAAAAATAATAATTTAGTCAGAATCTTACCAAAGCTCAAGATAAGTAATCAACAGGCCCTGATTAATATTTTGATGATCTAATTTTGATATGGCACTGAACTGACAAGCCTGGATTGCTAACTGCAAGATTGGTGGTTCAAACCTACCAACTGCTCCTTGGAAACCTTTACAGGGTTGCGATGAGTTTTAACCGACTCGATGGCACTAAACAACAATGCTTGAAACAAAACACCTAACTCAAATGATGTGCTCCTGTGGTTAACCCTAAAAAAAAATCCCTTGAAAGCCAGTGGCATTTTTAATTTGTATATGCTGATTTACCTTGTAGTCTTCTCGGTGTTGCTCTGACGAGCACTGACTGGCACGGAGGCCTTGACTTGTGCTTCGAGCCTGGAGTAAATGCCCCCTGCAAACTGTAGCGTAAAGGAGCAACACTGTTAGTGATGACTGTTCTGAAATCAGCAGAAACTCTGCTTCTTAAATAACATTACTGCGTATGCTAAGAAGTAGAAGTTTGCTTTGAGTTTTTGTATTCAAACATATTTGAGGTATAACTAACAGAATAAAATTCACCTGTTCTTCATGTACAGTTTTGAATTTTGACAAATACATAGCTGTATACCTACTGACACAACAAAGTCACAGAACAGTTCTATCATGCCCAAAATATCCCATTACAACCTTTTAATTCAACCCATCATCCACCGCCAATCCCTGGCAACCACTGCTCTGGTTTTATATTTTTCAGATTATTATATATATGGAATAATATATTACATAGTCTTTTGAGTCTGGCTTCTTATACTTAGGATAATGAACATATTCATTCATGTTGTTACATGTATCAATAGTTCTTTCTTTTCATACATAACAGTTTCTTTATCCATTTACCAGGTAAAGAACATTAAAGTTGTTTCTTGTTTATGCAGTGATAAATAAAGCTACTAGATACATAGTTTGTATGATGAGTGCATTTACCTTTATTAGAAACTGCCAAACTGTCTTCCAAAGTGGTAAATTTGCACTCCTATTAACTACCAGCGGTTCCACAGGAGAAAGAGAAGGCTTTCTGCTCCCGTAAAGATTTACAGCCTCGGAAACCCTATGTAGGGTTGCTATGAGTTGGAACCGACTCCATGGCACACAACCACAAGCATACCACATTAACTATGTACGACAATTCCATTTGCTCCATAGCCTCAATTAGCACTTGGTATTGTCAGTTTTTTTTGTTTTAATTTTAGCCATTCTAGTTGGTGCATAAGTGATATCTCACTGTGATTTTAATTGACACTTCCCTTATGACTTGTCATATGCTTATTTGCCATCTATATATTTCCTTGATGAAGTGTTCTTTGTTCATTTTGAAAACGGCAGTGTTTATTACAGTTTTGAGAGTCCTTAATATATTCTAGATATAAAGGTTTTTTTCCTAGGTTTTTGCTTAGATGTTTTCTAGGGGGAGTAAATGTTTAAATAAAAGATTGAAGACCAAGAGTTGTTGGGGAGACATACTACCAATATTAATGCTAACATATAATGTTATTACTAATTCTAGCAAGAATGTAAGTATTTCTACTCACCATTTTCAAAAAGAACAACTTATAGGAGTCAAATAACATCTAAGCATAATATGCAGTTGTTCAAAATCAACAACTTTCATAATATTGGCACTTAGGATAGCTAACTGGGTCAAGAATGTACAAAATTAACATCCTCTTGGTATGGCATTGTGCTTTTAGTGACCGGCTTATGAGAGAGACAAAAATTATCTGCACTCTGGCTTTAGAATTTATTTTAATCAACTTTTAGAGAAGACAAACCTATCATTTTCGACATATCTCCTTGCTTTTACGTACACTTTGTCCATCTGAGCTGTGAGCCACAAATGCACTGCTGTCTTCACTTCTTCATCAGAGGTGAATCTTTGTCCAATAGAGCAAGAACAGGTCTATAGGGAGGATGCTTTAGCACCTCGAACTGAAGTTTTTGAAAAGTGTCATTCAACAGTGTGGGCAGAGGAGTGTAGACGTGCATTATCATGCAAGATCACAAGGCCCTTGGATAGATAGCAGTCCTTTGCATTTAAACCCAAGTTTAGGCTTCAGCTCTTCAGTGAGCATCTCACAGTAATGAGCATTGTTGATCACTGAACCTTTATCTTGACAGTGTGGTGTTCCTTTTACCTCCCTTTGAGTATTAGTACAAATTTTGTTTGTAGATGTCCAAACGCTTCTGTTTATTCTCTTCCATGAATTATTTTAGTACCCATTTGCACAAACTTTTTGAAGCTCAAGTCTGTTGTGGATTATTTAAAGGTAGAGTAATGGGTGATTTACAAATAATTTGCCACATAATCCACTGTCACTCATCTATTTGATAGTATCATTTCTTGTGCAACTCAATGTTGTCATCAGCCATGGATGGGCATTTTAATATAACCAGAGTGCGGATAGTTTTTGACTCTCTTTATGTATATTGTAAAGTATCAGTTGACCATGAATAATAAGGCAGAAAACTTTTTTGTGAATGAACTTGATAAATTGCTAAACAATATTAAAACATTTTTACAGTATTTTAAATATTAAGTTATGCTCTTAAAATTCTGCCTAAAACATCTTCATACTCTTTTCTGCTGAAAATTAAAGTAAGAAGACATCTCTAAGCAAGAAACACCAGTACTCTTACTTCTTTTGCTTCCTTTGACTTGACTCGGTCGAGATCGCCCAATCTCATTTTTATAAGGTGCCCTGTGATTTCAGACATCCGTCGCTGATCTGAAGGTATAAAAAGACTTTTTTAAAATCATGATTTATAACTTGCATGTGTTAAAGAGGATTGAAATCATCAAGGGTTTCTGGCTTCAAATCAAGAACCAAACCTATCCCCTGTGTACACAGAGTTGATAGGGATGGGCAACTTAGACACTGGCTACCTAAAATGGGGCAGAGGTGCCTATAAAGGCACAAAGTAACTGGCTTACAAGTTTTCAAGAGGGAGTTTATAGTTTCAGAGTGTAGGGGAAGGTAGAATCCTCACTGAATAGTTTTCATTTTGTCTAGAAAGGTCTGGTGAAAGGAGATGGTGATAAGATTCTTTGATTGAATAGTCAGTAATCGTTATCATGACGAATTGCGATTGTCACAACTGTAAAGGTAGAAGTTTTGTAACATAAAGAGGGAAGTAGTCCTGGTGTGGCATTGTGGGCTAATATGACACACTGCAAAGTCATCTGAACTACAAAGTTGGTGGTTCAAGCTCATCAGCTGCCCCTTGGAAACCCTATACAAGGGTCACTATGAGTCAGAATTAACTTGACGGTACTTAACAGTCAATCTTACATTCCAGGAACAGAGGACCCTAGGACCATCAAGGGAGAAGATCTTTAGCAGAATGTAACACTCTATCCAGAGAAGCAGTGACACCAGAGATGGAGGCAGAGATGAAGACATGGAGAGATACAGCAGCTGAGGACTCTAGACTCATGGAAAGAGAAAGGCTGTGTGCTGGTGGTCAGGAGGCAGGCTTGCAGACTGTGTGCCCTTGGGTTGTTTAAATGCTTATATCTTTTGATTTATTTTACAGACACATCTATGAATCTTTGAAGAATTTGAGGCAGCAAGTGGTAAAATGAGAAATATACCTATTCCTCACTTATCTATTGTGTTACCCAACATTTCCCATTGATGACAACATTCACGTTGATGACAACTTTGAAAGACAACAGCAGATGGGCTGTGGGGTGCCATCACCTGCTAGTCTTGTGACATCTTGGTCTGGCCATGGAAGGTGCAGGGCAGAATCATGTGAAGTCATGGCCAGACAGAAGGAGGCTGGTGAGTGGCCAAAGGTGCTAGGGAGGTTGGAGGGTGAGGTGAGAAGCAGAGGAGAGGGAAAGGGATTGCATGGGGCTGTGAGGCTGGGACAGACGGAGGATGAGTGGGATTCCTGCCCAGGGCAGGTGCCAGGAAGCTGTGGGCAACACTTTATCACTACCACCATCACTGCACACCTAGCCCCTGTGGGCTCCATGGTGGTGGACTGGGGGGTCTGTTGTGCCATGCGTATCCTGAGTCGTGCCAGGAATAGGTGACAGGCGGTTAGCCACAAGGGTGGTCACATTGGCACTTTCACATACCGCTGTTTCCAGACAATGACCTGGCCCTTGGAACCTAACCATGTTGATTAGTGAGGAATGGGTATAGATGGATAACTGTACTGTCTTTCAGATTACTGTAAATCAGTCAAAAACATATTCAGTCATTTTTGAAGTGAAAGTCTTGGATAAAAGTCACTCTGACAGACTGCAAAACCACAGATGCATAAAGCAATATATTAACTACCAGGACTGTCTAGTAATGATCTGGTTGATGCTTAAGTCAGAATATGCTAATTCTGGGTCTAACTCAAGTTGGAATTTTAAATGTATTTAGCATAGTTCATAAAATGATAGACAACCATATCTTTGTTATTTATACTTAGTTGGTACATTACCCAAATAATATAACTTACCATCTTCTCTTTGAGCATCCTGATTGAATCGCAAGGATCTGGTGGCATCCCATTTATTTTTTTGCATACTCACACTATTGAAAAAAATCAAACAGAAGTCAGTGTCCACGCTGTTTTAAGAATGGACGTCAACAAGATGAAGGAGTGATACTCACATGAAAGGAGACGCATCTCTAGAAGCTGACTGAAAAAAAAGTAGATTGCATTCAGCACACATTTAGAGATGACTATTACTATTAATGAGAAGGATTTATTTTATAAGCCCAGGCTTTGTGAAAGACATTATACAAGGTTACATCATTATTTCATGTAAGTCTTACAAAAACCATGTGGCATAGGTGCTATTATCTCATTAATAAGACAAGTTCAGAGGGGTTAAGAAACGTGTCCCAAAGACTTGGAACCCAGCTTTATTTGTCAGACTGTGGAGCAGCATCTTAGGCAGTCTTTTAGAAGTCATTCATTCCTGTGCCTGTAGCCCTTAACCCAATGATGAATGTACAATCTGTACAACGTCACTGCGTGCATGCTGTCTCAGCCCCATTCTGTCCGCTGAAAGCTCCAAAAATCCCAGCTTTTTATATCATTTGGGAATTCATGATTTCTATTTTAATAAACTGTGGTTATTAATAGTCTTTTATGCCAGTATACACACTGTTCTTGCAATTTTCTAGTTTCACGTCTTAATATGTCTTAGAGATGTCTTAGTATGAGAAGAACTTCAATCATTTGTACAATGCTAGCATGCCATTGCCACTGTTTGTTACTCTTATTTTTTAGCTTTTTCCTGACTACACTTACTTCTCCACATGAACTTCAGAATAGATCATTTATAATTACCTTCTCCAATGCCTTTTCTTTCTTCTGAGCACAGGGTGAAGACATCTGCTTTTTTGGTTGCTTAGTGAATTTCTTTGGCTTTTCCTTTTTTCCTGAACACAGAAGGCTAATGTTATGAGCACAAGTTTCATACAATGCTCCAATACACTTGCTACCTTCAAACAACAAAACCATTATTTTTAAAAACTTATAAGTAACCTTTGGGGAAAAAGTAAATCTATGGAGAAGTTAAACTGAAACACTTTACTTGGGTTCATTTGAATTAATATGCTCTTTTCATTTGGTATAAACCTTTGGGGAAAAAGTAGAGGCAAAGAACTCAAAGTCCCAGTGAAATAAAACATAGGAAAA
>NW_006408570.1:19087438-19113053 GCF_000296735.1 Chrysochloris asiatica
TATATATTTATGTGAACCTAACTCTCCAGTGGGGTTGTCTTCTAATTTCAAAGTTTTTACATAAAAGAACACTTTAAAGCAGAACAGAGGAAGGAAAAGAGAAAAAATTCACAGAAGATTTTCATTAAGTCATTTGCTTAAGCAGGAAAGCAGAGGGCTGTTGTGGTGTTAATGGAGGGAGGAAAGAAGATTTGGGTTCAATCGTATTCTGGTCCAGGACAGTCTTAGCAACGATATTTTGAAAGTATCCTGGCTGATGGTTTAGTGGAGAAAGAAGCAGGGCAGAAAAGAAGAAGGGGAAAAAGACATTTTTTTTCTAAAAGCTGCATATAAGGATAAAATTAAAGTATTTGATCTCTGTTTTCCAAACATCAACTGTTTATATACCACTTTCACAATTTTTGCTATTAACATTTAAAAGGAAACATTATATCACTGCCAAACATGGAGAACCAGTATAGCGTGCCACATAGGGCAATATTAATAATCTGCTACTGCTGATAACTGTGTGCCGTGGAGTTGGTTCTGACTCCTAGAGTCTGTATAGGGTTTCTGAGGCTGTAAATCTTTATAAGAGCAGAATGCCTCATTATATTTCCTGCGAAGTGCTTGGTGGATTTGAACTTCTGACCCTGTGGTTAGCAGCCCTTTCATTAATAATCTGTTATTTGTTATTATTGTTGTTAAATGCCGTTGAGTCAGTTCCTACTCATAGAGACTCGTATAGGGTTTCTGAGGAGCAGCTGACCTGCATCTCTGTTCAACTGGAAGACTACCAAGTATGATAAAATTACTAAAAGATATGACAGAATGGGACATCAGGTAATGACAGTGTGAAGAGATCAGGCAAGACTTTCTAAAAAAAAAAACAGCTATATATCCCCTCCATACACAGAATAGACAGGGATGGGCAACTTAGACATTGGCTACGCAAAATGGAGGGGCTACAAAGGCAAGAAGTGACTGGCTTACAAGCTTTCAAGAGGGAAGCTAGATTCATAGGGCATGGAGGAAAGTAGAATCTCCACTGAGTAGTATACAGTCTGTCTAGGCTGGGCTGATTAAATGAAATCTGGATGGAGCTGTTGTGATACAACAGTGAATAATTGTTATCTGGACTGCTTGTGAGGGAAGTAATTGTAAAGGTAGACGTTTTTAGCAAGGAAGGGAGTGATTAACTTTTTAAGTCTAAGAGCGGAGTTTCCTGGGACCATCAAGGGAGAAGAGCGGAGAGCGGGACCCTACCCAGAGAAGCAGTGATGCCTGAGATGAAAGCAGAGATGATGATGTGGAGAGATGGAGCACTTGGGGACTTCAGACACAGAGAGGGAGAGGGGCTGTGTGCTGATAACCCGGGAGACAGAATTGTAGATTATACCCTTTAGATGGCTGATGATCCATGGAGGGAATTATAACTATAGCAATGAAATGATATACTATAGGATGAATGTAAAACGAATGTTCTCCCATGTAAACTATCACATAATTCACAATAAAACATTAAGAAAAAAAAAAACAGCTATAAAAGACACAGAACAAAAAGATTATAAACAACTATTTGAAGGTACTGGCAAATGATAAAAGGCAGGAAAGAAATCTGAGTTTATACTTGAAAGATGAATGAAATAACTGTGAGCTTGTAGCTTTCTTGCCTGAAGGCACTTTCCAACCTCCCCTGTCCAAGGAGAAAAAAAGGCAGTTCACCAGTTCCAGGGGGAAGATGGTAGGGTTCAAAGCATCAGAAAAGCTATAAGTTCAAGGGGAAATTTTGGAATCAAGAAAGCCACAGAAGATGTGAGCTCTAAAAGCTAAATACAAACTATGCAAGTGGCGGGGAGGCAGTAGGAAGCATAGCGACTAGGCAGACAGAAACTAGGGTGGGGTGTTTACCTTGCAAGGCAGAACTACTTCTGCTGAGATCTGGGAGTTCCCCCACACCTTTGACTAAATGCTTTTACCCAACAGCTCAAGCTGCAGATAACAGGAGATTTACTAGCTTGAGGTGTCAGGGGATAGAATTTGGGACTAAAGAGTCCTGGTGTGGCACTGTGGGTTAATGCCAGACTGCAAAGCTGTTTGAAATGCAAGGTCAGTGGTTCAAGTTCATCAGCTGCTCCTCGGAAACCCTATACAGGGTCGCTATGAGTCAGAATCGACTCCACAGCACTTCACAACACCAACTAGGAGTCCTAGTGTGGAGCGCTGTGGGATAAAGCACTGGACCACAAAGTTGGTATGAACCACAAGGCAGCAATTCAAACTCACCAATAACTCCTTGGAAACCCTATACAGGGTCGTTATTAGTCAGAAGTGACTTGACGGCACTTATCAACAAGGAGTCCTGGTATGCTGCTGTAGGATAAGCACTGGACTGTTAACTGCAGGGTCAGTGGGTCACACTCACTGGCCACTCTTTGGAAACCCTATAGAGGGTTGCTCTGAGTTGGAAACAGCTCGATGACACTTAACAGCAAGAAGTAACTAAAAATCTAGGAGAGTACCATATAGCCAGAGAATCACTACACAAATGAGCTGGAAATCTGAATATAAACTGTCCAAATCCTTAGTAGATCACCAACCTACACAGGCTGGAGGGTGAGGAAATGGTTCAAAAAAGCAGCAGTTAGTATTGAAAAAAACAAAAAACAAAACACCATGAGTGTTGATATCACTTGCTGTCCATCGAAGAATAAAAAAAAAAATTCCCAACAATGTGCTATCTACAAAATGACCAGTGCCATCAAGTAAATTCTGGCTCAGAGTGACCATGGAGAGGATGGTGGTTCTGAACTACTGACCTTGTGGTTAGCAGCCCAATGTATAACCCATGCTCATGTGTACTTTTCACGAAAAATAGAAATATGATGGCAATAAAAGGATAGAGAAAAATACACCATCTGAACAGTATATAAAAATCTACAATGGCTTTGTTAAATTAGACAAAACAGACTTGAAGACATGCAGTTTTCCTAAAGACAAAAAGGGACAAAGGGATCAATGCATTCTAAATATTCCCGTGCCCAGTCACGAAGCTCCAACATACACAAAACAAAAACCAACAGACTTGAAAAGTAGACAAATTAGAGACTGCAATACTCCACTGAGTAATTCATAGAACAATTAGTCAGAAACTGTGCTTGTACCAGACAAGCAAATCAATCTGACCAACTTGACATTCACAGTAGGCTCCACCACCAACAGCGGAATGCACATCCTTTTCAAATGTATATAAACTTCACCAAGACAGACCATAAACTTAGCCTTAAAATAATACAAATAAACATAATTAAATTTAAATAAATTTTAAAGTGTGATATCAAATAAAGGCTTTTCTTTGATCACAATGGAATTAAATTAGAAACCTGCAACTAAAAGGTATCTGGAAACTCTGAAGGTATCTGGAAATAACACAACTTCTAAACATTACATGAGACAAAGAAATCATAATGGGAATCAGAAGATATTTTGTACTCAGTAAAAGTGGAAACAAGATATGTAAAAATTTAAAGAAACTAGTTAAATAATTAGAGGAAAAATTATACATTTAAGTGCTTATATTAGAAAAGAAAGGAGCTCTGGTAGCGTAGTGGTTACGAATTGGGCTGTGAACCTCAAGGTTCACAGCTGTTCCGCGGAAGAAAGATAAGGCTTTCTGCTCCCATAAAGATTTACAGTCTCAGAAACCCTGTACAGGGTTGCTGTGAGTCGGAACCAACTCCACAGCACATAACAACAACCATTAGAAAACAAGATAGGTAAAAAAAAAAAATAGTGATCTAAGTTTCCCCCGTAAAAAAAAAAAAACCTTAGAAAAAGAACAAATAAATTACAAAGTAAGTGCAAGAAGGGAATAATATATGTAAGAATGAAAAATCAAAGACACAGAAAACAGAAAAACTACTGAGAAAAATCAATGAAATAAAAACAAAACTGGTTTTTTGAAAAAAAAAAATCAATAACACTGATAAACTTCTAGCTAAAAAAAGAAAAAAAAGAGGTAAGAAAAAATTATCAATTTCAGAAGAACTATATGGTACCCAGCTATCACTACTGAATGTTCTAATCAGGAACATAACAGAGACTCCTGATCGAACGGGAGAAAAATGTGAAGTAGAACTGCATTCCGACTTGCTTGACCTATTCAGTCTGGTGCCCCCAAGACTTGAGTTGCTCGTCAAACCCTGAATTAAAATTATCCCTCAAAGCTTCCTTTAAGAAACAGTTTACCCCAAAGAGTAAAGACTGTCACTCTTAAGTATTTTTAAACGTGCTACTTAATGAAACAAAGGTATCTACATAAGACCAAATGTTCAATAGCTATTTCAAAGCATAAAGGAACAAGATTAGGGGGCAGGGAGGTTAAATGGAAATGAAACAAACTAGAGCAGAAATAACAAGAATGTTGACACAATGTAAAGAATTTAACCAATGTCACTGATCATCATGTGTAGAAACGGTGTATATTGTCACCAAAAATAAAATAAAAATGACTAAGCTACAAATACATGCAACAGTATCGATGAATCTCACAAATATACTCAGAGAACACAGCCAGACACAAAAGACTACTCTTGACTCCACTGCCAGCATTTCTAGAAGAGGTAAACTATAGTGACAAAAGACAGATCAGTGTTTTAACAAAGATTAACAAAGCCTTAGAGTGGGCACTGGGAAAGAAAACTGAGTGTAGAGCGTAGGAGGGAACGTCTACGGATGACATATATCCTGATTTTGGTGGTGGTTACCCCTTCTGGGGTGGCGCTGTAAGGTCAGCACCGGACTTCGAACTACAAGGTTAGCATTTCAAACCCACCAGCTGCTTCTCAGAAACCCTATATACAGGGTTGTGAAGAGTTGGAATCGACTGGAAGGCACTTAAATACCAACTTCAACAACACAAATGTTCTACCAGTGAAAACATAAAATCAGTGAGTTGTACTATATGTAAATTACATATAAATTGTGTGTGAGTTAGGGAGAAAACCCCAACCAAGGTAGCACTTCCTTCCTGACTAGTTAGACTGAAAAATAATCGATAAAGGGATAGGTTTTTTCACTACAGGATCCAATGTTAGAAAAATAATCAAAACTTAGAAGTAAGTCAGGAGGAGGACAGCATATTGGAGCTGTCTAACAGGATCAGTCAAGAATTATATTTTTGACACATGTTCATTTCAGAGTTGTAAAAATGGCCCTATCTTTTATTGTTAACTCATTTTTAATACCTCATTTAAGTGCTTTTCCAAATCATCTCATGTACTGTAATGCCAGAGGCACATTCTGAAAAAGTTACATCTGAAGTGAGAATTTGGAGGCTTGTTTCCCAGCACACTGCACTTTTTCTTAGAGTGTTCTGAGTATTCTATACTGCTGTCAGGGGTATGGAATTGTGATGGAGCCTCCTTTATTTACTGATTGATTGATCCTATTTCACCCACCATGTTAAAAACAAAAAACAAAGCCAACTCCAATCCCTTGCATTAAAGCCTCTATAATGCCACCCCCCTTTATGAACAGTGAGCCATGATTTTAATTTAGAAATCAATACTTTGCTTCTTGGATACTTCTTCTTCATCTCCAACTTCATCTTCAGTGACCTCTGATCCAGTGGTATATTCTTCTTCTTCTGAAAATAATGACTGCTGTTTCTGAATTGAAAAATAAAACAACATGCCCTACTATACGTGGACTATTTTCACATATCTAATGAATTATTTCAAACACATTTATCTAAATTTATTTTGGTTGACTAAAGCAAACAAAAGCTGACAAAATCATCACTGTCTCACAAAACATTCAGAAAATGGACAAAAGAATTTCTACATTTAGGACAGAATCACACTACATCAGATATTTTTATTTCCATCACAAAATCTAGAAAGTGCTAAGCACATAATAGGTATTCAGTATTTGCTGAAATGCAGCTTAATATCACTCAACTGCATTTCAGCCAATACTGAGTACCTATTATGTATGTGTGTACGATGGTGGTGGTTATGTGCCGTGGAGTCAGTTCCAACTCATAGCAACCCTGTACAGGGTTTCTGAGGCTATAAATCTTTATGGGAGCAGAAAGCCTCATCTTTCTCCCGCGGAACAGCTGGTAGTTTTGAACAGCTGACCTTAAAGTTTGCAGCCCGATTCGTAACCACTACATTACCAGAGCTCCTTAGATATGATGAATTGTAATTTTTTTTCATTATAATGCAATAACTTTCAGTGTGTGGTACTAAAGCATAAGCACGGGACTGCTAACCCCAAGGTCAACAGTTCAAACCCACCAGTCACTCCTCAAATCTTATACAGAGTTGCTATGAGTCGGAACCAATGATATTTAACAAAAACAAGCATGTGCACTCATTCTCTGAGTGAAGGGGTCCCTGGATCACTTCCTACATCTATTCACCCTTTGGATTGTCATCACTGATCCAAATTTCTATTCCATTCTACTGAGTGCTAGTGGTGGTAGTTATGTGCTGTGGAATTGGTTCCAACTCATAGCGGACCCTGCATAGGATTTTGGAGGCTGTAAATCTTTACGGGAGCAGAAAGCCTCATCTTTCTCCCGCGGAATAGCTGGTAGTCTCGAACTGCGGACCTTGAGGTTAGTAGCCTGACTCTCGTAAGCACTACGCTACCGGAGCTCCTTATTGAGTACTGGTGGGAGATGGCATAGTTATGGCAAACAGGTAAACAAATAATCAACCAATAATTGGAAATTCATAGATTTTTTGCTTTGTTCAATGTTCTTAATATGATTTTATAGTGATTTTTAAAGTCTCTTAGCCAGACGTAAGGGTTATATAGGCAGATAATGGAGTATATGTCTGTCTTAAACAATTTGATGGTTGTTTAATAGGTGGAAAATTGCATCCGTTGGAATGAAATATGCAAAACTACCTAAAATTTTTAAACTATGATACTGACAAAATTCAATTAAATGAAACTTATACTTCAGGACAAAGAGATCCATAAAAGCTAATTTACCAGTTGCAGAGTCCAGTTTTTCAGTGACAAAAACTATAAAAAAGACAGAGGAATAAGACATTAATCATTCTATATCCACCCAGATTATGGTTCCATTATTTCTTATGGACACCAAAGAAGAGTGGATGAGGTTACCAATACAGGTTCCCTAAAGGTTGCAACATAATTTAAAACTCAGGCTGAAACTGCAGACTGCAATCTTCAATATATACCTTGTCTAGGGAAGACTGTGGATAATGAAAAATTAGAAAGCAACACCATCATTTTCCTAATGCCATTTCCAAATGACAAGAAAATCACATGTAGCAATAATGTAATTTTATCTAGTTTTTAATGATTTAGTAACTTTTTAATGTCTTATGTTTTATTATAAATTAAGGCATCAGATTATATGCATGGATATTATAAAACTCAATTTGTCATTTTATGTATAACTCACAAATAAATGATAATGACTAAGTAACCTTCTGGAGTACTTTACATGGAATATTTCACTTTCTCAAGTGAATGCTACTTTATTCAACACAAAGATAAGACATTCACAGGCCGACAGAGGTTTCCAGGCCCTTGGTGACAGAAGTCAATGGAACCAAAGCTTTCCAGTCAACTTAAAAATATGACTTCACTTTTGAAGTCTTTGAAAAATTCAGTGCATTCCTGATTTAGATAAAAGTAAGTGTAATTTCATATAGGGAAAAGTTTCTAGAACTAGAAGGAAACAAAGCCTCCTATTCATACTACAAGTAGTCTCCAATTTAAGACGGGGTTCCATTCTGACTCTGTTGTTAAGTTAGTTCTCACATAAATCAAACTCATTTGTTTTTACTTTATTGGTTTTTATTATTAGTATCTTTGTAAGTCAGATTTTTACTTATTTTGGGAGTTTAGCATAAGAGTAATAACATTAGCAAATTAGGCACTACAGCACTATACGTAGTACATATTACTAGCGATAGGAAAAACAAACAAACCCAGAGATGGTCTTAACTGTAGTTCACTATAACTCGTATACGCTGTAAGTCAGGGACTATCTGTACCTGAAGTTTTTAAGTCATTATTTGCCCATAATAAAAACTGTGAAGACCATGTTATATTATTGTTCCAAAATTTAGATTAATTACTAATTCTTTGAGGGTAAGGAATGCGTACTATCATCCTTGTAATCCTATCTATTCAGCATAATATCTTACTGTTACCAGATAGTCAGTAAATGCTAGATTAGTTGACACTATTAATGTCCATGTAAACTGATCAACTGTCTATATTAATATAGAGTAAATGAACCAAACTACTTACAGCATTGAGCTCCCCAGTTCTTGGGCCCCATGGTGCATTTGGCTCTAGCAAAACATCACAGTCTAGACCCCTTTCTTCACATTGGCCAACCCCAGAATCACTTGAAAGAAAAACATATATAAATTTTTAATGCAAACAGTTCCTTTCTTATTGTGAGCATTTTATAAATCACTCTTTGGAAAGAAAGATGGCTCCTGAGTATGAGGAATGCCAGTTCAACACTTACATTTCTTAATTCATCTAGTGATTCATCCAGCAGACACACTGCCAACAGGGGGAATATGGTTACATAATCTACATGCATGGTTACACCCTCTCCAGGAGATGAAAAGGGTGCTGTGACTGGAACTGCTTAGGGAACTGCCTCTATTAAAGGGTCCTCGAACCTTCCATTACAGCCTGCTGCAATTGCACAACGATGGAAGTAGCTTCCGAGATGACCGAACTCAAGTTCAAACTTACAGAAAAATGATCCTTCCCATCAACTTTCTCTCTAATTGTACTAATCAAACACTTAAGATGTAAGCAAGGTGGAAGATAATAAAAAACCTTAAAAAGGGATTGAGGGTCCCAATCTTCTTAATCTTTTCACTAATTTTTCTTCTTCTTAGACTTCCAATATATTAAAATGTTTGGGGCTTTTTTTTGCAAACACTGGTTCGCTCTTATTGTTAAGAGCATACTTTCAGTTAAGTTTTCTGAAGTAATGTAAACAATTTGAGGACTGATTTGGGAAAGTGTCAGGAGGCGGGGATTCTGGAAAGGGAACCAGTGAGTAAAGCTGTACGGTGGTGCTTTTTCATTTTGTTTTTCTCACCTAACAGTATCCTTAGAAAAAGGCACAATAATGACATCTTTGTGACTGAGCAGATCATCCAGTATCCTAGTAGTCGGACAAGACAGCAAATCCCCACCTTCACCTTGATCACAAACAGCAACCATGTGGTCCCTCACTTTACAGCCCTGTCAAGTAAAAGACATTACATTACAGAAACATTCCTTTAAAGGTCACTGCATATTTTTCTTTTACCAGCCATATCAATCAGTTTACAGCTTTTTCTTGTGAAAAGATAATATCCACACAGAAAACACTATGAAATATACATGTGCATTCATTAAAACCAAAGAATAGTCTCGATGCCACCATCCATGTTAAAAAACAGAACATGGCCAACACTGCCGAAGCCGCAATGTGTCCATCCTTAATCAGAACTGCCTCCCTCTCACCAAAGGTCACTTCTCTCCTGAATTTTATGGTAATCATTTCCTTATTTTATTACATAATTTTATCACTTAAGGATGCAGCCCTAACACTATGTCAGTTTTGCTTGTTTCATTAAACATTATGCTTTTTAGAACTCAACCATGTTATTGCACATATAAGGGACTTCTGGTATGGTGCTGTAGGATAAGCACTGGACCTAAGGGACAGTTTGAACCACAAGGCCAGTGGTTCAAATTCACCAGCTGCTCCTTGGAAAACTTATACAGGATTTCTATGAGTCAGAAATGACTAAATGGCACTTAACAGCATTGTGTATATAGTTTACATTTCCATTAATGTATCGTATACCATTGTATGAATAAACACAAATTGTTTACTAAGTCTCCTGTTGATAGATGGATTGTTTCCATTTAGGGCTAGTATAAATGCTGCTATAAACATTCTTTGACATGTTTCAAATGCACAAGCACACACGTGTATCAAATACAAGACTATCAGCAGCATATAAGAGTTTCTGTGACGCCACATTATTGTTCACACTTAAGACTTTTAAATTTTAGTCATTTTGTGTATAGTGGTATCTAGTTGTGGTTTTAATAACAATTCCCCTAATTCTGTTTACTGGACAACAGAAGTTTTTCTTGAAAGAAATGATTATTACCTGTTTTTTTCTTACTGATATTATGATATTATATTGTTAATAAGGCATGATTACAATGTGTGCAAAGTTGCCGCCATAGAGTTTCCAAGGCTGTGACTTTTTTGGAAACAGATTACCAGGCATATCTTCTAAGGTGTTTAAGAGAGATCGAACTGCCCTGTTTTTAATCTGAACTTTTTATGGCTATATTGTTGTTAAGTGTTGTTGAGTCGGTTTTGACCCTTACAGACCCTGTATAGGGTTTCTGAGGAGCAGTGGTAAGCTTGAATAGCCAACTTTGTATTGGTAATATTTCTTTCTACCTGTGGGTTTGTCTTCTCAGTCTCAATTGATTTATTGGATTTATCGATCTCTTTCTCTATGGTATTACCTTTAGAAGCTTTATTAGTTTTCCTTTTGCATACAGCTTTTGTGAGCATTATGGGATAGAGGTCCAGCTCTATTTCAGTTCTAGTTTTCCCCATATGGAAAAAGGCCTTATTAGTAAGGTCTTCATTTGCCCAGTGTTCTACAGTGCCATCTTTTATCATTCAAGTGTTCACATACATGTGGCTCTAGTTTTAATAATAGGTAGTCCCCAACTTATGGTCGAGTTCTGCTTTGACAAATCCACTGTCAGTTCTGAGGTAAGCTCAGAATACTGGTTTTCTTTTTTAAGTTTTCAGTACCAATGCCTTTTATTATCATTATCTTCATAAACCTGACCATTGAACATCTGTAAATGAACATTGAGAATAACATTAACAAATTATGCACTGCAACAAGAGTACATATTACTAATGATAATATGTATTATTAGTTATACATATAGATAATATGTACTAATAGTGGTGGTGGTGGTGATGTGCCGTGGAGTCGGTTCCGACTCGTAGCGATCCTGTACAGGGTTTCCGAAGCTTTAAATCTTTATGGACGCAGAAAACCTAATTTTTCTCCTGAGGAACAGTCTGGTAGTTTCCAACTGCTGACCTTGAGGTTCACAGCCCAATTCGGGCTGTGAATCTCAAGGTCAGCAGTTGGAAACTACCAGTTGTTCCGCGGGAGAAACCCTGTACACCACACTATCAGAGTTCCTTCATGATAATATGTTGTTGTTGTTGTTATGAAGTGCCGTCAAGTCAGTTCCGAACCTAAGCGACCCTGTGTAAGGTTTCCAAGAAGCAGGTTCATAGCTTGAGCCACCGACCTTGCAGTTCAAACAGCTTTACGCTCTGGCTCATTAACCCACAGTGCTACACCAGGACTCCAATGGCAAAGAGACTGGTAGACAATAGAAGATGACAAACTACAGGTGATCTCTGACTTACAACATTCAAGTTACTGCAAATCACATTTAACAGTATTTTTGGGGGGGGTCATACATTATCATTAATAATTATTAATGTTTGTTGTCTTCTATCAACACTCACGGAAGTAGCAGTCAAGAGATCAGATGACGTATTGCACTGGGCAAATCTGCTGCACAGGAACTTTTTAAAGTATTGAAGAGCAGAGATATCAGCTTGAGGACTAAGGTGCGACTGACCCAGGCCATTGTGTTTTCAATAGCCTCATATGGATGCAAAAGCTGGACAGTGAATAAGGAAGATCGTAGAAGAATTGATGCCTTTGAGTTGTGGTGTTGGAGGAGAATACTGAAAGTGCCATGGACTGCCAAAAGAACCAATAGATCTGTTTTGGAAGAAGTGCAGCCAGAGTGCTCCTTGGAGGCCAGGATGGCTAAGCTTCGTCTCTCCTACTTTGGACATATTGTCCGGAGGAAATAATCGTTGGAGAAGGATGTCATGCTAGGTAGGGTGGAGGGTCAGAGAAAAAGAGGAAGACCCCCAACGAGATGGCTCAGCCAGGTGGCATCATTAATGTACTCAAGTGTGGCAGCAGTAGTGAGGTTGGCCCGGGATCGGACATTGTTTCGTTCTGCTGTGCATGGGGTCGCTATGAATTGGTTCCGACTCGATGGCACCTGACAACAACAACATTGTCTTCTATTATCTACCAGTCTCTTTGCCAGTATCACCTTGTCTAAATTGCTATGGCTTTATTATAAATCTTGAAATCAAGTAAGTCCTTCTATCTTTGTTGTGATTGAGAATATTTTAGCTCTTCTTGGCCCTCTGCATTTACATATAAGTCTTAGAATCAGCTTAACAAATTTCCTAATAAAATTCTATTGAGATTTTCATTATTATTGTACTGATTTTTATAGATCAATTCGACAAGTAGCCACATCTTTCCAATACTGTTTCCAGCCTACCATCATTGTTTTAGTCTTCTTTATTTCCTCTCAGTGTTTTATGCTTTGTATGAGAGGTCTTGCATATTTTGTTAGATTTATTCCTTTTGCTGGGTGGCATTGAGGTGATTTGACTCATAATGACCCTATGTGACAGAACAGAACTGCCTATAGGGTTTCCTAAGTTATAACCTTTACAGGAGCAGATTGCTGGATCTTTTCTCCTGTGGGTGGATGGTGGGTTTAAACCACTAACCTTTTCCACTTAGCAGCTGGGCACTTAACCAATGAACCACCAGGGAGCCTTAGATTTATTCCTAGGCACTCAATATTTTTTGATGATATTGTAAATGGTTTCTTTTTATACATTTCATTATTAAAATTGTTGGTATATATAAATATAACTGATTTTTATAGATTGGTATTTAATAGATCAGACTTCTCAAACTCATTAATTGTAATACTTTGTAGATTCTTTGGGTTTCTTATGTACATAAAGGAGTCCAGATGTGGCACTGTAGGATAAGCCCTGAACTGCAAGGTCGGCAACTCAAACTCACCAGTTACTCCTCAGAAATCCTATACAGGGTCACTATGAGTCAGAACCGATTCAACTGCACTGAATAACACCAACAACATGTATATAGCACCACCCACAAATAAGTCCTGGTGTGGCGCTGTGGGTTAATGTTCCAGACTGCAAAGCTGTTTGAACTGCAAGGTTGTCAGTTCAAGCTCACCAGCTGCTCCTTAGAAACCCTATACAGGGTACGTATGGGTCAGAACTGACTCGACGGCACTTAACAACAACAACAAATGAACAGTAGTATAATACTGAGCACCCTGAATTCTCGATACCTGTCAAAACTAAAGCATTTTATGTTTCACTAGTAAGTGTGATCTTTGCTGTAAAGTATAGATTTCCAGATTGTTAATTATTTCTTTTAGTACAATGAAGACCATGCAGACTGTACTCTGGCTTCCGATATTACTGTTGAGAAAGGAACTCTGTTATTATTCATGTTTTGTAGGGATTCTACTTTTTGTCCTCTAGTTGCTTTAAAAACGTTTTCTTTTTTTTCAGTTTCAATATGATATCATATGTAAGTATGGGTTTCTTGTTATCTTATTGGGAAACACTGGATTTCTTGAAAACATGAATTAGTATCTTCCAAAGTTTAAAAGATTCTTCAAATTTTGCCTTGGAATCATTCTCTTCCTCTTCTTCTATTGTGAATTCTATTAAATATATTAGATCTTCTAGGTATCATACTCTCCTTTTAATTTCTCATCATTTTGTACTTAATTCTGGACAGTTTCTTTGGACTTAGCTTTCAATTTACTAATTCCTTCTTCAACTGCTTCTAATATGCTGCTAATTTGTTAAGGGGCTTAAATTTCTGTTACTGAATTTTTCAATTCTTGCATTTCTATTTGTTTTTGTTTAAACCCTCTCTGTGACTTTTATAGTTTACAATTCCCTGATAAGTAATTCAAACCTATCCTCCCATCAGAAGAACTACAGCATACAGATGGATTAAAGGTCATCAGATTAAAAGCACCAAAATGCTAATGAGATAATGAGGAATCGTGTTAATATATAGCATATAATGGGAACCCACAGAGGTGAACTGGTACTAAAGAGCATCTGTTAAGATGACTATTACAAATATGAAATAGAATGCATAAAGATCAATATATCAGATGCACCGATCATTACTAGTGATTGGGATATGCAAAAGTTGTAAACACAGAGGAAGGATTAGTAGTGTCACAGAATATGGCCTAGTTGATAGAAATGATGCTCAAGATCCCACAACAGAATTTTGCAAGACCAATGACTTATTCATTGCAAATACCTTTTATTTTTTTTGTATTGAAAAAAAATACATATTTAGAATCACATGCAAGTAAAATTTTGCTGAAGATAATTCAAAAACTGTAGCAACAGTACATTGACAGGGAATGACCAATGCAGAAGTTCAAGCTGGATTCAGAATAGGATGTGGAACTATTGATATTATTGCTGGTATCAGATAGATCTTGGTTGAAAGCAGAGAATACCAGAAAGATGTTTACTTGTGCTGTATTGACTATGCAAAGGCTTTCGACTGTGTGAGTCATAACAAAATATGGATAACACGGTGAAAGATGGGTATTACAAAAACTTAACTGTGCTTATTTGAAACCTGTACATGGACCTAGATATACTTGTTAGAACAAAACAAGGGGATACTGAATGGTTTAAAATCAGGAAAGGTGTTTCCAGGGTTGCACCCCTTCACCATAGTTACTCCATCTGTTATGCTGAGCAAATAATTGAAGAAGTTTGATTATCTGAAGGAAAAGGTGGCATCAGGACAAGAAGACTCATTTATAATCTGTGAAATGCAGATGACACAACCTTGCTTGCTGGAAGCAAAGAGAACTTAAAATACTTACTGATGAAGATGAGAGACTATAGCGTTTCAGTATGGATTATACCTCACTATAAAGAAAACAAAAATCCTCACAAATAGACTAATAAGAAACATCATGATAAACATCACAATAAAGCAGCAGCCAAGAAATCAAACAATATACCATATTGGGCATATCTACTGCAAAAGACTTCTTTAAAGTTTTCAAAAGCAAAGCTATCAGTTTGAGGACTAAGATGTGTCTGACCTAAGCCAGGGTATTTTCAATAGTCTCAAAATGCATGTGGCAGTTGGACAACCAATAAGAAGACTATAGAAGCACTGACATTAGATTTGAGTCCCTGTGTTGGAGAAAAATACTGAAAGTACCATGGAGTGCCAGAAGAATGAACAACTGTGTTGGAAAAAGTACAGCTCGAATCTAACCTATAACAGAATCTAACCTATATGGATACTCACATATTATACCAAGATATATGTTCATTGCAACCCTGTATGTAGCAACATCAATCAGAAAGCAATCTCAATGCTCCTTAGAAGCCAGGACAGTGAGACTTTATCTCTCATCCTTCAGACATGCTATCTGGAGGAAGTAGCCAAACATTCAATGGTACATTTCTTTGTGTGCTTTTTTTTTTTTCTCTTTCTGATATTAATGACTGAACTATAAGTGCCATGAAAACAGAAACAAATTTTATACATTATTAACTTCTTTGAACAGTGTGTATAGCACAACAGTTTAGTGTTTTATAAACATCTGTCATATGAAGGAGATTTAGGTTCCTTTCATCCATTCATGACCTTTAATAACACAACATTTTCAAAAGTGTTAGTGATGAGGGAATCTAACCTATAACAATACTCACAGATTACACCAAGATATATGTGCATTGCAACCCTGCAGCATCAATCATCAATCTGGAAACAACCTAAATCTTCACCAATCAGAGAACAGTTCAATAAACTGTAATACTGCACAGCAGCTAAATAAAATGACACAAAAAGATAACCTAGGTATATCATTTGGGGGAAGAATAAGATAAATTATACGATCTCATCAACAATATAAAGATTATTTATCATTTATACCTGATATATATAAAACAAGGTCTGAAAGGAAACTGTCAGCTGTGACTCCCTCTCAAGAGAAGGTGAAGCAGGGAGTGGTGTGAAGAGAGACTTCTACTTTCTACTATAAATATGTACATGTTGTTTAAGCGTTCGCTACATGAATGTATTAGTTTTATACTTTAAAAATAACAAAAGGGTAGAAGATTTACATAAAGTGTTGGTGAACACTATGTGTTTACCTACAAACGGGCAACATTCAGGATTTACCTTTGTAAGCTGAGTGGGATCAAACCGGAGAACCTTTTGGTTACAGCAGGGATAAATCCCAGTGCCGACAGAACTCTGTGAACTTGCTGCAGTGGGGTAGATCACTGTTTCTGAGTGATACTGACAGTGTGAAAATTCAATACAGAGAAAAGCCTGAATAAAAGAAATAGTCAACATCCATTACTGTTTCCACAGTGAAATTAAACACACTAACAAAAACATATTGTTTCCACAATGAAATTATACCTATAAAAAAGACTATGTATTGTGATTCCATTTATATAAAATATACAAAACAGGCAAATTTATGGAGACCCAAAGGAGCTCTGGCAGCGTAGTGGTTACGAATCGGGCTGCGAGCCTTAAGGTCAGTGGTTCGAAACTACCAGCCGCTCCGCGGGAGAAAGATGAGGCTTTCTACTCCCGTAAAGATTTACACCCTCGGAAACCCTGTACAGGGTCGCTATGGGTCGGACCCGACTCGATGGCACTTAACAACAACAACAACAAAGTTGATTAGTGGTTACCAGGGGCTAGGTATGAGACTGGAGAGTGACTACAAATGGGCACAAGAGACCTTCCTGGGTGATGGAACTATTCTGAGATTGGATTGTGAACTGTACAAGGCTGTAAAAGTACTTTAGAAACACTGAGTTGTACACATTAAAATGAATGACTCTTGTGACACGTAAAACTTTATATAAATTTCAAGTGCATTAAATTGATCTTGAGAGCCTTGTGGTACAGTGGTTAAAGTGCTCAGCTGCTAATGGAAGGCTTGGGTTAGAACCCACTAACTGCTATGTGGCAGCCTGGTAAACCCTCTGTCCTAGAGGGTCACTGTGAGTCACAAGTGGCTCAATGGCAGTGAGCAATGCAAACTGATCTAGATGGACATGCTAGTTTATAAATGGCTAGTCACCTCACCAGTTTTCCAGTGAAAAATAAAACGTCAGTTTGTCTTACTTGGATATTCCTTAATATATATATTTTTAAAGCTAAATATTTAGTAGCAGTACTTATAAAATTGAGTTACTCTGAATCATGGGTGAAAAAGGTACCAAGGTTTAATTATCAAATAGGTTTCAGATATATTTATGAGTTGGTAAAATAATTCTAAGACCATAACACAATTAACATTCTAAGCACAAATAATCTTGAACACAAAAGGAAGGCAGAATCTAGAACTCAAGAATTCTTAGTTGTTAGTTTCAATTACGATTTTGAATTAAAATCTGTACTGTGTCTGATAAAAGCTATCTCATCCACACAATATTTTCCATATAAATTCAGGTGTGTATAAACTCGACAAAATAAATGGCAAAAATTATTCAATTTGCTATGAAAAAAAGAGATAAAACCCTTACATGCTGACATTAGAAACAAGTCAGGTTTTAGAACTGTGATATCCCTGATTAATTACAAGTGATAGCCTAATTGTGAGAAGGGTATCTACGAATCTGTTAAAAGAAAACAAAATCAAAACAACCAATAACATCAAGTGCTAGAGTACTTCAGTAAACCTGAGCTTAAAAAAAAATGTGGGGACACATGGAATCAGTTGGGTGGGAGCTTCTACAGCTTGACAGCTGCTCCTCCTTCCAGCCATTGAAAATCATTACCCATTAAATAAGATTGAGTGTGGCCTATGAAGACCTGCTCATTCTATAAAAGGGTTTTGCTTAGGTTCCTTCAAATAGCAAGCTTTCTTGCGTTTTTTATTACAGACTTCTTCCCTATGAAAACCAATCAAAAACTTTTGGGGAGTGCAACTATTTAATAAATTTATGGACCAGTGGAACATTTCTGGCTGGGAACAAGTAAGAGGATATTGCTTTTTTTTTTTCTATTGAAAAAATAGATTTGGTCACTTAAAACCAACTTTTTCTAAAAATTCAGCAAGGCAATGGTTACTGCAACAATAGAAAATAAAAAAGGGGATGAAGAAACACGGCAAGAGAAATGAAGCCAGATGCAAGCAATGATTAAATGCACCATTATTTTTACTACTAGATTCTTAAAGAGATGTCAGCTATTGTCCAAACATACTAATTAAACAGTATATATCAAAAAGGCTTTTCCCTCAACATTTTGCAGAAAAGGTAAAAAAATAAGACAAAATTCTCACTTGACAACATCTTGAGCAAGTCAGCCAGTTGACTGTTCCCCATAAGCGCCAATATACATTTCTCCAAGATTTTAATTCTTCAAAAAAGCTATTCAAATACTCATGAACATCCCAAGTCTTGTCTCTGGGGAAAAGAGCCTCAACTGTTATATTATTTTACAAAGCAAGCAATATAAACATTTTGTTTTAAACAGATTTTTGTGTTTAAATGTTAAAAAGATTAACGTTTTTATGTTTGTGTACTATTTCCAAGAACATTTCCCCAAATAATGGATATGATGTAAACTACAGTTCTAGACAGATAAAATTGCCTTTGGGAGTTTATTTTGTGGACTACAGAAAAAGCTACAGAGAATTTAACGCCATATTAATTTGTTAACCTAGAAAAAGAGTTAAAAACTAAATGTGGTTTGAAGCAGATCAACAGTTGGAACTTAGGCATATGTGGTCAAATGCAATCTTTATTGTGACTGCAAATGTTATAAGGGACTATTACTGCTAATTCTAAATATTTCATTAATGTACTGGTTCTTTACATCATGTGCAAAAGATATAATCTATTAAGTAACATAGTTTGTTATATGTAATAAGGTCTAGGTAATACACATCCTACAATTAGACAATATCAAGTTTCAAAAAAGCAAAAGCTTAAAACCAAATTTGCTATAGTCATATGTAAGTCCCTATTTTTTCTTTTTCTTTTTTTTAATTCCTATTTTTTAACTTTTGATATTTTTTTTCCTTCGCTCAACAGATAACAAAATGCAATCATGCAGTTCAAATGACAAAAGAACAATCTGTTTTAAAAAGCTACTTAAAGACAATTTAAATAATATATGCACCAAAAGCAGACTTGTAGGAAAATACTTCAAATTAAAAAGCAAGAATTGATGCTAAAGATAACATCAAATACTTTCTTCATATACTACTATTAATAGTTATTGCTGTTATAATGAATAAAGACTCAAGGCAAAAAACAAAACAAAAAACAATTATAAAGTTCTAGGGGCTTAAAATAACTAAGATTTTTAATTACTCTACTTTAAAGTTGACTGTACTATTAACGTTTAGATCAACTGTCAAACATTTCCTTGTATTGCTGTCTAATGTAAACAATATGAAATCTAACATTTGTAGGCTTTTTTCTTAAGTAAAAGTTCTATGCATCTTTACCATGGAAAGAAATAGAAGAAAACTAAAGTTCTCCCTAACGGTATCACCCAAAGGTAACATTCAGATTAACATTTTAATGAACATGAACACACTTCCAGTTTTGCTTCATAACCTGTTTTTGTCACTCAATTTACCACTAATAATTTTCTATGTTAGTATATATTCTTTCACCACTTTACACTTAAATGGTACAAATGACAAATAGATTAGATGTGCTTTAGATAAATACACTATTGTATAGCTGTACAGGTATGTGTTGTTTAATGACCATATTTACATAATTTGGACATTGAATACCGTATTAGATACAAGTTGTTGCTGTTATTGTAGTTAAGTTCTATCAAGTCAGTTTCCAACTCACAGCGACCCTCTGCAGGGTTTCCAAGGAGCAGCTGGTGGATTTGAATCACTGACAGTGTGGTTCAAAGTGACCTTGTGGTTCAGTGCTTATCCTACCAGGACTCCTATATACATGTAGTTGCTGTAGTCAAATCCTTGTAATATTGGAAACCTGGTGGCCAAAGTCCAAGAGTTACATCCACTGGATACAGGACGTTGGCTTTGCTGGGTGTGCAGCTGGGTCGGATGGGGGCTGAGCTGGCAGCTGGATCAGGACTTTATTTGTGTCCAGGTGCAGGATGGGGGTGATGTACAGGGGCATAGATAAGTGGCCACAGGGACAGGCTGCGGTTTTGGGTGCTGGGAGCACAGCTGGCTGTGGCAGCTGTGACTGCTGCCACCCTGCTGGGAACCCACAAGCGCCCTGGGCTCCTGGGCATTGCCAGCAACTATGGCAGGAGCCGAATGGCCTGGGCATGAAGTGAACAACTGTTTAGCTGCAGGTTAATTGAATGAAACCAGAAGGAAAGGAAGGAAGAGGTAGAGGAGGAGGCACCGTGTGGACTGGGATGTGCCCTGGAGCCCCGCTGTAGTCCTGTTGTGGTGCTGTAGGATAAGCACTGGACTGCTAACAGTCCACCAGCTGCTCCTCAGAAACCTTATATAGGGTTGATGTCCGGCAGAACTGAGTCAGAGGGCACTTAGCAAGAACCATAGCGAGCCCCTGCTGCTCATTGACTCAAAGGGTTTAGTAGCTTTAAAACCATTAGGGGAAAACAATAAAAGGAGAGCTGCTTTCCTTTAAAGATTAAACAACAAACAAACTATTGGGATGACAGGCATATATGCAGTCGGATGATTCCTGGATGGATGTGAAAAGCAACACATACCTGTCAAACTTACTGTACATTCAGTAAGGACCAGCCACTTGTTTGTACCTGTTGTTTAAAAAGGAAAGCAAAGCAGTTCTCCTATTGTTTTTGGCACTATAAACACTGGGCTGCTAACTGCAAGGTCAGAGGTTCAAACTCACCCGCCACTCCTCAGAAACATTGTATTCACTGTGTGTTGGAACTGACTTGATTGCATTTAATAACAACAATGATTTTTTTGTTGTTGTTGTTAAATATTATTTTATTTAATCATTGCAACAATATCTGTGAGTTAGGGATTACTATATCATTGAGAATGAAGAACTAAAATTTAAAGACTGGGTGTTGTTCAAGGTCATAAAGCTAATAAATTGTAAAACTGGGGGGAAAGGAGAGAGAATAGGAAAACACAGCCATATAGCCAGATATGGGTCCTAGATATGAGAAGTGGAGGTTTTAAACAGAGGACAAGTACCTCTGGAAGGCAGGCATCATTTACTAGCAGCTATTTTACCATGTAAAAGAGTTTCCTTACCAATCTTTGGAGAACATACACTTAAACAACTTCCAAATCACATAATTTCCTGTTCCACAGACTGTACTGTGGACACTGGAGTCCTGCTATGGTGCTGTAGAATGAGCACTGGACTGCTAACCACAAAGTCAGTGGTTCAAACACACCAGCCGGTCATTGGAAACCCTATTAAGGGTTGAGATGCATTGAAACCAACTCAATGGCGCTTAACAAACAACATTGTGGCTATAAGCTACATGCAACTGTATTTTGGTTTGTTTAATCACTTGACCATTTGGATGTTAGTTCATATTACCTATTTATGTATTCTGTACATCAATACATATTGAGCCCAACATTACCTCTCTGGATAAGTTTTTAGCAGTATGATATTTTGGAAGCATACATAAATGTTAAAGCATTTTTCTTCATGAAGTACTGTATCTATTTACAACCCTCTCCCTCCTATACCCTGCTCCCAACCTAAAATGAGAACTTGTTTTATATTTAAAAGGGAATAAAAAGGACTATGTTTTAATGGAATACTGACAAAATATGATGAATCTATAAACAAATGATAGAAAATCCAAATTTAAAGACAATTTTCCTCACTCGCCAAAATTCACATGAAAGTAAATTCAATATAACATTTGTATTTATTGTTGTTAAGTGCGGTCGGATCAGAGCAACCCATATAGGAGCAGCTGGTGGTTTGAACTGCCGACCTTGAGGTTTGCAGTCCAGTGCTTGTCCTATAGTGCCACACCAGGAAAAATAATTAAAATCTGTTATCAAAGTTACATTTTAGGGAGGTGGGGCTTGATGGCAGATAGGGTAGAGGTGCAGCAATACCATAGAATACCAGACGAAGCGGGTATGTGGCAGAGCTACAAAACTCTGAACCACATAGGTAGGAATATTTTAAAAGTTTGAAGGCTTACAGCTAGTGGAACTTGCAGCGAAGTAAGAAATCCCATATTTTAGAATCTACTGAGCTTGGAGGCCTGGAGCCCACAACTTGGGCGAGACCTAACAGCAAGACCAAGCGGGGGAGCAGGCAGACATGCCAAAGAAAAATGCTGCGGGAACCTCAGAGCAAAGATGGAAAAAAGACTGTTGGTTTTGCTATGCCCTGATTTTTTTTTTTTATCTGTTCATTGTTGTTGTTGTTGTCGTTGTCAGGTGCCATCGAGTTGGAACTGACTCATAGCGACCCCATGCACAGCAGAACGAAACAATGTCCGATCCTGGGCCAACCTCACTACCGCTGTCACACTTGAGTCCATCAATGATGCCACCTGGCCAATCCATCTCATTAGGGGTCTTCCTGTCTTTCTCTGACCCTTCAACCTAGCCAGCATGACATCCTTCTCCAGCGACTGTTCCCTCCGGACAACATGTCCAAAGCATGAGAGACGAAGCTTAGCCACCTTGGCCTCCAAGGAGCACTCTGGCTGCACTTCTTCCAAAACAGATCTATTGGTTCTTTTGGCAGTCCATGGCACTTTAAGTATTCTCCTCCAACACCACAACTCAAAGGCATCAATTCTTCTACGATCTTCCTTATTCATCTGTTCATTGGCCTCCCACTATTTGCATACCTCCATTCTGTTGACTAGAGGGGTGGGGGTACCTGAGCGAGTGGACACTCCCCATACCCCCACCACTGGTGAGTTCTTCTGCCATGCATGCGCACAGACACCTCAGCATTTAAAGAGACAGGCAGCTCAACAGCCAGCTCTGAACTGTTTATTAATAGGGAAAAGGCCACAACAAAGTATGTGGAGAGGGAGAGAGAGTTTAAGAACAAAACAGGCTGAAAATTAAATCCTGAGGTACAACATAACAACCAACAGTGGCCTCTTGAAATTTATCCGGTGATCTTGAAGGCAAAAAACTGAAAGAGGATCTTAACATCATACTCATATTAGGCTACAGATATTTTTTTCTTCTCTCCCTCCTCTCCATTTTCTGCAATTATAGACTACACTAGCTCTGGTAGCGTAGTGGTTATGAATTGGGCTGCAAACCTTAAGGTCAGCGGTTCGAAACTACCAGCCGCTCTGCGGGAGAAAGATGAGGCTTTCTACTCCCGTAAGGATTTACACTCTCGGAAACCCTGTACAGGGTCGCTATGGGTCGGAACCGACTCGACGGCACTTCACAACAACAACATCCAATCTAGTTTTTTGTTATTGTTGTTTCCTTTATTTTTTTGCTGTAACTATTTTGTTCCCCCTTTTGCCTTTGAGAGACTCTTTCTCTCCCTATATTACATAAGAAGAGACAGCAATTGCTGCCATATAGTCAAGCTACAATCACACCCTAAAACCCCCACAATCCAGGCAAGAACCAATACCAACTGCCACACACCAGGAAGTCAGACAACACCTGCAAAAGTTGCTCTAAGTTAACCAATAAAAAGAGTGAAAAGGGAAGCCCACATCATGATTACATCTACCTGGAGGCAACAGAAAACATAATAAATACCAAAACACACTCAATTACATATTAAGGCAACAGATAAACACTAAACATGTCCAAGAAGCAAAAGCAGATGACCATATCAGCACCCATATCAGCACATGTCCAGAAACAAGATAAAATGTCTGAGACAAATGACCTAGAAGTAGACCTGGACTGCATTCTGGAAGGAGGGCAGGCCTTGGAAATGCCTGAGAAGGAATTCAGAAAAATGACTATAAAATGTTTCAAAACACTTTACAATGGAGTTGAAAAAAATAAGGAAGACGTCAGGAAAGTACGACAGGAACAATCAAATAAGAAAATGAACACTTCACAACATACCAACAAAATGAAAATCCAAGAAGAACATAGAAACACTGAAAAATGAGGAAACTCAAAGAAACAACACAAAAACCATGAACTCAGCCCAGGAAGATATGCCGAACAAAGAAACCAGCAACACCACAAAAACACCAAACATAATGGCAGCAATTAATCCATACTTATTGATAATTACACTGAATGTAAATGGATTAAATGCACCAGTTAAGAGACGGAGGGTGAAGGAATGGATAAGAAAACAAGATCCTTTAGTATGTTGTCTGCAAGAGACACATCTTAAACACAGAGACAAAAGCAAATAAAAAGTCAAAGGATGGAAAAAACTATACCAAGCTAATAAAAAACAAACAGGAGTGGTAGTATTAATCTCCGATAAAATAAACTTTAAGGCAAAACCCAGCATAATAGATAAAGACAGACATTATCTCATGATTAAAGGGACAATTGAACAAGATGACATAACCATAATAAATATCTATGCTTCCAATGTAAGAGCTTCAAAATATATAAAGCAAACTCTAATACATTTGAAGACAGAAATAGATAAATCTACAATAATCGTGGGCATATTTAATACACCACTTTAATAACGGACAGAACAACCAGAAAGAAACTTGACAAAGACACAAAGGAACTAAACAATACAATCAGCCAACTGAACCTCATAGATGTGTACAGAGCATTCAACCCAATAACAGCACAACACACATTCTTTTCCAGAGCACATGGAACATTCTCCAGAATAGACCATGTGTTAGGCCACAAAACAAACCTCCATAAATTTACAAATATCAAAATACTACCAAGCATCTTCTCAGACCACAATGCTATCAAATTAGAAATCAACAATAGGAAGACCAAGGAAATAAAATCAAATACATGGAAAACTAATAGCACCCTGCTGAAAAGCAACTGGGTAGTAGAAGAAATAAAACATGAACTCACAAAGTTCCTAGAAACAAACAAGAACAAAACACAACGTACCAAAATCTTTGGTACACGGCGAAAGGGGTGATGCGAGGACAACTTATTGCAATAAATGCACATATACAAAAAGAAAACCAAAATTAACACATTATTAACAAAGCATCTACAACAATCAGAAACAGACCAACAGAGGGAACCTAAAGCCACCAAAAGAAAAGAATTAATAAAGATTAGAGCAGAAATAAATGAAACAGAAAACTATAGAAAGAATCAAAAGGACAAGAACCTGGTTCTCTGAAAGTATTAATAAAATTGACAGACCACTGGCAAACCTAACAAAAGAAAAGAGGGAGAAGACACAAATAACACGCATTAGAAACCACATGGGCAATGTCACAATGGAATCAAAGCAAATCAAAAGGATAATAACAGAATACTATGAAAAGTTGTACTCCAACAAATTTGAACACTTAGAAGAGATGGATATATTTTCAGAAAAACACTACCTATCTAAATTTATACACAGTAAAGTAGAAAACCTGAACAGACCCATAACAAAAGAAGAAACTGATCAGGTCAATCAAAACACTCCAAACGAAAAAAGTCCAGACCCAAATGACTTCACCGATAAGTTATATGAAACACTCAGGGAAGAGCTGTCACCAATTCTACTCAAATTATTCCAGAAGATAGA
>NW_006408570.1:19113997-19119142 GCF_000296735.1 Chrysochloris asiatica
GATGAAATATCTAGGAATAAATGTAACCAGAGAAATCAAGGACTTATACAAAGAAAACTACAAAACACTACTACAAGAAATCAAAAGAGACTTACAAAAATGGAAGAATGTACCATGCTCCTGGATAGGAAGACTTAACATTGTGAAAATGTCAATACTGCCCAAAGTAATTGATACATATAATGCAATCCCAATCCAGATTCCAACAACATTCTTCAAAGAGATGGAAAAAACAATGACAAACTGTATATGGAAAGGAAAGAGACCCAGGATAAGCAAATCACTACTTAAGAAGAAGAACACGGTTGGAAACCTCTCACTCCCCAACTTCAAAATTTACTACATGTCTACTGTGGTCAAAACAGCTTGGTACTGGTACAATCAAAGGTATATAGACTAATAATGGAACAGAATTGAAAATCCAGAAATCAACCCATCCACATACAACCAATTGATTTTTGACAAAGTACCTAAATATATCCCATGGGGAGGGGAAAGTCTCTTCAACAGATGGTGCTGGCAGAACTGGAAAGCAATATGCAAAAGATTGAAACAAGACCTTCACCTCACACCTTATACAAAAATCAACTCAACATGGATTTAACACCTAAATGTGAATCCCAGAATTATGAAGGCCATTAAGGAAAAAATCGGGACAAATGTGAGGGCACTAATTCAGGGAATACACAGACTACAAAACATTTTGAAAACCACACAAACAAAAGTAGATAAAATAGATGAGTGGGACATACTAAAAATTAAAAACTTATGTGCATCAAAAGACTTCATCAGTAGAGTAAAAAGGGAACCCAAAGAATGGGAAAAAATCTTTTGCAATGACACATCAGACAAGGGACTCATTTCTAAAAAATAGGAAACTATAACACCTCTACAAGAAAAAGACAAACAACCCAATTTTAAAATGGGCACAAGACATGAACAGACACTTCACCAAGGAGGAGCTCTGGGCAGCTAACAAACATATGAAGAAATGTTCATGATCACTAGCCATTAGAGAGATGCAAATCAGCAATAACACCAAAGATCAAAAAAGCAGAGGATAATAAAATGCTGGTGATGACGTGGAGAGACTGGGACGCTCCTGCATTGCTGGTGAGATTCCAACCTCCATGGAAAGCAATATGGCACTTCCTCAGAAGGCTGGAAATAGAAATACCTTATGATCCAGCAATTCCTCTGCTTGGTATTTACCCATAAGAAATACGAGCCACCAGTGGGGTGGTGTCCCCTGCCCTGGCCTTGCCTCCCCTCCCTGCCACCCGCCCCTCATAATTTTTTTTTAACCACCATGTGATTAAGGTCGGCACTGCCTCCCCTGACCTGCTCAGCGATGGGAAATGAATTGGCTTCTGTAGCCCCATGCTGGGCGTTATCTAGCCCCCCCACTCTGGGCACTGGGGTGGAGTGGCAAGGGGCCTGGGTAGCTGAGGCCCTAGTACCCCCCTCTCCCTCTGTCATCGGAGGTCCCACTAGGCTATTAAAGGGGAATGTTACTGAAAAAAAAAAAAAAGAAATACGAGCCACAACACGAGTAGATATATGCACACCAATATTCATAGCAGCACTATTTACAATAGCAAAAAGATAGAGAAAGCCTAAGTGCTCATCAGCTGAAGAATGGATAAATAAACTGTGGTATGGTGCATCCACACAGTGCTACCTTAAAGAATATCAAGGAAGCTGCAGGCCACCATATAATATGGATGAACCTTGAGGACATTATGTTGAGTGAAATTCGTCAGTCACAAAAGGAGAAATACTGCATAGTACCATTATTGTAAAAGACCATGAAAAAGAACCCATAGTAAAGGGGATGGGTTCTTTGCTGGTTACCTGGATGTAGGGGTGGGGTAAAGGGAGGGAGGGGAAGGTGGAGCACAGGGTAGGGAATTGACACAGGATAGTTTAGGTGCTGGGGACGGGGGCAATACACAAGATGGGGGAAGGCAATGGAAGAACAAGGTGGATGGGAGAACGATTAGGCAGGTTTGCATGTGCTAAGTGGGACAGTGGTAAATAATGATGTATACACAACCTTGGAACAACAGGGCTCTGGGATAAAGGGATGAGGCATGGTTGGAATGGGCATAAGGGGGGTAAACAATGTTAAGATGCCTGGCTGTCTTTTGAATCTTGGTGTCCGTTGCATACCATTATAAAATGGTATAAAATTATAAAATACACACTTGAGAGGGAGAGAAAGGAATAGCCAGAAATAACACCATAGAAAGCTTGTAAGTCCATCTTCTCCGATAACTGATTGGAATACCTAAAATGGGGCTACAACTTGCCCAGTAAGGGAGGCTTCCTGCGGAACCTCTGCACTGCATAAGACCATAGGAATTCTGAACCCCATCCAGAATCTTCTGAGGTGGGAAATTTCCACCTGAAAGGACAAGCAGATCAGCCTGGAGTGGCTAGAAGAACAGAAGATACTTCTTGAAAGAAAGAACGACAGGAAAAGTGAAAAAATAATAACAGCAGTTCAACTGACTACTACAAAAATAAGGAAGTTGCTCACCCAGGAGACATCAAGGTTGGGTCCCCTCAGGGCAAACCCCCTTGCTGGTCTAAGACTCAATGGGAATACTTGAGCAGACATGTACTCTGACTGGTGACCACATTTGTCACCAACAAGGAGAAGTGAGGGAAAAACAGCAATGAAGCTGCAAGCTAAACCCTACAACATTCAATAGACTCCTGTGAACCTGGGTGGAGACCTGGTTGGCCAACAGTGTGGCAAGACCTGGGGATTTCTAGGCCCAGAGTCAGTGACATAGCCACAGAGGACTAGAATGGACAGTGAAGTGTCCAGCTGATAAGAAGAGAGGGCATATGCACAAGAACACCCACACTTGCAGATAATACCCACTTGACCTGGCTTCACTGGCTGGATTATCAGAACTCAACTAAAAGAAGAAAGAAGAGTTAAAAACAGGAATAATCTGATACAATTTGATGAACTTGACCTACACCTATGAATGCAGTAGCTCAAAAGAGGGAACAAATCTTTACAGCGAGGATCATTCCCACCCCCTTGATACACAGGGTAAACAGGGATGGGCAACTTGGACATTGGCTACCCAAAGTCGTGGGGGAGGGGGGGACTTACAAGCTTTCAAGAGGGAGCCGAGATCCAGAGGGTGTGGAGAAAGGTAGAATCTCCACTGAGTAGTATCCAATCTGTCTGGGCAGGGATGATGAAAGGAGATGGGGATAGCACTCATGTGGCACAATATTGAATAATTGCTATCAGGACTGACTGTGAGGGTTGGAAATGTAAAGATAGACATTTTGTAGCAAAAGGAGGGGAGTGGTTGATTTTGCAGTCCAGGAGCAGAGGTCCCTGGGTCCATCAAGGGAGAAGAGCGGAGTGCGGGACCCTACCCAAAGATGCAGTGATGCGAGAGATGGAGGCAAAGACGATGATGTGGAGAGATGGAGCAGCTGGGGACTTTAGACCCAGAGAGGGAGAGGGGCTGTATGTTGACGACTAGGGGACAGGCTTGCAGGGTATATACCCTTTGGTTGATGATGCATGGAGGGGACTGTAACCATGACAATGAAATGTCATGGATGAATGTAATGTTCTTCCATGTAAACTATCACATAATTCACAATAAAACATTTTTTTAAATTATATTTTAGCAGCAGTAACCAGAATATAATATCGTTCTTGATTAATCTATAGTTAAATTTTTTACTTTAAAATTTTAAAGTATGAAATTTAGCCAGCAAATAAAACATAGCCTTAGCTTGTTTCTAAATTAAAGGTGGATCACATGCAAAAAGAGATGCTATCCCATTCCTTATAGGCGTAGTTATGCTCTTCCAAGTATATTAGAAACACATACAAAAAAAGATGTATTTTATTTTCATTCTACCTTAAGTGAACATAGATAATATTTCCATGTCGATCCACATTGATTTTTCCAGGAATGCAAGGAATTCTTCTTTCTGTTTCCTTTGTTAACAGTTTCTTACACAAATAGCATCTAAAACACCATGAAGATATAAAAAACATTCAAGAATAGTTTAAATGTAGTACAGGTAAAGAAATCTATTGCATTAGATAAGTTTATCAAAGATGAACCCTTTACCATACCTATATAATGTGGCTGCATTACTCCGAGAATCTGGATTCACATACTCAGGATCAAACAGTCTCTCAATCTTCTTACAAAAAAGTTTACTATGAAAAACAAATAACCAGTGAATTAATTATCCATATTTACTTTACTAAAATTACTTGATATTCATTGAAACAAACACGGATCTCTCTGTTCATGTGTAAAATCCCTAGAGAGCTTCTTTTGGAGATTTTTTTTTTTTTTTTTTAATTTAAAGTTTTTTATTGTGGATTGAGTAAAAGCTTACAGGGCAAATCATCAGTTTTACATTCAACAAATCATACACCTTATTTCACTACAACGATTATAATCCCATCCATGTACCATCAGTTAACAGTGTTTCTATTTACTTTAGTTCTTTTTTTTTTTTTTTTAAACACTCAGGCATATATAATAATTTACACCACTAAAGGGCACATTCTGCAAGTCTGCCTCTTGGCCACCAGCTCTTAGTCCCTCACGTCTCATGAATCTACAGTCCTCAGCTGCTCCCTCTCTATTCCCCATCTCTGTTTGCATTCCTGGTGTCACTGCTTCTCTGGAAAGGTTTCTCTCTGAGTTTTAATACATTTTTGGTCTTCTACTAAGTAAAACAGGAGTCCTGGTGTGGCACTGTGGGTTAATGCACCAGACTGCAAAGCCATTTGAACTGCAAGGTTCAAGCTCATCAGCTACTTCTCGCTACAGGGTCCCAATGGGATGGAATCGACTCAACGGCGCTTAACTAAGTAAAACAATTCTATTAATTAGAAATACTTGATCAAAAAATCCGTTCTTCCAAGAAACGACACTGAGAGATTGTTGCAGACCGTGTAAGACTAATCAGAGGTTCGAGGCCCGCTAGGGCCGAGTGTAACAAATGAGGCCACTGGCAGTTAATGGCAAATTGCTTTCATATTAATATTCAGGTATATATATTAAATTAATACACTGGAGCCTTTGACAATCCACAGATAAATGTGGTATTTTCCTAAAGCCGAGACTGAAGGTTGCA
>NW_006408570.1:19119332-19130304 GCF_000296735.1 Chrysochloris asiatica
AGGGACTATAGATATGTTAATTGGGCCTGAGAATCCAAGTTGCTGGCCTGGGATTCGAACCAGTGATGTACTATGTAAAGTTACCTGAATGTCTGGAAAAGTACTGATGTTAGCTGTACCTTGCCTAAGTCCCTCCCAGCTTGGTGTGAAGCTCCTCCCCTGAATAAAGCAGAGGCCCAGGCTTCCCCAGGTAGCATTACTGGTTGGCAGGCGTACAGTAAAGATAGCAGTGCATTACTGGCTGGAAGGCATGTGGTAAAGATTGCAGGGCAGTGAGTTGCTGCCTGCAGAGGCCACGATGCCTGTAGTCCCAAGCCTGCCTATCAGTGATGTATCCACCCTGGCTTTGGGGTGCCTCTTTGTCTCTCTCTTTGTCTCTTTCTGTGTATTCTTGAGTCGCCGTCAGGTATCCTCCCCTCGTGAACTGAACCCCAATGTCGAGGCAGGTCCCCGACAAGAGATATCTACTTATCTTTTGGTCCTTTGTTACTGTAAAACAAAGTTATTATAATTAATATGGTATGTTACCGATAAAAGGATAGACAGAGAAACCAATAGAACAAAATGGGGAAATCAGAAACAGACCTCGGCTATACAGACTTAATGAGTAAAGCTGTCGCTCGCTGAAGTCCAGTGGGGAAAGGATGGTCTGTTCAATGAATGGAGCTATGTCAGTAAGATAAGAAAAACAATGAACTGTGGCTACTACCTTGTATCACATATAATAATTAATTCAAAATGATGTTGTCGATCTGTTCCAACTCATAGCAACCAAGGAGTAGCTGGTGGGTTTGAACTGATGACTTTGCAGTTAGCAGTCCAGTGCTTATCCTATAGCACCACACTTAGGACTCCTGGTGCATCTTTACAATTGCTTAAGAAAAGAGGGAGCAGGTTTCAATATTCATCAAGATTTTGGTCACAAGAGTCAAGATAACAGAGAAACCACTGGCGAATATCTTCACCATCATTAATATTACAAAGATGCGTTCTACAGAACATAAAATAGACTAACTATGGTCTCTTGCTAGGAAGTATCACCCAGTTCCATAGCTTCGACCCTCATATATTCTTAAATATCTGTTATAAGTTCTGACCTCTGACCTCAACACCAGACTGGTATATCCAACTGTTTCTTTGCCATTTCCACGTGAATGTCCAACCAGCATATTGCTGTTGTTGTTGTTATGTGTCATCAAGTTGGTTTTGACTCATAGTGACCCTGTATAGGATTTCCAAGGAGCAGCTGGTGGGTTTGAACTGCCAACTTTGTGGTAAGTAGTCCAGCGCTTATCCTATATTGCCTCACCAGGACTCCAGTAAGTATATTGTTGTTGTTAGGTGTCATCGAACTGATTCCAATTGACAGCGACCCTGAACTGGGTTTCCGAGGAACAGCTGGTGGGTTTGAACTGCCCACCTTTTTATTTCCAGTCCAGTACTTAGCCTACAGCAAATATTAAATACTCTTCTTAATAAGACCCACCTCTTCATTCTTTTTGCCCCAATCTTTCTTCTCTCCACAAATGCACCACTAACCACTTACCTGTCCAGGCTCAAAGCCTAGTAATTATCCTTAAACCCTCTCTTCCTCTCTTTCCCATGATTCCATCACATTGGTTAAATCTAACAGTCCTTGAATCTGTCTACTTCTCTCCAGTCCCACTTCTTCCCCGTCACACCTGGTCATCTCTCACCAGACTACTGCACTAGCCTCCTCACTTGCTTTACTTCAATTCTGAGACCCCTACAATCTGTTCTCCATACAGGAACTAGGACGAGTATGAATATGAAATTAGGCCATGTCGCACCTCTGCTTCCAATCAACCTGAGAATAAACTATATCCTTCCCGTCACTGCCTAGACAGTCCCTAGATGCTACAGCCACTGCTTATCTCATTTTGTTCTACTCGGTTCCTTCATATATAAGCCTGGTTCATTCATTCTTAATGTCATCCATTATCACAATACACTTATTAATATACTCCTTCATTATAGTATGAGTATACTGTGGTAGTGAAATGCATAGAAATACCTTCTAACAGAAACATCGGATTAAAAAATTTAAAAATTTTAAATTACCTCCTAAACTTGTCTTTCTTGTCCTTTAAATCATCCACTTCATTGTGTGTGAACAGATCAGCTATACGTGTAAGAAGATTTGCATTTATACAGTTCATGTTGCATGGGGTGGCTACTATGGCATTCATATTTTCATGGCAATACTGAATACATTGTTCAACCTAAAAAAGCAGAATAGAAAATTAATGTTGAAAATACTAGGATGACATTTCATCGATACTTCCCAAAGATAAAAAGTGATTAAAGCCCAATCTATAGCACTAACAACAACATAGCAATAACAATTGGTAGGAACTAACCGAGTATTTCCTATCTGAGTTAATATACACTGTTCAAAAGTGGCTAGCAGGTCAAATTTGTACAAACATACGTAAATAATTTTCAACCTTCTTGGAATGTTGCAATCACTATGGAATGATCTTCCTATGGATGTGGCAGGCATAAATATCAGTCCACAAACTCAAGTGTACGGGATATGTGGCTTTCTATCACTGAACATAGTGATGATTTTAAGCCTCCATTTCTTTGGGTGGCAGAAATAAAATTTTAGTCACTTCAGAATTTCCTCAATCGTGTTGGATTCCTCTTATCCTCTCTCCAAATAGATGAATTTATTTACTTTTTAATGGAGAATGTGGGCTTGGGGGTCTGTTGCTATTGTATGACATCGAGTCAGCTCCGACTTACAGTGCCTCTCCATCACTAGGGTGGCGCTACATCACCGCAATGAAACACTGCCTGGTCCTGCCCCATCCTCACAACAGTTGCTATATTTGAGCCCACTGTTGCAGCTACTGTGTCATTTCATTACCTTGAGGGCCTTCCTCTAGTTTGCTGACCCTCCACTTTACCAAGCATCATGTTCTTCTCTAGGGACTGGTTCCTCCTGATAACATGTCCAAAGTACTGTAAGATAGTCTTACTATCCTAGCTGTTAAGGAGCATGCATCCAGCTGTACTTCTTCCAAGATAGATTCGTTCATTCTTCTGGCAGCGCATGGTACTTTCAATAGTCTCCCCCACCACCATAATGCAAATGCATCAATTCTTTGTTCTTCTTTATTAATTGTCCAGCTTTCTCATGCATATGAGATGATTGAAAATACCAGGACTTGAGTCAGGAGCACCACAACCGAACAAAACCCGAAACACCCAAACTCACTACTATCCAAGGCTGTAAATCCTTTGGGGAACAGAAAGCCTATCTTTCTTCCTCAGGGTAGATGGTGGGTTTGAACTACTCACCTTGTGCTAAGCAGTCCAGTACTTATCCTACAGCGCCACCAGGGCTTCAATGAACCCTCAAACATGCACTATTTATTCTAATGGACTCAAGCTCTTGAATTAACAACGATTTTAATAAGATTTTTTAGAATTTGAGAGACACTTAAGAAAAAAATCTAAGCATCCCTGTCAAATTAAACAAAGGAGAATAAAAGAGCTTGGATCTTTTATTAATTAATACTTACCAATGAATCCATTTTCAAAAACTCTGAAGAAATAAGAATAGAAATGACATTTCCTGGCTCTACAAAAAGAGAAAAAAAATTAATTCTCCCTTTTGATTTGTAACTCAATCCCCCTAGAAGAGACTCCTCGCCTTAAAAGAGGTATTATGGAGATGTTACGCTAACAAAAACAATGTAATATAGTCCTAGTGTGGAACTGTAGGATAAGCACTGGATTGCTTGCTAAACACTAGGTCAGCAGGTCAAACCCTAGCAGCCACTCCTTAGAAACCTTCTATAGGGTCATGATGAGTCAAAATAGGCTAGATGGAATTTAACAACAACAACAACAACATATCATATGGCTTAGATGCATGAAAGAAAGAACATTCACTGTGAAACCTAGATTATAGTGCAAATGTTCAGTAACACTGCCCTAGAATTAGATCCACAGCAAGTAAAACACTCCAACCAAAGATACAACATCATATTGAAACTCAACTAAACTAGGGAAAACAGATCATTAAGACTAACTCATCACATATGAAAATCATGCTAAGCAAATTGTTTTAAATGAGGGCACTTGTCATAAGTGAGGTTATTTTACAAAGCTCAATTCTTATGAACAAATAAATCTTTAATTATAAAACACTCTGAAAGGTAGTAAAAAGTCACTATTTCTAATGCCTGAAGCCACTTCCTAAAGGTAGAAAGAATGAGCCATCAGAGAGGTACAAATAAAGAAAAGGAAATGATAGCTGATGTAATGATTTAAATACATTGACACCATCTCCCTGGAGGCCTGGTGTGGCGCTGCAGGATAAGCACTGGACTGTGAGGTCAGTTTGAACCACAAGGTCAGCATTTCAAACTCACCAGCAGCCACTTCTCAGAAACCCTGTACAGGGTCGCTATGAGTCATAAGTGATGCAATGGCACTTAATAACATCATCTCTCATGAGGCACAATTTAAGAAAAAAAAAAAGCCACCAGGATCAGTACTAACAAGGAACCTTGTTGGTGTAATATTTAAGTTCTTGACTGCTAACCGAAAGGCTGGTGATTCAAACCCATCTAGAGCTTCTGGATGAGAAAGACCTGGTGATCTGCTCCAAAAAAACCAAATCCATTGCTATGGAGTCAATTCCTACTCAGAGCAACCCTCAAAGACAGGGAAGGACAGCTCCACAGGGTTTCAAAGGCAGCATCTCTTTATGGAAGCAGGCTGCCGCATCTTTCTCCAGCAGAGCAGCTGGTGAGTTCTAAGTACAGCATAACACTGAACCACTGAACCACAAGGGATCTTTTCTGTAAACATTTCAGTGTAGGAAACCCTATGGGATAGTTCCATTGTGCCACATGGGTCACTGTTAAGTGAGAATTGACATCCAACAACAGTAATAACACAATATTCTAAATAAAGTACCACAAAGACAATGATTAAAAAAGTAATCCCGATCCTTCCCAAAATAGTAACCTTAGGTATTAAAGGTTCTCAAACACAAACGGCAAAGGTGATAAAGCTCCTCAAGGTAACCTTAATATAGCCCAGCCAGTGTCCAGGGCTGTTAGATTTAATTATGTATCTTGATAGCTTTCCTGGTTAGAATAAAGGTTGCTGTTGTAAAAATGCATATTTGTAGCCACTGATTTAAGTTCAATGATAACAGAATGACCAATGTTACTTCACTTCCTTTCCCTGTGCTACACATAATTATGAGGAAATAAAATAATTATTTTCTCTTGATGCATTTTTATTTCTTTTTCACATATAATACACCTGGGTGGTCTGGAATCTCCACATCAAGTGAAAATTGTGGTTTATTAACAATCTTCTAATTTTCACATAAGGAACACTGGTAACCTTTCCATTTATTTGGTCACTAACACCAAAACCACTGCCATCCAGTCAGTTCCGACACATAGCAACCCTACAGAACAGAGAAGAACTACAGGGTTTCAAGGCTGTAAATCTTTACTGAAGCAGCCTGTCACACCTGTTCTCCTGACGTTCAGTTAGCAGCTGAGTGCTTGAACCACTGCATCACCAGGGCTCCCCTTTGGTCTCTGTTATTGTTGTTGAGTACCATAGCATTGTTTCTGACTCACAGTGACCCTGTAGTACAGGGTTTCCAAGGAGCGACTGGTGGGTTTGAAACGCTGACCTTGTGGTTAGCAGTCCAAGTGCTTATCATATAGTGCCACACCAGGAGCCCATTTGGTCATTGTTAAGTGCCATCTAGTCAGTTCCAACTTACAGTGACCCTGTGGAGGGTTTCCAAGGAGATTTCTAGTGTATACTATCAACATAACTTACTAACAAGATTTAGAAATATTTTGGTACTGTTATAAATAGCAATTCTAGTGCACTGAACAATTTTTGCTAATAAACCAGTATTATCTCCTATCAAGTTTATACATATTCAAAGATTACTCTGTAACTTTTCTTTCTATCACCTGCAACTTTGTTTTTCAAACTCTTGGGCTTAAGTGACACCACTACAAACTTAACAATTATAAATCCTACAGCCCAGAACCAAGCCATTTACTGTTGAGTCAATTCTGACTAAAAGAGATCCCATGTGTTACAGGATAGAACTTGTGTCATAGGTTTTTCAGGTGGTTATGAACAGAGAGTACCAGGTCTTTCTTCCATGGTACTTCTGGGTGCATTCAAACCTCCAATCTTTCAGCTAGTTGTCAAGCTCTTAACACCATTTATGTCACTCAGGGACTTCTAAAGGAGTTACATCTATCTATAGTCATCGTGTTAGAAATTAAAAGAGAAAAAAAATTAAAATATGTAGTTCATTAAAAAATAACAATTAACTCCTCACTAACATAAATACTTTAAAAAAATAACTGGACTTTCCAAAACAGACCAAAAAACTTGCATTAAAAGCAATTCTATTTTATATTATCATAAATATCTTCAGTACTTGGCTTCATAAAAGACAACTTACCTGCTTCTGCATTCACCCGTGCATTTAACACTACACCAGAGTTGACCAAAGATAGTGTCTTATAGGCCAGTTCCAACACGGAATATAAAATCATACCAATGAACTTTCTCTGCCTATTTGTAATGGTTTCTCTGGTACTTTGTATGAATCTTTGACCCACACATGATTTTCAAACAGCATGCACTGTTTGTTTAGTAATCATTATTAGTTCATGGAGTTGTACAGATCTTCCAAATATTACTTATTTCGTTAAATAACATATATACATATTATAATCACATTCATTAATGAGATCTCATCAGATCCCATTATCAGATCAAAATGATCTCATCAGAAAAGTATGTACTGAGAAGCTAAGAACAACATATGCATGTTTTTAAAGCTCTAATCCTCATTTGCAAGCCTGAAATTATCATCAGCAATAAGTACTGTCAGTTTTCCTTAAAGTGTCCAGAACACTTTGCTAATTTTCAAGAAAATGTCTTCCATACTTTGAATAACATAGCTTGTCTGCCAGCCTTTCTTTCAAGTAAAAGTGGTCTTCAGTTTTTAGAAAGGCAGCTAGTTTAACTGGCAATTCAAGTAAGTACTTCTCCTCAACACAACCATCAAATGTTGGTGTGCGGCAGAAGTATGGGGCGAGTCAAAAAGTATTGCTACAAAATAATAGAAATCGTTATTAAACAAAAATATCAAAATGTGATGCTATTGCGTCTCAACAAACCCTTCCTCTAGGTCTACCTACTTCTGAAGGCAGTGTTTCCATCTTTCTGACCCTTCCCTGAAGAATTCTGCACTCTTCAATTTATACCGCATCAGAATGGCAGTTTGGGCCTCCTTGAGGGACTCAAATTGTGTTCTTTTAATGTTCTCTGAGTTCTGGGAACAAAAATAAATCTGAAGGGCATGATCAGAGATGTAAGATGGATAGAATAAGACTTCCCAATGAAAATCTCTTAGGACAGCCTTTGCTGCCCTTGAAGAATGAGCAGGTGCATTGTTGTGATGGAAAAAAAAAAAAAAAAAAAAAAGTCCTTAGAGCAACTTTCCTGGCTTTTTTAGAGCCAAAGCATTTTTTCATTTTCTTAAAGCTTCTTCAAAATGAACTCTCATGTTCATCTTGTGTTCTTTGAGAAACTCTATCAAGATTACCTCTTTGGAATTTCAAAAACCAGTGACTATAACCTCATTGCCTGGAATATAACTGGCCCAGCAGATCCTCTCAGAGACCACAGTTTTGATTTGATCTTTTTTCTTGAAGGTACCGTAACAAGACTAAGACAAGTATATTTCTGAGAAAACCTGTCTGCAGCCATCCAGTGATGACAGAAACATGTTCAAACATGTTTTATTTGGGATAAACTTGGGCATGAATGAACTAGAACATGAATGTTGTTGTTGTTAGATGCCATCGAGTCAGTACTGACTCACAGCGACCCTACGCACAACAGAACAAAACACTGCCCAGTTATGAGCCAACCTCACAATCGTTGCTACGCTTGAGCCCATTGCTGCTGCCACTCTGCCAGTCCATTTCATGGAGGATCTTCCTCTTTTTTCCCAACCTTCCACTTTACCAAACATGATATCCCTCTTCAGTGACTGGTTCCTCCTAATAATATGTCCAAAGTATGAGAGACGAAGTTTGGTCATTCTGGCTTCCAAGGAGCACTCTGGCTGCAACTCTTCAAACACTGATCTGTTTGGTCTTTGGGCAGTTCATGGCACTTTTGATATTCTCCTCCAACATCACAACTCAAATGCATGAATTCTTCTACGGTCTTCCTTATTTACTGTCTAACTTACGTATGCATATGAGGTTACTAAAAATACCATGGCTTGTGTCAGGTGCTCTTTAGTCCTCAAACTAACATCTTGCTCTTCAATACTTTAAAGTGGTCTTGGGCAGCAGATTTGCCTAATACAATACGTTATTTGATCTCTTGAACCTGAGTAGCAATACTGCTGTATTTACTCTCATATACTTCCTATTTAATCATACAGAATATTAAAAAGATGCATACCCGTGGATCAAGATTTTGTAAATGAGCAATTTTTATTGCATCATTAAGAACACTAGTTTCTTTCTTTTTTCCCTTTTTCTCTGTGAGTGCTAGTTACTGAAGAATACAAACGCTACTAGCACATTTTGATTCATGTTAAGGCCCCATCTGTTTCAGCACCATTGCTTTTGCACCATTTGATCAAAGGTCAACACAGTGAAAAAGACAAATAACATCTTAGTATTACCATGAAAATATTTTGATCTGTGGACCCATTAAAAAGATCTCTGGGACCCCAAGGGTCCATGTGTCACATTTGAAGAACTGTTGATCTAAAGACCTGCTCATTTTCCATAAACTCACTAAAATTTACTATTTAAAAAAAAATGAGGTATTGGTTTCCTAAAAGGTGTTTCTAGTCTGAGCATAAAAATTAATGTGAACCTGGAGGACACTATGCTGAGTGACATTACTCACAAAAGGACAAACACTGTATGAGACCAAAGATGTAAAAATTTAAAAATAAATAAAAAAGTTTTCTTGCTAAAAGAAACCATCCAAAATAAATAAAAAGGTTGTATTGCTAAAAGAAACCATCTATGATGGTTCAGGGGGCTGGGAGAAGAAAGGGGTTGGGGAAAACTAGTCATGGGCTAGAGAGTTAACACATCGGTAACAGGGCAGGCAATATACAACAAAAGGGAAGTCAGAAGAGGAAAGATGAAGGTAGCAGGAGACACAGGGAGGAATGTAGTACTTACAGTGAATAGAGGTAAATGCTGCTAACTGTTTGTACATGGAGGGGATTGCAAGCCTATGGTGAAGCAAACTGTATGGTTTGTTGAATGTAAAACTGATTATCTGCTTTGTAAACCTTCAGTCAATTCACAATAAAATGTTTTAAAAAGAAAATTAACCACTAAGATAGAAGAACAAACAGAAAAAAAAGGATAAAAAAATCTGAAGAAGGTCAAAGATTCATGTTGGACAACATGAAAAGGAATAACTTAAGAATTATCGGCATTCCAGAACAAGAAGAATCACACAAGTCCACAGAAGAAACAGTTGAAGAACTGATGGAAGAAAATTTCTCTAACATCCAGAAAAGTGAAAAGATAAACATTCAAGAAGTTCAACAAACCCCAGGAAGGATAGACCCCAAAAGAAAATCACCGAGACATATCATAATCAAGCTCTCCAAAATCAAAAATAAGGAGACAATCCTGAAAGCAGCTAGGGAAAACAGAAGTGTCACATACAAAGGCAAGCAAGTCAGATTAAGCTCGGATCACTCAGCAGAAACCATGCAAGCAAGGAGTCAATGGGGAGACATATATAAAACCCTGAAGAAAAAAACTGCCAACCAAGAATCCTTTGTCCAGCAAAGCTAACAATCAAATATGACGGTGTAATCAAAACATTCCAGGATAAACATAAGCTAAGGGATTTTGCCAAAGCCAACCCTGCCAAAGCCAAAACATCCTAAAGGGAATTCTGTGCACTGAGAACCAACAAGTACAGACAACAATCAGAGATTGACATACGTGGTAGCACCTCCCAGAATTGAATCGACAGATAGAAGAGCTGAGAACAGAACAAAACTATAAGAACAGAATCTGGAAGGTCAGTCTATGATCAAAACAATTACAATGTAAAAGAAGGTAAACACGTAGGAACAGAGATCCAGATGGTGAGAAGGTCAGGTCGATTACAGGATAAAACAGACTGCACTCAATGGACAGAAAAGTTCATGGCCAATAAGGCAACCTCAAAGAAAATTATCACTTCACAACACACCAAGAAAATAAAAATTCAAGAAGAACACGGAAACATTAAAACTATGAGGATACCCACAAGAAAGAACACAAAAAGCATGAACTCAACAAAGGAAGGCATACAGAACAAAGAAAGCAGCAACATCACAAAAAAATAAACATAATGGCAACAATTAATCCATACTTATCAATAATTACACTGAATGTATACAGATTAAATGCACCTGATAAGAGACAGAGAGTGGCAGAATGGATAAGAAAACAAAATCCTTCGATATGCTGTCTGCAAGGGGCACATCTAACACACAGAGACAAAAAGAGATTAAAAGTCAAAGGATGGAAAAAAATATATCAAGTTAATTGCAATAAAAAATGAATAGGAGTGGCAGTACTAATCTCTGATAAAATAAACTTTAAGGCAAAACCCAGCATAATAGATAAAGATGGACATTATCTCATGATTAAAGGGACAATTGAAAACAATGACATAACCATAATGAATATCTATGCTCCCAATATCCCGCATGAACATAGATGCAAAATTTCTAAACAAAATCCTAGCCAACAGAATTCAGCAACACATAAAAAGATAATACATCATGATCAAGTGAAATTCATATCAGGGATACAAGGATGGTTCAACATTAAAAGACGATCAATGTAATCTACCATATAAATAAGAAAAAAGAAAAGAACCACAT
>NW_006408570.1:19131641-19132764 GCF_000296735.1 Chrysochloris asiatica
TATAGGAAACTACAACATCTTTACAAGAAAAAGACAAATAACCCAATTAAAAAGTGGGCACAGGACATGAACAGACACTTCACCAAGGAAGAGATCCGGGCAGCCAACAAACATATGAAGAAATGTTCACGATCAGATCACTAATCATTAGAGAGATGCAAATTGAAACAACAATGAGATATCATCTCACACCAACAATAACAGCAATGATGAAAACTATTGGAGAGACTGGGATACTCTTGCATTGCTGGTGGGACTGCAAAATGGTCCAACCTCTCTGGAAAGCAATATGGTGTTTCCTCAGAAGGTTGAAAATAGAAATACCTTATGATCCAGCAATTCCTCTACTTGGTATTTACCCTCGAGAAAAATGAGTCACAACACGAGAAGATATATGCACATCAATGTTCACAGCAGCACTATTTACAATAGCAAAAAGATGGAGGCAGCCAAAGTGCCCATCAACTGAAATGGATAAACAAACTGTGGTACATACATACAATATAATATTAGGCTACCTTTAAGAATAACAAGAAAGCGGCAAGCCACTGCATAACATGGATGAACCTTGAGGACATTACGTTGAGTGAAATTAGTCAGTCACAAAAAGAGAAATACTGTATAGGACCACTACTGTAAAAGACTAAGAAAAAGAACCCATACTAAAGGGGGGAGGGGAGAATTCTTTGTTGATCGCTGGGATGTTGGGGGTGGGTGAGGGGAGGGAGGGGAAGGTGGAGCACAGGGCAGGGATTAGACACAGGAAAGTCTGGGTGCTGGGGAGGGGGGTAATATACAAGAAGGGAGAGGGGAATGGAAGAACAAAGCAGATGGGAGAACAATTAGGCAGGTTTGAATGGGCTAAGTGGGACAGAGGTAAAAAGAATGATGTATGCACAACCTTGGAACTACAGGGCTCTGGGATACAGAGATTGAGACATGGTTGAAATGGGGAAACGGGGGAATAATGTTAAGATGCTTGGCTGTCTTTTGAATCTTGTTTTTTCTTGCATTATAATATAAAATAGACACTGGAGGGGGAGAGAAAGGAATAGTCAGACACATCACCATAGAATGCTTGTAAGTCCGTCTTCTGCCTATAACTGATTGGAATACCTAAAAT
>NW_006408570.1:19134723-19135861 GCF_000296735.1 Chrysochloris asiatica
AACAACTGTGAGGGCACTAATTCAGGGAATACATGGACTACAAAATATTTTGAAAACCACAAAAACAAAAGTAGACAAAATAGATGAGTGGGACATACTAAACATAAAAAACTTATGTGCATCAAAAGACTTCACCAGAAGAGTAAAAAGGGAACCCACAGAATGGGAACAAATCTTTTGCAATGGCACATCAGACAAGAGACTTATTTCTAAAACATAAAGGAAACTACAACACCTCTACAAGAAAAAGACACATAACTCAATTAAAAAGTGAGCACGGGATATGAACAGACACTTCACCAAGGAAGAGATCCAAGGAAGAGATCACCAAGGGCAGCCAACAAACATATGAAGAAATGTTCACGATCACTAACCATTAGAGAGATGCAAACTGAAACAACAATGAGATATCATCTCACACCAACAATAACAGCAATGATGAAAACTATAGAGGACAATAAATGCTGACAGGGATGTGGAGAGACTAGGATACTCTTGCATTGCTGGTGGGACTGCAAAATGGTCCAACTTCTCTGGAATGCAATATGGCAATTCCTCAGAAGGTTGTAAATTCAAATACTTTATGATCCAGCAATTCCTCTACTTGGTATTTACCCACAAGAAAAATAAGCCACAACACAAGAAGATATATGCACACCAATGTTCATAGCAGCACTATCTACAATAGCAAAAAGATGGAGAAACCCAGAGTGCCCATCAACTAAAGAATGGATAAAAAACTGTGGTACATAAACACAACGGAATATTATGCTAGCTTGAAGAATAAGGAGGCTGCAAGCCACCGCATAACATGGATGAACCTTGAGGACATTTTGTTTACTGAAATTCGTCAGTCACAAAAGAAGAAATACTGCATAGGACCATAGAAAAGGCTAAGAAAAAAAAGCCATACTAAAAGGGGGGGAGGGGTTCCTTGCTGGTTGCTCGGTGGGGTGAGGGGAGGGAGGGGAAGGTGGAGCATAGGGCAGGAAATAGACACAGGATAGTATGGGTGCTGGGGAGGGGAGGTACATTACAAGAAGGGGGAGGAGAATGGAAGAACAAAGCAGATGGGAGAACAATTAGGCAGGTTTGCATGGGCTAAGTGGGACAGAGGTAAATAATGATGTATGCACAA
>NW_006408570.1:19137137-19138371 GCF_000296735.1 Chrysochloris asiatica
TAGAAGCAGAGGTCCCTGGGACCATCAAGGGAGAAGAGCGGAGAGCAGGACCCTACCCAGAGAAGCAGTGATGCCAGAGATGGAGGCAGAGATGATGTCATGGAGAGATGGAGCAGCTGGGGGCTTTAGACCCAGAGAGGGAGAGGGGCTGTGTGCTGACGACAGTGGGGGGCAGGCTTGTAGGGTATACCCTTTGGTTGTTTGATGATGCATGCAGGGGATTGTAACCATGGCAATGAAATGATATATGATAGGATAAATGTAAAGCTAATGTTCTCCCATGTAAACGATCACATAATTCACAATAAAACATTTTAAAAAAAGAAAATTAATGAGCAAACAATTTTCCACATTTCATTTTAGGCTTAATGGAACTACTGGGTAATATATACATTTTACTACAGAATAAGCAATTGATGGTCTTTTTACCTAAAGTGGGCGTCTCACAATCTTTATTCTCCTTAGTGTTCCTCTTAACATATTGTATCAACCAGTTGAAGATGTGAACGTCACAGTGAACGGAAATGTCCACTTCTTCCCAGCGCTGTGCATCCATAGATAAATATTCAGCAAAGTACTTCATTTCTGATACCAAAAGATCTCGTGGGCAAATAAAGTCTTCTTTCAAGTTTTTTGCTTCATCACATACATGAATCACCATATTTGGCCTTCATAAAAAATTTTACACAGAAATAAAATTATTAGAATTTTAGAATAAGAGTCAAGAATAATGACATTTTTTGGAAGTAAGAAAACAAGACGTTTGAAGACTTCAAGTACGAATCAGCTATACGGAATTTTGACATTTAGAATTCTTCAAGTATCTTGCTAATCTAATCATATTTTAGATTGACTAGTCCTGATATGGCACTGTAGAGTAAGCACTGGACTGCTAACTGCAAGGAAGGAGATTCAAACCAACCAGCTGCTCCCTGGAAAACCTATAAATGGTTGCCATGAGTCAGAACTGACTCAACGGCACTTAACAACAACAGCAATAATTTTATTAAGCTGTAGAATGCATGATAGAATTATGCAAAACCAATGATTTGTTCATTTCAAATACCTTCTTTAGACAGTATAAGAGATGACTATACACATGGATCTCACCAGATGGAATACATAGAAATCAAATTGACTACATCTGCGGAAAGAGATGATGGAAAAGCTCCATATCATCAGTGAAAACAAGGCCAGGGGCAGACCGTGGGACAGACCATCAATTACTCATATG
>NW_006408570.1:19140126-19149080 GCF_000296735.1 Chrysochloris asiatica
GTTAGAGGAGAATATTGAAAGTGCCATGGGCTGCCAAAAGAACCAAGAGATCCATTTTGGAAGAAGTACAGCCAGAGTGCTCTGTGGAGGTCAAGATGGCCAAACTTCGACTCTCATACTTCGGACATATTGTCAGGAAGGACAAGTCGCTGGAGAAGGATATCATGCTTGGTAAGGTGGAGGGTCAGAGAAAAAGAGGAAGACCTCCAATGAGATGGAATGACCAAGTGGCAGCATCGATGGACTCAAGCGTGGCAACAATAGTGAGGTTGGCCCAGGATCGGGCAGTGTTTCTTTCTGCTGTGCATAACGTCGCTATGGGTCGGTACCGACTCGACGGCACCTAACAACAACAACAATAGCAACAACTGACTTAATAAAATATACTTTTACTAAAGGACTAATAATTTACATGGTTTAAAATTTATTTTTTTAAATATAAAACTAATTAAATGCATAAAAGAGTATCAATTCACAAAGAAAAATTAAATATGTTTGCTCTTGTGAGGAACATAAAGTAGTACCTTCCCAGAGTTATAACTATGGGATGGTGAAAAAGACTCAATACTAAACTCTTCTAACTATCTTAAAAAAGGAAAAACAACAGCATTGGTTACTTATTTTTAACAGCAAGAGGGTCTGCTTCTGGCTTTTATTAAACATAAATTAGTAAATATGGTTAAAAGAATTATTAAGACTATGATACGCTCAATAACATATTTTTAAAATCATTTTAAAGAACTTATTTTTAAAATCATTCATGGATCATTCATAGAGTCATTCATAGAATATGCATCAGTAAAATTGCTTTAATAATTATATATTCCCTGAATTTACTTTTCTTTGAAAATTGTTGTTAAGTGCCATCAGGTTGGTTCCTACCCTATATAGCGTTTCTAAGGAGCAGCTGGTGGGTTTGAACTGCCGACCTGTGGTTTGCAGTCCAGTGCCGATCCTTAGTGCCACACCTTAAAAAGAAACATCAGTGGACTCCACATCTGCCTACATTGCAAAACCAAAAAAAAATATACTAAACCCACTGCCATTGAGTTGATTCTGACTCATAGTAACTCTTTGTAGGATTTTTGAGGCTGTAAATCTTTACAGAAGCAGAAAGGTTCATCTTTCTCTCTCTAAGTGGCTGGTGGGTTTGAACTGCTGACTTTGTGGTTAGCAGTCCAGTGCCTAATCTGTTGTTGTTGTTATTAAGTGGCATCAGACACCATCAAGTCTTTTCTGACTCACAGCAACACTGTATAGGATTTCCAAGCAGTTGATGAGTTTGAACCACTGACTTTTAGTTTAATAGTCCAGTGCTTATCCTACACCACCTTAACTACAAAAGGAAGAGAACAAGTAGGAAGAGATGCACTGTCCTACAGTACGAATTTACTGTGTATTTAATTGAACCTCATGAAATACTAATATAAAAATGTTATACTTAAAATTAAAGTGGGCTAGAAAAGGGATATAACTTATCAGCTGTCAAAGTCAAAGGAATTTCTATAACTTTTCACAAAAATAAATTTATGTAACTCTGTTTTCTTTCAAAGAGATTACAGTTAAAACATCAACAGGTAACACATGGCAAAATAAAACAAAGTTTCTGTGGACTCTTGGACCCAAGCATGAAATACAAGGGGGCTTTAAAATGTTTGAGGAAAGATTCCCTTATCTTTTAATTTCATTTTTCCAAAAACTTTTTGAAACTTTATATAATTCTAGTAAAAAATCGTCTAACAAACCCATCAGTTAAAAATCTACATGAATAAACGAAAAACTACTAAATACTTATAGGAATATATTTTACAATTTATAAATTATATATCAATTACTATTTAAAAAAATCTATCAAAATTCAAAGAGCACAAAGTAACATTCAGGAATGATGAAAATGCTCTACATCTTGATCTGAGTCTGGGTGATGGTAACCTGTTGCATAAATCTGTCAAAATTCATCTAAATGAATGATCAAAATATGTGCATTTTATGATACACATAGTACATAATGGAAATATCAAAACTTAAAAGATATATTTTAATTTTTAAATGTTTCAATAATTACTTATATGCAGAGTTCTAAAACTCACATCCAGTTCCATTAAAACCTGGATAAATAATAGCAAACAGGTTTTTCTTTGGGTTTCAAAATTTACTTTTCAAACTTTTATGTTAATAGATACTATTTCAAATATTTACAAACATGAAAATAAACTTTTTTAAATGGAAAACTAAAGTCTAATTCTGAGTAATAAAATGAATAAGCCATATATTTAGGTATTAAACAACTGCTTATAGTTCAACGCATGAACTCTTTCCAATTGTTTTAGCAATCATGTAAATGAGAAATTCCTAAATTGTGGTAAGTGATATATATATATAGCCACCAGTAATATATTTCAAATTTAAAGTTGATATGAACATGAAATCTTATCTAAAAACAATCAGCTTCCTACCCTTCAGATTCGTCCGTCTTTTCTCCACCATTATGAGTAGTACAATTTTCACTTTCTGAAGAACAATTCCTTGAGGAAGCTATACTATGTCTTCCTTAAATGCAGAAACACATACAAAAAAAAAAAACAAAAAAAAGTGGGGGAGGGTGTTAGTGTTTCTAACTCAGAGTAGGTTTCACTTATTGAATGGTTAATACTGTAAAGGTGTGGTTTGCAAGGGAGTCAAAGAATGTACAAGCCAGATGGCTTTTCCATTAATATTCCTAGAGGTGTATGGAAAATACAGTAATAAAAAGGGTATTAAATGCCAATCTAAAGATTTTGAAAAATACTAATTTTTGTGTATAAACAGTGATCAAATGTTCAAAAGGCAACGGCATAGTTCTTTCTTTCCAAAGCAAATTTTATATCAGTACTCTGATTACTTCTGAAATGAAAAGAACTCATTATATACTCTGAGGATTTCAAAAGCCAGTTATTATTTCCAATATAATTACAGAAAAGAGCTCTTCTATCTTGCCACTGTGTCATTTAAAGCTATTGTTGACTGCAATAAACAGCAGTTGTGAAAAAGATTTTATTAGAGAGGAGCAAGATTCCGAAAAAACAAATAAAAGGTATAGTTCAAATCCCTTTAAAACAAAGCTAAATAATATTCATAGGAAATAATAAATAGTACATAAAATAAATTAGGTCAACAGACTGGAATGGGAAATTTGTTATAATAGAGTACTTTTTTGGTAATAGTATTTGATCTCTTCATCAACACTTAAAAATTAAGAACAAAATAGCAAACTTATTTCTAAACTTCAAGTTGATAAAAATAGTCATAGGCTTTTCTACTAATATCTATTAGTCTTTAAACAAAATAAGTAAAGTTGATGGCAATACTTGCAAAATTATCATAAAGTTAAGTACTGTGCTTTGTTTCAAAACCTTACCTGTTTTGGAAATTGCATCCTGACCAACTGGAGCGTCTTGAAATTCCCCCTGTGTGTCTAGAAGGGAGGATTTGATATATGTGGCTAATGTTTCAATAGGACTCTCTCCAGCAGCCATGACAGGATTATACTGGTTGTCCACAGGTGAGTTGCCACTGCTCTTCAGCTCATCAAATCTTTTTGCACACTGCCATAAAATGAGACAAATGGAGGCTTTTTAAAGAAAAAAATGATTTAGAATATATGGGTCATAATCTTTCTGGCAGCAATTACAATATATATATTACAAAAGCCTTAAAAATGTTCATGCCCTCTGACACAGCACTTCACCTTCTGAGACTTAAGAACATGAGAATACTTGCTAACAGGAGCATTTGTTGTCGTCAAAATTGGAAAACAATAACCTAAAAAGTTCAATAAAAAGGGACTGGTTCATAGCAACTAGGATCTTAAAAACTTACGAGCAGCCATCTAAGGTTCAGAAGTAGAGTCATGAAAATAGAATAAACATGGAAACAATCAGTCCAGTGGATTCATGGACCACATGAACATCAGTCTCCCCAACCCTGAAACCTAAATGGTGCCACACTACCACTACCAACTGCTCTGAAAGGGATCACATTAGAAGGGCCTGGATTGTTGTTAAGAAAGCTAGCTGACGCTGTTTCAACTCATAGTGATCCTGTACAGGGTTTCTGAGTAACAGCTGGTGGGTTTGAACCACTAACCTTGAGGTGAGCAGTCTGGTACTTAATCCTACAGTGCCACACCAGGACTCCTAGGTAGAGTAGAAGAAAAATGTCGAGCATAACTCAAAAATCATAGAAAAGAACAGGTTTACTGGTTGGTAGTGACAGGTGGAACCATAAGACTATGGCCCTTGGTCATTCACTCTTCAGGTTTAGAACAGAAGTCCCCGTCCTGGCTCAACTTTCAATCAGACATTAAACAGATCACTATGGGGAACAGGAGTCCTGGTGTGGCTCCATGGGTTAATGCACTAGACTGCAAAGTAAGTTTGAATCACAAGGTTGGCAGTTCAAGCTCACCTACCCCTCCTTGGAAACCCTGCATACAGAGTCGCTATGGGTTGGAAGCCACTCAACAGCACTCAACAACAACAACAACATATGGAGAATAATAACACTAGTGAGGTATGCATCCTTAGAATAATCAATCATTGAGATAAAAAATGCAAAGTTCAGAAGAGTTAGAAAAAAAGGAGGAATTCAAACAGGAAACACAGGGAGGAAGTGGGATAAATAAGGTTACATTCAAGGGATTGCAATTAATGAGATGAAACAAAACATACACGAATTGTCAAATTAAAACTGATGATCAGCTCTATAGTAAAACTTCACCCAATTTTAAAAAAATAAAGGGACTGGTTCAACAAATTGTGATATAGGTAAAATAAAAGTACAGTATGATGCCATTAGATACTATTGTTGGTGTTGATACATGCCACGGAGTCACTTCTGACTCATAGCAATCCTGTATAGGGTTTCTAAGGAACAGCTGGTGAGTTTGAACCTCTGACCTTGTGATTAGCAATGCAGTGCTGATCCTGCAGTACCACACCAGTATTCCATTAGATACTGTTGTTATTGTTGTTAAGTGCTGTTGCATAGGCTCTGACTCATAGCAATCCTGTATAGGGTTTCTGAGAAACAGCTGGTGAGTTTGAACCACTGACCTTGTGGTTCAAAGCGACCTTGATGTCAAGCGCTTATCCTATAGCACCAGTCTATCAACATATACAGATGCTTGCAATATATAATTCTTGTTAGGTATCAGTGAATTGAGTCCCTACTCTTGGTGACTCCGTTCACAACAAAATGAAATACTACCTGATCCTACACCATCCCCATGAATGATTGTGAATTGAACATGAGACCCACAGGACTTTTACTGGCTGACTTTTGCAAGTATGTTGCCAGATCTATCCTCCTAGTCTGTCTTAGTCTGGAAGCTATGCTAAAATCTGATCAGCATCACAGCCACTGATGGATGGTGGCTACACATGAGGAAAGCAAGAAATCCACCACTGTACCACCACTGCCCCTGTTTACAAACACTAAAGGAAAAAGCATGTAGTAAAACTCTCCATTTGTTATATATCCACTTTAAAAATTAATTAGGTATAGAGAAGGATCTGGAAGGAAATACACTAGGTGTCGAGAGACTGCTCTACGTAAGGTTAAGATTCAAGGGAATTTGTTGTTGTTAAGTGCCGTTGAGTTGATTCTGACCCATAGCAACCCTGTATAGGGTTTCCAAGGAGCAGCTAGTAAGCTTGAACCACTGACCTTGAGGTTCAAAGCGACTTTGCAGTGCAGTGCATTAACCTGCAATGCTACAGCAGGACTCAAAGGGAATTAGAAGTCTGGATTTTTGCTTGTTTGTTTTGTGTATTTGCTCTTTAAGGACATGTTTTCTTTAATAAGTAATAAGGAATACGTATTTTTAAATTAACACTACATACAAATAGTCTGATTCATATTTAATTACATTCTTGTTAAGAGAGAACTTCCTCAAATGGGTGAATTTGAATATGTAGTGGATGAGTTATTATTAATTTTGTTGGTTTGATAATTATACTGTGATTACTTAATAATGTCCTTTTTTAAGGAGCTGCATGATGCAGTTGTTGTTGTTAAGTACCTTCAAGTTGGTTCCTACTCAAAATGACCCTGTATAGGTTTCCAAGAAGCAGCTGGTGGGTTTGAACTGCCAACATTGTGGTTTTCAGTCCAGTGCTGATCCTACAGCACCACACCAGAAATCCTCTCTGCATGGTGCAGTATATAGGGGGAAAGTGTCATGACACCTTACTTTTACATGTCACAGAATTAAAATCTATATAAAGCAATAAAGCAAATACCTAGAATGGATTAATCTAGGTAAAGAATATAGGATGCATGTTGGCCTAGTCTTTCAAATTTCCTAAATGTTTGAACATATTCATAATAAAAAGTTGGAAAAGCAGCAAGTTTGCCCTGTTTTAAAACTTAACATACAAAAATTTAAAAGGTAAAAATGTATAAATTATGGAGCAACAATATACACTAAAAAATAAGTTCCCTCATAATTTCAAAAGACTCACTATATAACTGGGAGTCCTGGTGTGGCGCTGTAGGATAAGTACTGGACTGATAAAAGCAACGTTGGGGGTTCAAACCCACCAGTCGCTCCTCAGAAACCCTATGTAGGAACACTATGACGTGACTTAACAACAACATTGTAAAACTGAGGACAAGTAATCCTGTGAGTCCCAGGTTTCTCAGCTGTTAAAAAAAGTGTAACAGAGGTGATATTACACAAGATGGAAGAGTAAGAAGCTCCAGAAATTAGCGCCTTTGTAAACAACAGTTTCAACTAGAAACAGCAGTTGGAGTAAACTATTTTGGAATTTTAGAATCTGATCAGCTACTAAATTAGGTGGGTGCTTGATGAAGGCATAAACTGCTTATCTTTCTTAAGTGAGCCCTGTGCACCAACTGACCACACTTCCCTACTCCTCAGTCCCATCATGGGGGTAGGGACAGCTACCCCATTCTTGGAGTAGTTGGCTGATGCCTGGGCAGACAGTGAGATCCTGTCCACTAAGAATTTGGGGTTGCTATACTCGGCAAAACTGCCCTTAAGAAAAAAGGAGAAATTCAGACATTCTCAGATAAATAAAATGGAGGAAGTACACTACCGTAGAAGATCTGGCCTACAAAAAGCGCTAAAGGGAATCCACCAGGCTGAAATGAGAAGACACAAGACAGTAACTTGAAGCCACAGAAGAAATATAACACCGGTAAAGGCAACTTCACAAATGACTAGTCAGTTTTGTTGTATTTTTGGTTTGTAACTCCTCCTTATTTCACATATAATTAAATTATAAAGTTATGCATACAATGTATAAAATATAGTTTGTGACAATAACAGTATAAACAGGGAGAGATAAGATATATAGGAACAGAGAATACATGTTCAAAATGTTCCTAGACCATTAGAGAGATGCAAATCAAAACAACAATGAGATATCATCTCACACCAGCAATAACAGCAAATACCAAAAAAGTAGAGGGTAATAAATGCTAGCGAGGATGAAGAGAGACTGGGATGCTCCTGCATTGCTGATGGAATTGCAAAATGGTCCAACCTCTCTGGAAAGCAATACGGTGTTTCCTCAGAAGGTTGGAAATAGAAACACCTTATGATCCAGCAATTCCTCTACTTGGTATTTACCCACAAGAAACACAAGCCATAACACAAGTAGATATATATACAAATCAATGTTCACAGCAGCACTATTTACAATAGCAAAAAAGATGGAGACAACCTAAATGTCCATCAATTGAAGAATGGATAAACAAACTGTGGTACATACACACAATGGAATACTATGTTACCTTGAAGAACAAGGAAGCTGCAAGCTACTGCATAACATGGATGAACCTTGAGGACATTATGCTGAGTGAAATCAGTCAGTCACAAAAGGAGAAATATTGCATAGGACCACTACTGTAAAAGATTAAGAAAAAGAACCCATATTAAAGGGGGATGAGGGGGATTCTTTGTTGGTTACTGGGATGTGGGGTGGGGTGAGGGGAAGGAAGGGAAGGTGGAGCACAGGTTAGGGAATAGACACAGGATAGTTTGGGTGATAGGGAGGGGGGCAATACACAAGAAGGGGGAAGGGATGGAAGAACAAGGCGGATGGGAAAACAATTAGGCAGCTTTGCATGGGCTAAGTGAGACAGAGGTAAAAAATGGTGTATGCACAACATTGGAACAACAGGGCTCTGGGATACAGGGATTGAGGCATGGTTGGAATAGGCAAAAAGGGGGAAATAATGTTAAAATGCTTGGCTGCCTTTTGAATCTTGGTTTCCCTGGCATACTATTACAAAATAGACACTTGAGGGGGAGAGAAAGGAATACCCAGAAATATCACCATAGAAAGCTTGTAAGTCTGTCTTCTGCCAGTAACTGATTGGAATACTTAAAATGGGGCTACAACGTGCCCAGTGAAGGAGGCTTCCTGTGGAGCCTCTGCATTTCGTAAGACCAAGGTAGAATCCTGAACCTCACCCAGAATCTTCTGAGGTGGGAAATTTCCACTTGAAAGGACAAGCAGATCAGCCTGGAACGGCTAGAAGAACAGAAGATACTTCTTGAAAGAAAGTCCGACAGGAAAAATACAAAACAATACTGGCAGTCCAACTGATTATTACAAGAACAAGCAAGTTGCTTGCCCAGGAGACATCAAGGCAAGTGGTCAGGTCCCCTCAGGGCAAACCCCCTTTCAATACTAAGACTCAATGGGAATATATGAGCAGACAAGCGCTCTGACTGGTGACCACATTTGTTAATGATAAGGGGAAGTGAGGGAAATACAGCAATGAAGCTGCAAGCTAAGCCCTACAATGTTTAATAGACTACTGTGAACCCAGGTGGAAACCTGGTTGGCCAGCAGTGTGGCAAGACCTGGGGACTCTTGGGCTCAGAATCAGTGACATAGCCACAGAGGACTACAGTGGAGAGTGAAGCATCCAGCTGATAA
>NW_006408570.1:19149958-19152290 GCF_000296735.1 Chrysochloris asiatica
ACAAACTTTTTGAAATTCCCCACATCTGTGGCACTGTGGGTTAATGTGCCAGACTGCAAAGCCATTAGAACTGCAAAGTCGGCAGTTCAAGCTCACCAGCTGCTCCTCGGAAACCCTATACAGGGTTGCTATGGGTTGGTACCGACTCAATGGCACTTAACAACAACAACAACAACAAATACTACTGTACCTAACTAAGTTGGTATTTTTCAAACACAAAGGTTAATGAGTTAGGTGTTAACTGTGATCCCCAAGGTAACCACAGTGATTAAGCATTCAGCTACTACCTCAAACGCCAGTGGTTTGAACCCATAGCTACTCCACGAGAGAAAGATGTGGCAGTCTGTTTCCGTACAGGGCTGCTATGGATCAAAACTGACTCGGTGACAAGTTTGGTTTTGGAATGTAGTAATAAGGAAGAAAATAATGTAAGATCATATACAGAAAATAACATATAGAAAACAAATAGCTAAATGACAGAAGTAAATCCTTTCTCATCAGTAATTTAAATGTAAATGGGCACTGTGGGGTTAATGTGCTGGACTGTGAAGTCTGTTTGATCCGCAAGGTCTGCTCACCAGCCATTCTTTAGGAACCCTATACAGGGTCACTATGGGTCAGAACCGACTTGACGGTACTTAACAACTGCAACAACAACATTAAAAGGCAGAGATTGGCTGACTGGATGAAAGAACGTGACCCATCTATATGCTGTCTAGTAGAGATTCATAGTGGTTACGAGTCGGGCTGCTAATCTCATGGTCAGCAGTTCAAAACTACCTGTGGTTCCATGGGAGAAAGATGAGGCTTTCTGCTCCCGTAAAGATTTACATCCTCGGAAATTCTATGCAGGGTTGCTTTGAGTGGGAACCAACTTGACAGCATTTAACAACAACAACAGAGATTCCTTTTACATAACAAAGCACAAAGATGTTAAAAATGAAAATATGGGAAAGGATAGTTCATGAAAATAGTAATCAAAAGAGATCTGTATTATTGTCAGAAAAATCTATTTAAAAAAAAAAAAAGATGCTCAACATCACCAGAATTTATTATATTTTGAAGCCCTTCATATATGCACATTCTGTCCCTACATAGGTCATCTCTTCCTGTTTATATTGTTATTGTCACAAATTACATTTTATACACTGCATGCCTATTAAAATGCATATCAAAACCACAATGAGATAATCACTTCACAACTTATTAATAAGGTTATAAGCAAACAAAACCAGAAAATAAATATTAGCAAGGATGTGGAGAATCTGAACCTTTATGCATTGCTGGTAGGCCTATAAAATGTGGTGATTCCTCATAAAGATAAACATTAAATTACCTTGTGATCCAATAATTCCACTGTTAGGCACGTAGCCAAAAGATTTAAACCAGAGACTCAAACATCAGTATACTTTTATACTGATAGAAATAGACAGTAGTGATGAGTACATAACATTGTGAATGAATTCACTTCATTGTATACTCAAAAAGTTTCAATGGAAAATTTTGTTAATCATTTTTACCACAATCATTTTGTTTAAAGAGAGAATAAAACTTGATTTATACTCTGATCACAGATAAAACAACAGTTAAGATTTACGAGGTACTCATCACTGTGACAGGCCCAGTTAAGCATTATTCTTCCACAGAGAAGGAAATTTAAAGGGTGCATATCTGGAGGGCCTGTGGCTTAACTACTTCACAGTCCCCCCTATACTAAGTCAAAATTTCCCTTGTGGAGCCGCCTCTTGGGCTCCACTCCCACTCCGCAAGTCCTCCATTCATGATCCTGGAGCTTGATGTGCAGTCACTAAGGCTCAGGGCTCCCTCAGGGTACTGAGGACCTCGCCTTGCATCTTGTCCCAGAGACAGCTCTTTGGGAAGCCTTTAAACTCACACACACTTCTTCCAAACACCCTCTTGGATACCTCTCTTCTTCTTCTGCTCTGCTCTACGGCCACTTTCCACCTCGTTAATGTATAAAATAGTTGGGGAGCTTTTTTACTATTGTAAATGCGAAATGTAGGATAATAAGATAGTTGATTAGTGAAGGGTGAGTGTAATTTCGACTGAGACAATTAACCTAATTTAAGATACTTTTGAGCAACAAATATCTTGAGATCTAGGTTTCTCAAACTAGAGTTCATAAGTGAATTAGTAGAAATTCAGAGAAAAATAGGAAGACCCCCAATGAGATGGTTTGGCCAAATGGCAGCATTGATGGACTCAAGCGTGGCAACAGTAATGAGGTTGGCCCAGGATCAGGCAGTGTTTCATTCTGCTGTGCATAAGGTCACTATGAGTCGGTAGCGACTTGATGGCACCTAACAACAAT
>NW_006408570.1:19177620-19193943 GCF_000296735.1 Chrysochloris asiatica
AAGAGGAAATGAAATTAAAGAGAAGAAACTATTTTAAGGAGAAATACAGTTAAGAGGGGAAACCATTGTAAGGAAACTAGCTGATGATAAATTGAAACTTAAGGAAACAGAATTCAAGGAAAAGTATATGAGCCATTTCCCTGGGCACTCATCACCCTCTCCCCTGACAAAGGGGTATATAAAGAAGAAGCTAAATTGTACTGGGGCTCTACCTCTTTTCCTTCAGCAAGCTCAGTGCTTAATTCCTACTTCTCTTTGTAAGAACATAAACCTATCTTTCATTTCCCTAAGCCTCTTGTCTAACTTCTTTTGGTGGAGTAAGTGCGTTAAGCCTTCCCAATTCTTTGGAACAATTAATATCGAATGACATTTCAACAGTGACATTTTGATTATTATCTACATTCTATAAATTGGGAAACAAAGCACAAATGTAAATTTCTCCAAGGAAATTAACTAGAAAGCGGGAGAGCTGTAATTCAAGCCTAAATTTGAATCCCCATTTAACAAAAAAGGTGAAATATCCTTTCTTTGAAGGAGGTCTGGTAGTGTAATGTTTACAGTTGGGCTGCTAACCTCAAGGTCAGCAGTTTGAAAATACCAGTGGTTTCGTGAAAGAAAGATGAGGCTTCCTGCTCCTGTAAAGATTTACAGCCTCAGAAACCCTATATGGGGCCTCTATTATTGACAAAGTGAAATGAGCCGCCTGTCACCATAGCCAATCAGAGACAGAGACAGAGATCCAATCCAAGCTTTATTAGCAGAAAGCCAGCAGTCTGGAGGACAGAGGGAATAAATTCTCAAGAATGTCCTGAAGGGCTGACACATATAGAGTAAGTTACGTTTGGGTGTACACTTAATCTAGTTTAACATCAAGAATTTTTTTTTTTTTATGTTTTATTGTGAATTATGTGACAGTTTACATGGGAGAACATTAGCTTTACATCATCCTTTTGTATGTTGTTTCATTGCCATGGTTACAATTCCCCTCCATGCATCATCAACCAACCAGTGTATACCCTGCAAGCCTGCCCCTCCCCTCTCTGGATCATCAGCACACAGCCCCTCCCTCTCTGGGTCTAGAGTACCCAGCCAGTCCCTTTCTCCAAGTCATTGTCTGGGGCAGAATCCTGCATTCTGTTCTTCTCCCTTCATGGCCCCAGGGACGTCTGGCTCCTGGACTTCAAAGTCAACCATTTTGCTAAAAACCTTTTGCTAAAAACATCCACCTTTACATTTCCAGCCCTCACAGTCAGTCCTGATAGCAATCATTCACTATTGTGCCATGTGAGAGCCATCCCAATCTCCTTTTACCAGCCCCGCCCAGACAGATTGGAAAATACTCTGGAGATTCTACCTTCCTCCACACCCTCTGGATCTAGGCTCTCTCTTGAAAGCTTGTAAGCCAGTCACTTCTTGCCTGTGTAGCTCCATTTTGAGTAGCCAATGTCCTAAGTTGCCCATCATTGTCTACCCTGTTTTGAGGGGGTGGGAATGATCCTCACTGTAAAGACTTGTTCCCTTTTGAGTTACTGCATCCATAGGTGTAAGTCAAGTTCATTAAACTGTATCAGATTACTCTTTTTTTCCTCTTCTAGTTGAATTCTGATCATCCAGCCATTGAAGTCAGGTCAAGTGGATATTCAAGATAGCATTTCTTGGGAAAAGAACAATAAAATCAATAAACTTCCTCAAACATTTCACTTTTAGGGTCTCAGCTGTTTAATTCCTGAGATAACTATCTGGGTAGAGTTAAATATGACCTATCCTCCTTGTTCTGAAGGAACTCTGGTAGCGTAGTGGTTACGAATCGGGCTGCGAACCTCACGGTCAGCAGTTTGAAACTACCAGCTGTTCTGCAGGAGAAAGATGAGGCGTTCTGCTCCCATAAAGATTTACAGCCTCGGAAACCCTGTACAAGGTAGCTGTGAGACAGAACCGACTCCACGGCACATAACAATAACATCCTCGTTTTGGTAGTGCAGTGGTTACAAATCGGGCTGTGAACCGCAAGGTCAGCAGTTCGAAACTACCAGCTGCTCCACGGGAGAAAGATGAGGCTTTCTGCTCCTGTAAAGGTTTACAGCCTTGGAAACTCTGTTCAGGGTCGCTATAGGTCGGAACCGACTCCACGGCACTTAGCAACAACAAATCCTCCTTATTCTGTTCTCCTCTCCTAGGACCGTAAGGTCCTTCTCATTTGTGGGATACTCATTTGAGACTTAATGACTGAACCAACTCCACAGCACATCCCACCACCCACCCATCCTTCCCTTGAAAATGTTGGATATTGGAGTAAGGAAAATACAGACCTTTTAATTTGGCGTTAACAATGATCTTTATTAGTTTACTAAACATCCTACTTAATCTCATTATCCAGTCCCCAGAAGTGTATGAAAAATCTTGATCCATTTTGAATTTTAAAAATGCAGCCATTCACATTAAGAAAATCACCTGGGTTGTTTTTTAAAAGTTTGTTTTCATAAGCAAATGGAAAACAGTCCAGTATTATATGCTAATTCATTAGTACACTGATTAAGGAATAGATTTTTCTTGTTAACTGAGTTTATTGCCATGTATCATACATGAATGAGACCAATTTTCAAACAACATTCCCACAGAATACAAAAACACACAGAACCATACTATCTGCTTTTTCTTTGCATAGATTGAAGACACTGATGGTTCTTCCTATAAATTTTTAAGCACAAGTTTCTAAATGCCTATTTCCATGTAAGGACCTATAAAAATATGTGATAACATAAGAAAAATAAGATGAAATACAAGTGTGTGCTGGTTCCTTAAGTTTGCCAACTGTTTTTATTGAGGACTCTTTTCTGAAATTATTTTTTACATCCTGGTCTTAATACTTTCTTCACTGCTCATTTCTCCTCATCTCCCATTGAAAAACTTGAGTTCCCTAGCTAATTTCAAACTAGCAATTAGTTAAAAATAAATGTTAAAAAAAAAAAAAAAGTCAAAAGAAGCCAAAAACACCAGATGTTATGGATTCTCCACAATGTAAAATCTGAAATAATTATTGGAGTCTAGAAGTTGGAGGGAACATCTAATTCTGATGGGCTAGGTGTGAAGACTCTCCTGCTATAAGCAAAGCACTGGATGGGACACCTTACATCCAAGACTGCTGATCTCACAGGCAGAAGGAGCACGGTGCCCTGAGGGTGGATGCTTATATTAGTCCAGCTGTTAGGATTCTAAACTTTAGGCCAGAAAGCAGCCTGAGGGGAAGCTGCTCCAGGTCTCCCGTTGCTTGCTCAAGATCTTCAAGGGAGGGCTGAAGCAGTCCCAGAATAGTTGTACCCCTATGCTCCCAGAAAAGGGATAAGTAGATCCTCTGTGGATTGACGATCAATCATTGTTAACCACAGAAACTGTCACATATGTGTAAGACCAAACACTATTGTGAGAGTCAGCAGAAACAACAAACATTTTAATTTCCAGGACTGGAATTCTTGGAAACATAATATGGCAAGCTTAAATAAAGAGCACAATAAATTACCAGCAATGAACAGGCAGACTGAAAAAGAAAACAGAAATTCTAGATATAATGCCTGAAGTATAACTATAGAATTTAAAATACAATGAAGAAATCTCAGTGAATGAGTTAACTAGCAAATTAGACACAACTGAAAAGTGACATAAAGAGGCAACTAAAAACATCTAGAAAGCAGCACGGAGACAGAATGGAAACTAGGAGACACCGATAGGGTGGACAGAGTGAGGTCTACCATACATTTACTGTGAATTCCACAAAGAATAGACAGAATGGAGGAAATGGGGCTGTGCAATTTCCAAAATTGATTAAATGGATGAATCTGCAGATCCTGAAGCAATGTATCATGAACAGAATTAACTGGGGGCAACTGAAGTATCAATTCTAATCATATGATCTAAATAACTTGTAGTCTTTTATCTGGGACTCATTTTCCAAGTGAAGTCTACTGTGCTGGCTTTAAACTAAAGCTTCTTTAGTGTGCTGAGTAAAACCAACGAAGTTTAAACTACTCAAAATTGATACAAAATCAAGGGTAGTTTGAATATTCGAATCTCAATTTATTAAGTCTACTAAAAGCTAATAAAACATGATCCTGTGCACTAGTTATGAATGTCTGGGGAAATATTATATACTGTAAATAGTACTTATGAATTTAAGCCATTATTTTACATTGTGCTGATGCCATTTATTATTGTTAGTGGTGATTTCATAGTGACAGCCATATTCTCTTTCGGAGTGAAACCTTTTGGCACTAATGAGTATTAGGAAGAGACAACTATGACTTAACCATTCATTCTTTCAATATAAAATGAGCCTCTACAGTATTCCAGGCACTGTTTCAAGTGCTGAGGATACAGGAGACATCAAAGCAATATATGCTATAAACTAAAAGGCAGATAAAGCAGATAGCGCACACAGAGGAAGAAGGGAGGGGTTGCAATTTAAAATAGGTTCCTTGAGAGGATTACTCATGCAAAAAACAAGAAAGGTTTACAAGAGGGTCATGAGGATGTCTGGCACAAGGCAAAGTATGTGCAAAGGTCTTAAGGCATGCCTGGAACATTTCAAGTTAACAGCAAGATGGTTGGTGTGGTTCTGGTAGGAAGAGTGATAGAAGATTAGAAGGGAACTTGATGGCTTAACACTTGGTAGACCCTGTAAAGACTGAGTTTTGAGTGAGTCAAATGGGAAGCCACTGGAGTGTTTTGAATAGGACTGGTAAGATCTTAATTAGACTTCAAAAGTATCACTCTGTTCCTGCCTTGATAGACTGTAGGCATGGGAGGATAAGGGAAGCAGAAGGCTATTTAATATAATAATCTGATGGTTGCTGTGCCTTAGAACACGTCTCCATCATTGGCTGTAGACTGGACCACTGTGCTCCATAGGCTTTTCACTGGCTAAGTTTCAGAAGTAGATTGCCAGACCTTACTTCTTAGTTTGAGTCTGGAAGCTCCACTGAAATCTGTTTAGCATCATAGCAATACATAAGCCTCTAGTGACAGAGATCAGGTGCCTACACACTGGCCAGGAATGGAACCCAGGTGTCCCATATGGAAGACAAGAATTCTACCAATGAACTGCCAATGTCTTGCTCTGATTCCACAAGGGAGTAAAACAAAAAAGAAGCAGGTGTGAGGTATAGAAATAAGTAAAATCACAGCAACTGTCAAGAGGAAAAGAGAGAACCCTGGAAAACAGCTGCATACATGCCAAAGACAGCAGCCAATTCAGATGTGAATCTAGTCATATTGGAGGCTGTCTTCAACATGATGCCTTCTGCTGCTGTACCACTTTTAACCTGACAGTAATTGGGTGAGAGGATGAAGTTCTTACTCTTTTCTTTGAACCCTGTTCTCTGGACCATTTGAGAACACACTAGAATTCTGCTTTGATTTGCTTCTGAGAACTGGAGGATGGCCAGATATTAAAAGTAGAAAAACCTACGCAGGCTGCTCCCATAGACCAAGCAGATATCCAGTCTAGTTGCTGAACATACCTTTTAATATGCACCAACTGTGGCTAATCCGGTTTCTCAAGATTTACTCATGACTTCCTCAGAAAAGGCTCTTGCAAATTCTCAAGAGAAACTGAAGTCAGACTATGAACCAGTATCTCTTTTCAGGTTATCATCTGCTGAGACACCTCATTAGAAACAGTGGCAACAGTGTCTTTTCTGCTGACCGCTAGGTTTCTTCAAGCCATCTTGTTTTAAAATTAATCACCTTCCATACTCCTTTACCTGTATATAATTAAACAGACTTCATTAAAATTACATCAAATAGGAATCAAAGAATAGCATCAGAAAACCACTGGTTAGTCACCATATTAACGTGACTTACAGTGAAAAAAGGATAACTTAAAACAAATGTACATTTAAATCAGCAGTAAAAGAGAATGTCTTTTGATAAAACCTACAAATCGGGCTGCTAATCTCAAGTTCGAAACTACTAGTTGTTCTGTGGGAGAAAGATGAGGCTTTCTGCTCCTGTAAAGATTTACAGCCTCGGAAACCCTGTGCAGCGTCACTATGAGTCGGAACCGACTCTACGGTGTTTAACAACAATACCATAAAAATGCCAGCAAACATCACGTTTAATAGGGAAACTTGAATTCAGAGGCAGAAGTAAGATGTCTGCGACCATAGCTGATGGTTGACCCGGCCAAAGCAATACAAGAGAATGTGAGAGGTGAGACTGAAAGGAAGGAGAAAAAGAGAATATGGTAACTAAGCAATCATCAAAGCTGCAAATATAAGGTCAACAAGTTGTTGTTGTTAGGTGCCATCAAGTCGGTGCTGACTCATAGCGACCCTACACACAACAGAATGAAACATTGCCCGGTCCTGGTCTAACATAGCAAACTCAATATATACACCAGAATATTTCTCTACACCAGAAACTGGTTACTCTTTTTAATGGTAACATGAATTACATGTAGGGATTAGCATAAAAAAAAACCCCACATAGTATTTTGAATGAGGACAAATGATGTTCATGTAGGATATGATTTGACCTTGCAAATATGTGAAGTGTCTCTTTCTCTGTAATTTCCATGCAATTCCAGTCATCGGCCTGTTTTCAGGAACTTGATAAACTATTATATTTCATACAGAACCCCCCAGCCTCCCCCCAACAAAGCTAATTTTAACAAGGAGGGCAGAGAGAGCTATCAGCTATTAAGACATATCACAGCTATATTAAGTGCTGTACTGGAAAACAGACTGATACATGTTAATGGAATAGAACAGAGTTTCAGGTTCATGTTTATGGCAGTGTGATCTACAATGAAGTGGGAAACATACAGATTATTTAGTAGATGCTGTTAGTAACATTGACTGCAAGCCTCCTCTACATGACCAGCACACATTCACATTCACAAGACCCAAAAAGCCGTAACTTGGCACCAAATTCACTTTGCTTGGCAGAGGATATAGCATAGCAGACTTGGCAAAAACCAAACTCACTGCTGTCGAGTGGATTCTGCCTCAGTGACTCTATAGGAGAGTAAACTGCTCGTCAGGGTTTGTATGGCTGTAAATCTTGACAAAGCAGACTGCCACATCTTTCTCCTGTGGAGTGAGTAGTGGGTTCAAACAACTGACCCTTTGGGTAGCGTTTACCCCAAATGCTCTTTGTAAACTTGGCATGTAGAAAGAATTCTTTTTAGATAAGTAGGCCTCATGCTCCACAGGAACCAGTATCTTGTAAAAACTTATAAAGGTAGGGTGACAAGTCCCTACAACAAGGGTTTAGCTCAGTCACTTCAAGTCATGCCTAACACTCAGGAGTCTCAAGCCTTTTACAACAAAATAATTGTTGCCTGGTAGACAGCTGACATTCCCTCAGTAGAACTTCAGGGATTCAGTGAGAAGGTAAGTCCAATATCATTTTCCCAAAGAAAGAAAGGGTTTATTAACAGTCATCCCCTTGTGACTAGATGGAGAAAACAAAGTTGTATTCACATTTCAGTCCATATCCAAAAGTTAATTTCAGTTAAAGACCTAAATGTAAATGGTACAAGAAAGCAGATAGAAGAACAAGCTCTAAAAAGCACAAACAACTAGGGGGATAATTAAAAGATTTCTAATCCATGAAGGACATATGATAAGGTTAAGGTATTTCTTATACCTGACTCTGACAAGGGAATAATATCTAGAATATAAAAAATTTATTATAAACAGCAAGAAAGAAAAACTCAATAGGAAAATGGGTAAATTACAAGTAGAATAACAAAATCAGAAAGACTAATAATAAGCATATACTTAACCTCATTTGCAATCAGATAATGTCAATTAAGACAAAATACAATTCCATACACCTCAGATTAGCAAAAATCAGACACTATCTAGTGCTGTTGAAGATGTAGAAAAAAATGAAACCCTCGTGACTTGCTGGTGGAAGCGTAAACTGGCACAATCATCCCTGAGAACAATTCAGCAGTACTTACTGAAATCAAATACATAAACCCCATACCTTAGCCATTCTACTTTAGGACACCTGTGGTACTGTAGATAAACACTGGACCACAAAGTCAGTTTGAACTTCAAGGTCAGCAGTTCAACCTCACCAGCTGCTCCTTGAAAACCTATACAAGGTCACTGAGTCAGAACTGACTCGATGGCACTTATTGACATCATCATCAACCACAATACCATCGAAAGAAACTAAGGGCAGATTCATAGGAAGACTAGAGGAAAAGATAAACTCTGGTTATATGCAATAGAATAATATGCCCAAGCACAAACTTGTACAAAGTAACATGTATGTGACAGGTCTTAAAAACCTATTTTATGAAATTTAAAATCGAAGTGAGATCTACAAAAAAATGTGACATTAAAACACATATAGATACGTTACATATATTTCAAGAAAAAATATTCAAAATATGGCAGATGGCTTAGAAGGAAAACATTAAATAGAGGAGGGAATAAAACCAAGAGCAGAAGATCAAGAAAAACTCTTATGATAAAATAAAGAACAAAAATGTACCTTTTTGGGTGAATGCTATTGGTAATATTAATGCCATTGGCAATGCCAATATTATGACAAATGACTGACTCAACTCTGAGCACCTGAGGTCTTTAAAAATCAGTAAAACTTTTTTTTACACGACCAGAAGACTTAAGTTAGATGAATTAAATTGAACATTCTTTTTTAAAAATGCGAAGAGCTATTCATGTGGTAAAGTACAGACTATAACCAGAGGATTCATGTGTTGGTTGAACTTAAAAAAGTTAACTCTTGCAAATAAGGTAGGCTAAATAAAACCCTATACAATACAAAAGAAAACTTCAAGGTGATATTTTAAAAATATTTTTCTTTCTTGTACAAATATTGCATTGTGTATTTTTATTAGGCTGTTCTGATAGTTACCAAAAAAAATTTTTTTAAATGACATTTTGGGCAAAATTATGAGTACAGTTGAACTAATTCTGATTTTTAATATGTGAATCTGAAACTCAACAGATAGAAAGATCTGTGACGTTTCTTTAGGATGTAATAAAGCATTTAAATACACAGGGAAACATTTACAAAGCATAGAGAGGTATACCTTGATTTATTGCACTTTGATTGCATTTTGCAGATACTGCATTGGTTTTGTTTTTAACAAACTGGTCTGTGGTAACCTACAGTGAATAAGTCTATTGGCACCATTTTCTAACAGCATGTATTCACTTACTCTGTGCCCACATATTTTGGTAATTCTTCTACTTCAAACTTTTTCATAGTGCTGTTGCTGTGAAGTGCATGAATCAGTTTCGACTCACAGCAACCCTGTATAGGGTTTCTGAGGATGTCAACCTTTGCGGAAGGAGAAAGCTTCACATTTCTCCTCAGAGTATCTGGTGGGCTTGGACTACCGACCTTGTGGCTGGCAGTTCAATGCTTATCCTATAGAGCCATGGTGCTATTGCACACTTCAATAGACGACTGTATAGTATACAAACATAACTTTTATATGGACTGGGAAACAACAACAAATAAAAACAACCGAACTCATGACTTGCTTTACTATGATGGTCTGGAACCGAACCCACAAAGTCTCCAAGGTCTGTGGTTGTCATAATGTATTACTACTTTGGGTTATGCTTTATATTTTCTAAAAAATCCTCATATGAGGCAGATCTAAGCAGTTATGCTCAATGTTCTCAATGAGGAAACTGAAAAGTCAATAATGGGACTAAAATCCTATAGTAAGTGGAGGTATCCGGATTAGAAGCTAGGTTTTACAAAACCTAGATTTGAGATTTTACTTTTATTGAATTCCTTTTCGAGATAATTTGTATATACTTACAAATATGTTTTTCTTTAACTCCTAAAGAAATGGAAGACACACTGGTTTGTGGTAAAGATACATAATGATATAAAGATACAGACTTGTTATATTAACTCCAATCCTGTAAAATAGTTAAAAAATGTCCATGAAGTTTAATATTTTTATTGTCCAATAAAAGTTACTGACAATCTATTAAAAATAAATTTTAACAACATTCAATTTGTTCCTTTTTCCATTAATGAAAGCACAAGATAAAGAACAGCTGTATTCAAGGAAATCTATGACATACTGACAGACTAAATCCAGTACCTAAATAAAATGTTGAAACATAAAAATGTAGTTTGCTTAACTTTACTTTTTAAACTGATACTCTACAATCAGAAAGATTAAGAAAATGAAACCTGTTTTTTTTTAACTTGACTTATTTTATTTACAATGTTTTAGTCTGTTAATATTTTTGTGAAGTAGCACTCTTTTAAGTTGCTAAAATAACATCACATTTCATCTCATCTAAAAAAAATTATACTAAAACTGTCATAAAAATGGCTATGATATATCTTTGCTTCTTATTTTCCCATTTTTGCAGAGTTTTAATAAAAAGAGGATTTTCATATGTATGTTGCCATTTAGTATATTTAATGTTGTTGTTAAGTGCTGTCGAGTCGGTTCCAACCCATAGCGATCCTGTATAGGGTTCCTGAGGAGCAGCCATTGAGCTTGAACCACTGATCTTGCAGTTTAAACTGACTTTGCAGTCCAGCGTATTAACCCACAGCACCGCACTAGGAATCTGTATTTAACATAAACACCCTAAATAAAGTGAAGTTGTTTTTGTAATTAATTCTGTGCTATATTCTTCTCTGTTGCTGTTGTTAAGTGCCCTAGAGTCAGTTCTGACTCATAGCAACCCTGTTCAGGGTTTCCAAGAAGTCTGAACTGCCAATCCTGAGGTTCAAATCGACCTTGCAGTCTAGCGCATTACTACAGCACCATACCAAGACTCTCTATACATTCATAATTAGCAGTCACAAATATTATTCTTAATGACTAACCTTTTCTAACATAGATAGTGCTGACTTCAACATTTTATTTCTACTTCATTTTTAGCATACATTTTAGATGATCCAACACTAAAACTAATTTTTTTAAATAAAAAATTTGTCAAAAGCAAAATTTTGACAAATTATTCTCTAACAAATCTAAGCAGAATCTATAATTACAGAACACAAATGGAAAATAATGTACTTTCATATCCTTAACTTGAAGACTATGTGATACCTGAGTGTTAGAAAAATAAGCCATAGTTAAATAATTTTTACCATCGTATATTTCTTTTGTCTGTATAAGATCAAGATTTCTGTTTTAAATCATGCTACTTATTATTTCATAAAGAGATTTCCTAAGAAGCCTTTAGTAAATTGATTCTATGCTGGGTATACATTTTGTTCCTAAATGTCTTGTTGAGAACTTCTTACACACCTGTATTACTAATTATACTATGCTGTAGTATGATTACAGCAAATACAGAATTTTCCAATTTTGTGGGGAAATAGACAGAACATTAAGGAGCTCTCATGGTATAGTGCTTAAGCACTTGGCTGCGAAACCAAAAGATTAGTGGTCTGAAAACAGCTGCACTGTGGGAGAAAAATATGGCCATCTGCTTCTGATAAGATTCCCCAAACCAAAACCCACTGCTGTTGAGTCGATTCTGACTCATAGTGACCCTACAGGACAGAACAGAATTGCCTCATAGAGTTTCCAAGGCTGTAGTTTTACAAACACAAACTGTCATATGGTGCTCTTGTAGAGAGGCTGGTGGGTTTGAACCGCTGATGTTTTGTTTGGAAGCCAAGCACTTAACCACTGTACCAGCAGGCCTCCTTCTATAATGATTATAGTCTTGGAGACTGACTATGTGCAATTCTCTTTTGTTCTACAGGCTCACCATGACTCGGAATCAACTCGATGGCAATGGGTTATCCAGCGTATTAAAACTGAACTATGATTAAAATCATTAAGGAAAAAACAAGTCAAATAGCATTACTGTATTCTAAACAACAGTAGAGTATTTTATTTAGTTTCAGTAGCAAAATCAAAATGAAATGTGTGTCCAACATAACACAATTTTCAATACTGAAAGAAAAGCCTAAGTATGGAATTTTAAAAAGTGATTATACTAAGGAAAAAGCAGAGGCTGTATGAAAAGATTCAAAACTGATTCAGTCATTAAGTGTAGACTCCAAGAATTGGAGTATTGGTTGAAGGGAAAGAAAGTAAAACTTTTATATATTTTGATTTGATTAAGAATGAAAACTAATCACGTTATAAAAGGAGAAAATAGTGCTGATCTTTAGAGGAAACAGAATCTTTGAGAAAAGATGCATTTCAGCCTTTTCACTAGAGCAGGGAAAACCATTATTAGGGTTACAGTTGATTACTCCAGAACCATCTTCTTCAAAATGCTAATAGTAGTGACCTTTTCAATGAAAGAAAAAAAAATAAATAAAAGATGATAGTATTGTTTGAGAGTAAACAATACTGCCTAAAGGAAACCAAATACTAGGATGTAATACAGATCCGAAAATTCTTACTCAGCTTATTTAAGGTTGTAAAAAAAAAACAAAAAACAACCTAAAATGTCTTTTTGCCTGGTTCTCATATTTATATGCTATCACTCATCTGAAGAATCTGAGTCAGTTTATCTAGAACTTTTTAAAACTTTGATGATCCCTACTGCAACAAACTGCATTTTATAGCTCATCAACTCAAATATGATGTTATAATTTATCATCTTTTGATAAATGTAGGGCTTTAAATAAGATGAAAGTGAGAGCATCTCCCTAACTTTAAAATCTCAGTGAAACAAACATCCTCATTGTCCAATTACCTGTAAAATGCAACAAGGTCACTAGACCAACATACCAGTATACAATTTTAATAATTCTTAGCAGCAAAACACTAACAAATGTTTCCATCAGATTGTAGATTAATTTCTTTATAAGAAATAATTTTTAAAAGTATTGTATAGTTCAACTGCAGGCAAAAATGAAAGATATCAAAGATCTTGTTTATCTCCATTTTTCCCAATGGAATCAGGTGCAGTTGGAACCTTATTAGTTTCAACAAAAACAGATTCAAAGGCAGCTTCCTGTTCATCCAAAGAATCAGCAGTAGCAGCAGCAGCTCCTTTCAGTAGTGTTGTGTTGGTAAAAGACTGTTGTTGCTTGGAGATTTTATTCGATTCCTCTGTTTTTCTACCCCTTCTTTTACCAAGAATTTTAACATAGTTAGCGGGTATAAGTCCTGTTGTTTGACCATCAAGACTAGCCAGAAGCCAACCACGTACTTTGGGTTGTTGTTCTGAAGGAAGAAAAGAGAGTCTTGTAATTATAACATATTTGGAGGACTATGTACAGTATAATACTATGTTAAGTAAACCCTGGTTACATAATAAAATATACAAACAAATAGTATATATATTTAAATTCAAATTCTGAGTAGGGTTAATAATTTCAGGGTTCATTTGTCAAATCTGCCTATATTTTATTTTAAAGATAAGTATTTTTCCTACCTTTAAGAACATATTTTTCATCAGTTGGTCCATTCATAAAGTGAGGAGATTCAGCCCTCTCAAAAGCTGAACACTAAGATCACTGTCCCTCTGTTTTTGGATCTTTTTATTGTGGTAAAAATATATGTACACACCAAAAAACAATTTGCACATTTAAAATTCAATGCTATTGATTACAGTTTTCATGCTGTACCACTGTCACTATCCTTTTCTAAAATATTCCACCCAAATTAATATCAACTCAATACATCCCAAATTAGCTTTCCTTCCTCCCCTCTCCCTCTCACCCCGTAGCCATGAGTAATCTGGTTTCTGTGTTGTTGCTTATTTCACATAGCCAGATCACAGAGTATTTGTCCTTTGCATTTCACTCAGCATTCATTTTCAAGGTTCATCTAAGAATGTCTTTCATATTTTAGACTTAAATGTAAGGCTGAATATATTATACCTTCTCAATCAGATAAGTTATAGAGAAATATAAAAAATAGACATATACCTTTATCCAGCCAGACTTCTTTGCATACTTTTGGCCAAAATATAAAATTCATTTGATTTTGGGATTATGATAAATAATCCTGAAGATAGTGAATATTAATTTCAATCCAAAAGGGGCAAAAATTTAAGACTCAAATTATTTCTAGCCACATGACAAAAAGTTAAAGGCAATAGCCTATGTTTAAAGTGGAAAACATACTTAATATATTCAATTTTGTATTATAGTACTCTCCAATTATTTTATCCATGTCTTAAACAGTTGTTTAATCTGTTCAGTTTTATTTCAACATTATAATTTATATATAAGCTTTTTATAATAATACATTGTAAAAGGAAGGAATTAAGCACTTAACCATGCCTGTGATTGATTTTGCTTGAAATGTTAAAACATGCTTTATTTGAGGAATGAAAGAAAAGGAAAATAAAGAAGCATAGGCCAGAATGTTGAGGCACTATTATTTGAAGTATAACATGAGATAAAACTTCTCTGAAATATAATTAAGAGATCACACTTTATCACATTTTAAATTTAATCTAATTAAAATTAATTTTCTATGTTATTCATGTCTCTAATAAAAAATCTTAAAAACTTATCAATCTTATTTCTACATACCTATTTACAAGTGCTGCAAATAGATCCAGGTACAAAGTAGAATATATAGGGGCAAAGCTATGAAAACTTCTTAGCCATAATCAAACTTGAAGGACTGAGTCACTAAGCCTGGGGGCTCAGGACCATGGTCTTGGAACAAAAATTTCAATTGGCATAATATAGTTCACAGAAACAATGTTTTATATCCAACTTTGTCAAGTAGCAACTGGGGTCTTAGAAGCTTGTGAGTGGCCATCTAAAGTGCAACTATTTGTCTGTCTCTGTCTGGAACAAAGAAGAGTGAAGAAAATCAAAGACATACGGAAAAAAACAGTAGTCCAGAGGACAACTGGACCATGTGAACTCCAGCCTCCCTGACCCTGAGACCAGATGAATTAGATGGTGGCCAGCCATCACTACAGACCACTCTCAAAGAGAGTCCTATAAAGACTGGGAGAAAAATGTGGCACAAAACTCAAAAGAATTAAAAAGACCAGAATTATTGGGCTGACAGCGACTAGTGCAACCCCTGAGAGAATGTCCCTTAGATACCAGTCAAGCCTGGAACTCAATTTCCTCCTGTGGTTCAACTTTTAGCCAAACAACAGACATGCCTATAAGGTGAACAATTTCACCAGGGTGGTACACTCTCTTTAGAACAATCAAGCATACAAGATCAAAAGGGCAGCATCCACCCAGGGATAAAGCTCAGAAGGCAGAAAGGAACAGGAGAGAAGGATGAATGAAAAGAGTCAATACAGGGAGAAAGCGGGAAGAGTGCAGCTACAATGTGGGCAGTTCAATCAGTGCCATGAAATAAACTGTGTATGAATTGCTGAATGGAAAATTAATTTGTTCTGTAAACTCGCATCCAAATCACAGTAAAAAGTAAAAAACAAAACAAAGCAAAATCACGTTTAAACTAAAAAACAGTAAAAATTGCTAGTTTCACTATAACACAAACATAAATACCTGCAAGTCTAGTAAAAAAAAAAAAAACAACTTAGACCTGTATATATTTCTTATTGAGGTTCTGTATTATTTCAGACAATGATTCCCAAATACAATAAAGTTTCTAAATTAAATACTAAGTAATAAAGAAAGCAATACTAAATCCAGTAATCAAGGGCAGAAAGGAATTTTTTGGATGATACTAGAATTTTCTTTAATTTGTTCTATTTGTTATAGTTAGTACTATACCACGTTTTTGTGTGAGGATTATTAGTGTATGAAATTCAAGTGTTTTGAGTCCATTTAGAAAAGACACTATATAAACAAAATCTTTTATTATTGAAACAATCCTGTTGAGATATTCCTTCCTGACTTTCCCCAGATTTGGAAAGTCTAAATTGACACAAAAGATAAAGCCTCACACTTCAGAATAGAACCTTTGTTGCAGTGGGCAACACAAACATTTACAAACACTAAGTACTAAAGTTCATAAATTATTCCGATTTATTACCTTTGAGAGCTAAGTTTAGCATATCACCAGCACGGAAAGAAATTTCTTCTTCAGATACGGCAACAAAGTCATATTCTGCTCTAGCAACTACGTGATCATCCTCACCACTTGCCCAGTTGGTGTTATCTAGAAATCAAATTAAGAATTAGATTAGTAAAATTTATTTTTTAAAAAAATAGACATTTCACTTGTCATGGTTTGTAAATTGCATAAACTATATCAGCCAAGAGACAAGTATCCTTCAAAAAGCAAATTATAAGAAAACAGAGAGAAGACACAACACGCATTTGAAATCACATGGGTGATGTCACAACGGAACCAAAGGAAATCAAAAGGATAATAACAGAATACTATGAAGAGTTGTACTCTAACAAATTTGAAAACTTAGAAGAGATGGATACATTTTT